>NW_023270513.1:13921977-14072652 GCF_011800145.1 Mirounga leonina
TTTCCTGACTTGTTAATTTTAGCCATTCTGACTGGTGTGAGGTGGTATCTCATTGAGGTTTTGATTTGGATTTCCCTGATGCTGAGCGATATTGAGCACTTTTTCATGTGTCTGTTGGCCATTTGGATGTCTTCTTTGGAAAAATGTCTGTTCATGTCTTCTGCCCATTTCTTGATTGGATTCTTTGTTCTTTGGGTGTTGAGTTTGATGAGTTCTTTATAGATTTTGGATACTAGCCCTTTATGTGATATGTCATTTGCAAATATCTTATCCCATTCTGTCACTTGTCTTTTGGTTTTGTTGATTGTTTCCTTTGCTTTGCAAAAGCTTTTTATCTTGATGAAGTCCCAATAATAGTTCATTTTTGCCCTTGCTTCCCTTGCCTTTGGCGATGTTTCTAGGAAGAAGTTGCTTCGGCTGAGGTCAAAGAGGTTGCTGCCTGTGTTCTCCTTTAGGACTTTGATGGACTCCTGTCTCACATTGAGGTCTTTCAACCATTTGGAGTCTATTTTTGTGTGTGGTGTAAGGAAATGGTCCAGTTTCGTTCTTCTGCATGTGGCTATCCAATTTTCTCAACACCATTTGTTGAAGAGACTGTCTTTGTTCCATTGGACATTCTTTCCTGCTTTGTCAAAGATGAGTTGACCATAGAGTTGAGGGTCCATTTCTGGGCTCTCTATTCTGTTCCACTGATCTATGTGTCTGTTTTTGTGCCAGTACCATGCCGTCTTGATGATGACAGCTTTGTAATAAAGCTTGAAGTCCGGAATAGTGATGCCGCCGGCTTTGCTTTTCTTTTTCAATATTCCTCTGGCTATGCGGGGTCTTTTCTGGTTCCATACAAATTTTAGGATTATTTGTTCCATTTCTTTGAAAAAAGTGGATGGTATTTTGATGGGGATTGCATTGAATGTGTAGATTGCTCTAGGTAGCATTGACATCTTCACAATATTTGTTCTTCCAATCCATGAGCATGGAACGTTTTTTCCATTTCTTTGTGTCTTCCTCAATTGCTTTCATGAGTATTTTATACTTTTCTGAGTATAGATCCTTTGTCTCTTTGGTTAAATTTATTCCTAGGTATCTTATGGTTTTGGGTGCAATTGTAAATGGGATGGACTCCTTAATTTCTCTTTCTTCTGTCTTGTTGTTGGTGTATGTGAAAGCCACTGACTTCTGTGCATTGATTTTATATCCTGCCACTTTACTGAATTCCTGTATGAGTTCTAGCAGTTTTGGGGTGGAGTCTTTGGGGTTATCCACATAAAGTATCATATCATCTGCAAAGAGTGAGAGTTTGACTTCTTCTTTGCTGATTTGGATGCCTTTTATTTCTTTTTGTTGTCTGATTGCTGTGGCTAGGACTTCCAATACTATATTGAATAGCAGTGGTGATAGTGGACATCCCTGCCGTGTTTCTGACCTTAGGGTGAAAGCTCTCAGTTTTTCCCCACTGAGAATGATATTTGCTGTAGGTTTTTTATAGATGGCTTTTATGATATTGAGGTATGTACCCAATATGCCTATACTGTGAAGAGTTTTGATCAAGAAAGGATGCTGTACTTTGTCAAAAGCTTTTTCTGCATCTATTGAGAGGATCATATGATTCTTGTTCTTTCTTTTGTTAATGTGTTGTATCACGTAGATTGATTTGCGGATATTGAACCAACCTTGGAGCCCAGGGATAAATCCCACTTGGTCGTGGTGAATAATCCTTTTAATGTACTGTTGGATCCTATTGGCTAGTATTTTGGTAAGAATTTTTGCATCCATGTTCATCAGGGATATTGGTCTGTAGTCCTCCATTTAGATGGGGTCTTTGTCTGGTTTTGGATCAAGGTAATGGTGTCCTCATAAAATGACTTTGGAAGTTTTCCTTCCATTTCTGTTTTTTGGAACAGTTTCAGAAGAATTGGTATTAATTCTTCTTGAAATGTTTGGTAGAATTCCCCTTGGAAGCCATCTGGCCCTGGGCTTTTGTTGTTTTGGGAGATTTTTAATGACTGCTTCAATTTCCTTAGTGGTTATAGGTCTGTTCAGGTTTTCTATTTCTTCCTGGTTCAGTTTTGGTAGTTGATACATCTCTAGGAATGCCTCCATTTCTTCCAGGTTATCTAATTTGCTGGCATAGAGTTGCTCATAATATGTTCTTATAATTGTTTGTATTTCTTTGGTGTTGGTTGTGATCTCTCCTCTTTCATTCATGATTTTGTTGATTTGGGTCATTTCTCTTTTCTTTTTGGTAAGTCTGGCCAGGGGTTTATCAATCTCGTTAATTCTTTCAAAGAACCAGCTCCTAGTTTCGTTGACCTGTTCTACTGTTCTTTTAGTTTCTATTTCATTGATTTCTGCTCTGATCTTTATGATTTCTCTTCTCCTGCTGGGTTTAGACTTTATTTGCTGTTCTTTCTCCAGCTCCTTTAGGTGTAGGGTTAGGTTGTGTACTTGAGACCTTTCTTGTTTCTTGAGAAAGGCTTGTATTGCTATATACTTTCCTCTTAGGACTGCCTTTGCTGCATCCCAAAGATTTTGAACAGTTGTGTTTTCATTTTCATTGGTTTCCATGTATTTTTTAAATTCTTCTTTAATTTCTTGGTTGACCCATTCATTCTTCAGTAGGATGCTCCTTAGCCTCCATGTATTTGAGTTCTTTCTGACTTTCCTCTTGTGATTGAGTTCTAGTTTCAAAGCATTGAGGTCTGAAAATAGGCAGGGAATGATCCCAATCTTTTGGTACCAGTTGAGACCTGATTTATGAACTAGGATGTGATCTATTCTGGAGAATGTTCCATGGGCACTAGAAAAGAATGTGTATTCCGTTGCTTTGGGGTGGAATATTCTGAATATGTCTGTGAAGTCCATTTGGTCCAGTGTGTCATTTAAAGTCTTTATTTCCTTGTTGATCTTTTGCT
This sequence comes from Mirounga leonina, assembly GCF_011800145.1. Lineage (NCBI taxonomy): Eukaryota > Metazoa > Chordata > Mammalia > Carnivora > Phocidae > Mirounga > Mirounga leonina. The sequence continues at coordinate 13,924,890 of NW_023270513.1, forward strand.
TAGACGATCTGTCCATTTCAGTGAGGGGGATGTTAAAGTCCCCCACTATTATTGTATCGTTGTCGATGTGTTTCTTTGCTTTTGTTATTAATTGCCTTATATAATTGGCTGCTCCCATGTTAGGGGCATAGATATTTACAATTGTTAGATCTTCTTTTTGGATAGATCCTTTAAGTATGATATAGTGTCCTTCCTTATCTCTTATTACAGTCTTTGGTTTAAAATCTAATTTGTCTGATATAAGGATTGCCACCCCAGCTTTCTTTTGGTGTCCATTAGCATGGTAAATGGTTTTCCACCCCCTCACTTTCAATCTGGGGGTGTCTTTGGTTCTAAAATGAGTCTCTTGCAGACAGAATATTGATGGATCTTGTTTTTTTAATCCAGTCTGTTAGCCTGTGTCTTTTGATTGGGGTGTTTAGCCCATTTACATTCAGGGTAACTATTGAAAGATAGGAATTTAGTGCCATTGTATTGCCTGTAAGGTGACTGTTACCATATATTATCTGTGTTCCTTTCTGGTCTATGTTGCTTTTAGGCTCTCTCTTTGCTTAGAGGACCCCTTTCAAGATTTCCTGTAGGGCTGGTTTTGTGTTTGCAAATTCCTTTAGTTTTTGTTTGTCCTGGAAGCTTTTTATCTCTCCTTCAATTTTCAATGACAGCCTAGCTGGATAGAGTATTCTTGGCTGCATATTTTTCTCATTTAGTGCTCTGAATGTATCCTGCCAGTCCTTTCTGGCCTGCCAGGTCTCTGTGGATAGGTCTGTTGCCAATCTAATGTTTCTACCATTGTAGGTTACATATCTCTTCTCCCTAGCTGCTTTCAGAATTTTCTCTTTGTCTATGAGACTCGTAAGTTTTACTATTAGATGTCGGGGTGTTGACCTATTTTTATTGATTTTGAGAGGGGTTCTCTGTGCTTCCTGGATTTTCATGCCTGTTTCTTTCCCTAAATTAGGGAAGTTCTCTGCTATAATTTGCTCCATTATACCTTCTGCCCCCCTCTCTCTTTCTTCTTCTTCTGGGATCCCAATTATTCTAACATTGTTTCGTCTATGGTATCGCTTATCTCTTGAATTCTGCCCTCGTGATCCAGTAGTCGTTTATCTCTCTTTTTCTCAGCTTCTTTATTTTCCATCATTTCATCTTCTATATTACTGATTCTCTCTTCTGCCTCATTTATTCTAGCAGTTAGCACCCCCATTTTTTATTGCACCTCATTAATAGACTTTTTGATTTCTACTTGGTTCGATTTTAGCTCTTTTACTTCTCCAGAAAGGGTTTCTCTAATAACTTCCATATTTTTTTTCAAGCCCAGCTAGTATCTTTAAAGTGATGAATCTGAACTCTAGATCTGACATCGTACTAATGTCCGTATTGAGTAGGTCCCTGGCAGTCGGTACTACTTCTTGTTCTTTTTGTTGAGGTGATTTTTTCCGTCTTATCATTTTGTGCAGAGGAGAATAGATTAATGAGAGAACAAAATGCTAGCAGAGTAACCATGTCCCCAGAAAATATACTCTAAACAAATCAGAAAAGACCTGAAGCAGTGGGATAAGAAAGGGAAAGAGAGAAAAAAGAAAAAGAAAAAAAAAAGATAAAGATAAAAACAAAAACAAAAACAAACAAAACAAATCAACAACAAAAGGAAAACCAGAATGTGATCAAATATGATCTATATGGTATATAGATCAGTGTCACACACTAGATTTGGGGTGTATTTTGGTCTTTTAGAAGAAAGTGCCTCCCAAAATTTTAAAGAAAGAAAAACTTATATATGTGCAAAAATGAGGGTTGATATGACGAAGGAATGGAATATGACTGTAAAAATGGAAATTATAAAAATTGTTATAAAAGGAATTGATAAGAAGTTGTTTGAAAAAAGAAAGAAGAGGATTTAAAAAAAGAAGAAAAAGAGAAAAAGAAAAAAAAAAGGGAGAGGATGTGATCAGGCAGGGAAATAGAAAGCACCATATACTAGAGATTTAGGGTATATTTTAATCTGTTAGAAGAAACTATCTCAAAATTTTTAAAGAGAGAACAACTTATATATATAAGCCAAAAATATGGGTAACTACTATGAAGGGATAGAATATGACTCTAAAAATGAAAAATAAAAATGTTTTGTTTTGTTTTGTTTTTTTAAAAAGGGATTGATAAGATGTTGGTTGAAAAAGGGAAAAAGAAAAATTCAAACAGAAATAATAAGACAAAAAGACAGTTGAAAAAAATTAACTTTAAAAGACTAAAGAATCATGGTAAAAATGCCATGAATTCTTTGTGCAGTAGTCCCCTAGCGCTGGAGTTCTGCCGTTCTCATTGATATGTAAACTTGGTCTTGACTGGCTGTTCTCTCTGATCTTCTGGGGAGGGGCATGTTGCTGTGGTTTCCAAATGTCTCTGCCGGAGGCGGAATTGCCCCGCTCTTGCCCCCTCCCGGCTAAGTAATCTGCTCGGGTTTGCTCTCCGGGGCTTTTGTTCCCTGCAAGCTTTCCCTACAGCTTTGGAGGCAGAGAGTGAAAATGGCGGCCTCCCAATCTCCGCCCCGGAGGAGCCGAGAACTCGGGGCCCCGCTCCTCAGTGAGCCCCCAGAGAAAAGCCGTCAGTCACTCCCGTCTCCCCGGTCTCTGGCCGCACTCCGCGCTCGCCCGGCCTGCGACCGCGCGCCTCCACCTCTGGCACCCGACCCCGGGTGGAGTCTCCAAACCCAGCAGATCCCTGCAGTGCGCTCCCGCGCGGCTCCTCCCAGGGGAGGAAGGTGAGTCTCCCCGGATCTGCCGCTTGTTGGGTCCCTGCTGGAGGAGCAGGGGCCCGACTGTGCCACGGATCACGGTTTATGGCAACCCCGAGCTGAGAGCCCGCGCCTGGGCTCCGCCTCTGCTGCCGGCTTCCCTGCTCCGTTACCTGGGAGCTCTGCCGCACTCAGGCACCCCCGGTCTTTCTGTGACACCGAGGGTCCTGAGACCACACTGTCCCGGAGGGTTCCACCCCCCGCTTAGCCACCAGAGTGACGTCCCTCAGCGGAGCAGACTTTTAAAAGTTCCAATTTTGTGCTCGGTGGTTCTATCACTTGCCAGAAGCGGCCGACGGAGGCCCCTCCCCCGCCGTCTATCCTCCCGAATATCGCCTCGGATTCACTTCTCCGCACGTCCTACCTTCCAGAAAGTGGTCACTTTTCTGTTCAGAGAGTTGTTGCTCTTCTTTTCTTCAATCTCCTGTTGAGTTTGTAGGTGTTCAGAATGGTTTGATCCCTATCCAGCTGAATTCCTGAGAGGAGACGAAATCCAGGTCTCCTACTCCTCCACCATCTTGCTCCGCCCCCCTTTTTTCCATTTTTTTAGTCTCTACAGTTTACTGGAGTGTATCTGGTAAAAGTCATATCTTTTTTTTTTTTTTTTTTTTTTTTGTATTTCTGCGGTATCAGTTACGATGTCTTCTCTTTTATTTGCAGTTTTATTGATTTGGATCTTCTCTCATTTTACTTCATTAATCTAGGTAATGGCTTCACAAATTTGTATATCTTTTCAAAGGATCATCTCATAGTTTTATTAATCTTTTCTATTGTTTTCCTGTTCTTTAATTTGTCTCTACCCTAATGAAAATTAGTTTTCATTATTTCCTGGCTTTTGATAACTTTGACTTAGTTTGATCTTTTTCTAGGTAATTGAAGTGTAAAGTGATTGCCTTTTCAAGATCTTTTTATAGTATGCAACTGTAGCTGTAAAATTCCTTCATAGAATTGCTTTTGCTATACCCAGTAGGGTTTGAGATATTGCATTTCCATTTTAATTTGTGTCAAGATACATTTTTAGTATCAACTTCAATGTATTCTTTGACCCATTGGTTGTTCCAGGATTGCATTGTTTAGTTTCCATGTATTTGTTAATTTTCCAATTTTACTCCTATTTTTAAAATCTCTTACCATACCATTTTAGGAGAAAATGTACTTGATGGTACTGTCCTTCTTGGTCAAGTTTGCCTCAGTTGCAGAATGGTAGGCCCCTTCTCCAGAAGATCAGCAGAAACCCCTAACCACACCATGTTCCCTGATGAGAGAATTCTGCAGGGCTACCATCATAGTGGAAGTAGTATCATGTCTCATTTCACAAGCAGACCAGAGCATGCCTACTTAAAACTCACCACATTCTTGATAAGGGACAAACACTGCCTACTGAAGATGAGAAAAGCATCTGCAGAAGACTGGCCTGAAGGACAGAGCAGCCAAAATGCAACAGCTGAGTGCATGTAGCACACAATAGAGACACAACACTGAAGTACAAGACCTGGAACACTATATGACCCTTCTTTATAAAGCCATTAATCTTAGGACCACCAAGCATAATGGGATTTTCTAACAGAGAATAAGAAAGAGACTTAATCAAAATGCCAAGATGGAGGAATTTATCCCAAATGAAATAAAAGATAAGGTTATGGCCACAGATTTAAGTGAAACAGATATAACTAAGATGTCTGATGGAGAATTTAAAGCAAAATCATAGGGATATTCTCTGGGCTTGAGAAAAGAATGGAAGATGTCAGGGATGTCCTTCTGCAGAGATAAAAGATTTAAAAAGGAATCAGTCAGAAACGAAAAATACAATAATGGAGATTGGAAATATGATCAATGCAATGAACACAAGTATGGAAGAAGCAAAGGAACAAATAAATAATATAGAAGACAAAATAATGGAAAATGAAGCTGAACAAGAGAAAGAAGATTGATGGATCACAAGAGTAGACATATGAAAATCAATGATTCCATCGAATGTAATAACATTCATTTAATAGGAGTCCCAAAAGAAGAAGGGAGACAAAATGGGAAAGAAAATCTATTTGAGGAAATAGGAGCTAAAAAGTTCCCTAATCTGGGGAAGGAAACAGACATCCAGATACAGGAGGCACAGGGAACTCATCAAAATCAACTGAAGAAGGCCAACACAAAGACACATTGTAATTAAATTTGAAAAATATAGTGATAAAGAAAAAATCTTAAAATCAGAAAGACAAAAGAAGTACTTAACTTACAAGGAAGACACATAAGATTAACTGGATATCTCTCCACAAAACTTGGCAGGCCAAAAGGGAGTGGCATGATATATTCAACATGCTGAATAGGAAAAATCTGCAACCAAGAATATTCTATCCAGCAAAGTTATCACTCACAGTAGAAGGAGACATAAAGAGTTCCCCAGACAAAAACTAAAGAGGTTTGTGAACACTAAATCAGCCCAGCAAAAAATATTAAAGGACTCTTTGAGAGGAAAAAAAAAAAAAAGACAAAAATAACAAAGACAATAAAGGAACAGACAAAATCCCCAGAAACAATGACAAAAGAAGGAGTAAAATGACACTAAGTATATATCTATCAATAATTACTCTGAATGTAAATGGACAAAAGGCTCTTATCAAAAGACATAGGGTGTTAGAATAGATTAAAACAAAACAAAACAAAACAAAAAAGACCCATCTATATGCTCACTAAAAGAGACTCATTTTAGACCTAAACACAAGTGCGGATTGAAAGTGAGGGGATGGAGAAACACTTATCATGCAAATGAATGTCAAAAAAAGCTGGAGTAGCAATTTAAATACAGGAAAAACTGAACTTCAGATCAAAAACTGTAACAAGAGATGAAGAAGGGCACTACCTCATATTAAAGGGGACTATGCTACAAGAAGATCTAACAATTGTAAATATTTATGCACTGAATATGAGAGCACCCAAATATATAAAACTTTTAATAATGAACATAAAGGAACTCATTGATAATAATACCATAAGAGTAGGGGGCTTTGACAACAGACTTACATCAATTTACAGATCATCTGAGCAGAAAATCACCAAGAAAACAATGGGTTTGGCACACTGGACCAGATGGACTTAACAGATATATTCAGAACATTCCATCCTAAAGCAAAATACACATTCTTTTCAAGTGCATATGTGACAATCTCCAGGATAGATCACACATTAGATCACAAATCAGGCCTCAACAAACACAAAAAGATTGGGATTATACCACGCATACTTTCTGACCACAATGCTATGAAACTTAAAGTCAATGCAAGAAAAAAAAAAAAAAACGGGAAAGGACACAAATACGTGGAGGTTAAACAACATGCTACTGAACAATGAATGGGTCAATGAGGAAACCAAAGAAGAAATTTCAAAAATACATGGAAACAAAAGAAAATCAAAACATGACAGTGCTCCTAAGAGGGAAGTATAGAGCAAAAGAGGTGTACAATAAGAAGCAAGAAAAATCTCATATAAATAACCTAACCTTGCACCTAAAGGAGCTAGAAAAAAAACAACAAATGAAGCATAAAGTCAGCAGAAGAAGGGAAATAATAAAGATGAAAACAGAAATAAAAGATATAGAAACTAAAAAGCAATAGAACAGATCAATGAAACCAAGAGCTAGTTCTTTAAAAAAAATTAATAAAATTGATAAACCCTTAGCCAGACTTGCCAAAGAGAAAAAAGAACCAAATAAGTAAAATCACAAAAAAACAGAAGATAAATAAAAACGAACACGACAGAAATACAAATAATTATAAGAGAATACTGTGAAAAAAAATATATATGTAACAAAATTGAATGCCCAGAAGAAATGGATAAATCCCTAGAACCTTGTAAACTCCCAAAACAGAAACAGGAAGAAACAAAAAATTTGAACCAACTGATAATGAGCAAAATAATTGAATCAGTCATCAATAATCTCCCAACAAACAAAAGTCCAGGGCCACATGGCTTCACAGGTGAATTTTAACAAACATTTAAAGAAGAGTAAATACTTATTTTTCTCAAACTATTACAAAAAATAGAAATGGAAGGAAAACTTCCAAAGTCATTCTATGAGGCCAGAATTACCCTGAAACCAAAATCAGAGAAGATTCCACTAAAAAAAAGAACTACAGGCCAATATCCCTGATGAACATGGATGCAAACATTCTCAATAAAATACTAGTAAACTGAATAAAACAGTACATTAAAAGAATTATTCACTACGATCAAGTGGGATTTATCCGGGACTGCAAGTGTGGTTCAGTATTCACAAATCAATCAATGTGATACACCACATTAATATAGGTAAGGATAAAAAACATATGATCATTTCAATAGATGCAGAAAAAGCATTTGACAAAGTACAACATCCATTCATGATGAAAACCCTCAACAAAGTAGGAATAGAGGGAACATACCTCAACATCATAAATGCCATATATAAAAAAACCCACAGTAAATATCATCCTCAATGGGGAAAAACTGAGACTTTTTCCTCTAGGATTAAGATCAATATAGGGATATCCACTCACACCACTATTATTTAACATAATACTGGAAGTCCTAACCAGAGTAATCTGACAACAGAAAGAAATATAAGGTTTCCAAATCAGCAAGGAAGATGTCAAACTTTATTTCCAGATAAATGATACTCTTAATAGAAAACCTGAAAGGACTCCACCAAAAAATTGCTAGAACTGATACAAATTCAGTGAAGACACAGGATACAAAGTCAATGTACAAAAATCTGTTGCATTTATATACACCATTAATGAAGGAGCAGAAAGTGAAATTAAGAAATAAATCCCATTTATAAATGCAGCAAAAGCCATAAGATACTTAGGAATAAATCTTACCCAAGAGGTGAAAGACCTGTATCTGAAAACTATAAAACACTGATGAAATAAACTGAAGATGACACAGTGTAATGGAAAGACATGCCATGCTCATGGATTGCAAGAACGAATATTGTTACAATGTGTATACAACCCAAAACAATCTACACATTTAATTCAATCCTTACCAAAATAACAATGGCATTTTTCACAGAACTAGAAAAACAATCCTAAACTATGTATGGAAACCTAAAGACTTCGAATAGACAAAGCAAACTTGAAAAAGAAACACAAAACTTGAGGCATCACAATTCCAGATTTCAAGTTATAGTACAAAGCTGTAATATCAAAGCAGTTTGGTACTGGCACAAAAAAATTACATATCTATGGAACAGAACAGAAAATGCAGAAATGAAGGGCGCCTGGGTGGCTCAGTTGGTTGAGCAACTGCCTTCGGCTCAGGTCATGATCCTGGAGTCCCTGGATCGAGTCCCGCATCGGGCTCCCTGCTCGGCAGGGAGTCTGCTTCTCCCTCTGGCCCTCCCCCCTCTCATGTGCTGTCTCTCATTCTCTCTCTCTCAAATAAATAAATAAAATCTTAAAAAAAAAAAAAGAAAAGAAAATGCAGAAATGAACCCACAAGTATATGGTCAAGTAATCTTCAACAAATTAGGAAAGAATATCCAAAAAAAAAAAAAGACAGTCTCTTCAAAAACGGTGTTAGGAAAACTGGACAGCAACAAACAAAAGAATGAAACTGGACTAATTTCTTTCACCATACACAAAAATAAATTCAAAATGGTTTAAAGACATAAATGAGAAAGGGAACCTTTAAAATCCTAGAGGAGAACACAGGGAGCAACTTCTTTGACAATGGCCATAGCAACTTCTTTTTAGATATGTTTCCTATGGCAAGGAAAACAAAAGCAAAGACAAACTATTGGGACTTCATCAAAATAAAAAGCTTCTGCACAGCAACAGAAACAATCAACAAAACTAAAAGGCAGCCTAAGGAATGGGAGAAGATATTTGCAAATGACATATCTGATAAAGGTTTAGTATCCAAAATCTATAAAGAACTTCTCAAATTCAATACTTTCTCAAATTCAATACAAGTAATCCTGTTAAAAAACAGGCAGGAGGAGGGAAGATGGCAGAAGAGGAGGTGACCATCCTTTCATCTGGTCCCTTGAATTCAGCTAGGAAGCTATCAAATCATTCTGAACACCTGTGAACTAAACCTAAGATCTAAGAAAAGAATTCCTACAATTCTACAAATAAGAAAGCTACCACTTTTTGCAAGGTAGAGGGTGCAGAGAAGTGAATCTGAGGGATATTTTGGAAGATAAACAGTGGGGGGAGGGAGCCTCCATAAGCTGCTACTGGAAAGTGATATAGCTGCACTGCACAAAATCTGAAGTTCTAGAAGTCTTCTCTGGTGAAAGTGAGGGATGTCCCTACCTGAAAAGTGCTCAGATGTGAAGCAGAGAAGAATCCTAGGTGGGATAGTGTGGTCTCAGGATCCCTGGGGTCACAGAAAGAATGGGAGTCCCTGAGTGTGGCAGAGTTCCCAAGCATGGGAGCAGGGAAGCCAGCTACAATCAGTGAACCAAGAAGTGGGCTTTTGGGGGCGCCTGGGTGGCTCAGTTGGTTAAGCGACTGCCTTCAGCTCAGGTCATGATCCTGGAGTCCCGGGATTGAGTCTCGCATCGGGCTCCCTGCTCGGCAGGGAGTCTGCTTCTCCCTCTGACCCTCCTCCCTCTCATGCTCTCTGTATCTCATTCTCTCTGTCTCAAATAAATAAATAAAATCTTAAAAAAAAAAAAAGAAGTGGGCTTTTGCTCAGTGTTGTCATAAACCACAAAACATGGCACAATCAGATAATGCTCTCCAAGCAGGGGCCCAGCAAGCAGCAGAACTGTGGGGAGACCCTCCTCCTTTCCCCGGGAGGATTTGTGTGGGTGCACACTTCACTAGGTCTGCCATTTGGTGCCCTTACAAAAATGATTGACAGCTTTTCCTTGAGGGTGCAATGGAGTGGGGACTTCAATCTTTCTGTTCTGGGGCTGGAGATTAGGATGCTGCTATTTTTATTTTCATCCTCTAAGGGGGCAAAAAAAGCCTTCAGGGAACAACAACCACATAGAGCAACACAGAGCCACTTACACTGAGCCCAGCCCCCTGACAGGGGCAGTGCAAATCCACCTGGGCAAAGACACCTGAGAATCAGCCTATCCCCCAGAAGACCAGCAGGAACATCTGGCTAATACCAAGTTTACAGATCACACAGAATTGAAAAACTCCTGTCTTAGAGGAATGCAGTATATAGAATTTGAAGTTTTTTCTCATGATTTTTTAGTCTTTCAGTTTAAAATTTACTTTTACTTTTTTTTTCTTTTCAAGTAGTTTCTTATTTTATCAACACTTTTTTATGACTTTTTTAATTTTCATTTTTACATTTACATTTTATATACACATTCTTCATTTTTGGCTTCCTTTCATCATATTCAATTTTTTTAAAAAGATTTTATTTATTTATTTGACAGAGAGAGACACAGCGAGAGAGGGAACACAAGCAGGGGGAGTGGGGGAGGGAGGAGCAGGCTCCCCGCTGAGCAGAGAGCCCGATGTGGGGCTCGATCCCAGGACCCTGGGATCATGACCCGAGCTGAAGGCAGACGCTTAACGACTGAGCCACCCAGGCACCCCATCATATTCAATTTTTATTTTGCATATATATAATTGTTTTTGTATATATATATATTTTGTATATATATACATATACAATTGTTTTGTGTGTATGTGTATATTATATATATATCTCTATATATATACATATATAGACGGATAGATAAGTTTTTCTTTCTTTACAATTTTGGGAACTAGTGTCTTCTAACAGACCAAAATACACTCAGGATCTGGTTTATCACCATGTTCTGTCCACCTGTTTGATTATATTCTCTCTTTTTTTCCTTTTTCTTTTCTTTTTTGGTTTCTGATCTCTTCTGATTTGTCTAGTGTATATATCACTGTGGTCGTGGTTGATATATATTCATATTTTGTTCTCTTATTTATCTATTCCTCTCTGGACAAAATGACAAGATGGAAAAATTCCCAGAAAAAAAGAATAAGAGGCAGTACTAACTGTCAGAGACTTAATAAATATGGATATTAGTAAAATGTCAGAGCTAGAATTCAGAGTAATGATAATAAAAAACTAGCTGGGCTTGAAAAAAGCATAAGACACTAGAGAATCCCTTTCTGGAGAAATAAAACAACTAAAATCTAATCAGGTTGAAATAAAAAGGCCTATTAATGAGATTCAATAAAAAATGGTGCTTTTTACTGCTAGGATAAGTGAGGCAGAAGAAAGAATCAGTGATATAGAAGATAAAATTATGGAGAATAAATAAACTGAGGAAAAGAGAGATAAACAATTACTGGATCACAAGGGAAGAATTCAAGAGAGCAGCAATACCATAAAGTGAAACAATATTAGAATAATTGGGGTCCCAGAGGTAGAGGAAAGAGAGAGAGAGGGGAGCAGAAGGTATACGTGAGCAAATTATAGCTGAGAACTTCCCTAATCTGGGGAAGAAAACAGGCATTTAAGTCAAGGAGGCACAGAGAACCCACCTCAAAACCAATAAAAATAGATCAACACTCTATACCAGATAGTGGTGAAGTTGCAAATTTCAGAGACAAAGAGAAAAATCCTGAAAGAAGCTCAGGACAAGAAGTCCTTAAACTACACAGGTAGAAACATAAGGCTGGCAGCAGACCTATCCAGAGACCTGGCAGGCCAGAAAGGACTGGCATGATATATTCATGGTGCTAAATAAGAAAAACATGCAGACAAGTATACTTGATCTAGCAAGGCTGTCATTCAGAATAGAAGGAGAGATAAAGAGCTTTCAGGAGAAACAGAAATTAAAAGAATTGTTGATCACTAAACTAGCCCTGCAAGAGATACTAAAAGGGATCCTTTAAGTGAAGAGAGAGCCCAAAAGTAACATAAACCAGAAAGGAACAAAGACAATATACAGAAACAGTGACTTTACAGGTAATACAATGGCACTAAATTCATACGGTTAAATAGTTACTCTGAATGTAAATGGATAAATGCTCCAATCAGAAGACACAGGGCATCAGATTGGATAAAAAAGCAAGACCCAACAATATACTGTCTACAAGAGAATAATTTTAGACCCAACCACACCTCCAGATTGAAAGGGAGGGGCTGAAAAACCATTTATTATTCTAATGGACATCAAAAGAAAGCTGAGATAGAAATCCTTAAGTCAGAAAAATTAGATTTTAAACCAAGACTGTAATAAGAGATGAAGAGGGACCCTATGTCATACATAAAGTGTCTATCCAACAAGAAGATCTAATAATTATAAGTAGTTATGCTCCTAACTTGAGAGCAGGCAATTATATTAAAAAAATTAATAACCAAATTAAAGAAACACATTAATGATAATATAAAAGTATGGTACTTCAACACCCCACTCACAGCAATGGGCAATATTATTTAAGCAGAAGATCAAGAAGAAACAAAGGATTTGAATGACACCCTGTACCAGATGGACTTCACAGATAAATACAGAGCATTCCATCCTAAAGCAACAGAATACACATTCTTCTCCAGGGCACATGGAACATTCTCCAGAATAGATCAGATACTGGGTCACAAAAAAAGGTATCAAGCAGTACCAAAAGATTGAGATTATTCCCTGCATATTTCCAGACCACAGAGCTTTGAAACTTGAACTCAATCACAAGAGGAAATTTGGAAGGAACTCAGACAGTTGGAGGTTAAAGGGTATCCTACTAAAGAATGGAATGGGTCAATCAGGAAATTAAAGAATTTTTAAAAAATCACAGAAACAAATGAAAATGAAAACATAACTATTCAAAATCATTGGGATGCAACAAAGGCGGTTCTAAGAGGGAAATACATAACAATATAAGATTTTCTTAAGAAACCTGCTCTTGGTCTGAACCCCGGGCTACCCACAAGGTACCCCCCTAAGCAGCACTGGGAGGGGGGAGCCAGGCCCAGACCATGGACAGACTTCTATGCACAGACAACTCGACTCAGCTGTGGAAATCTTCCAAGCGCCACTTTCTACAAGGAGACACTGAATTTGTGGGCACTGGGTTTCCTTCTGGCAGATGAGAATGTTCTGGAACTAGATGGGGGGGGGGGGGCACATTATGACTACACTAAATACCACTGAATTGAACACTTTGCAATGGTTAATTTTATGTTATGTGAATTTTACCTCAATAATAATTCCAAAAGAGAGAGAGAGAAAGAAAGAGAAAAGAAAAGAAAAAAGAACCAGCACAAAGCCTCTATCCGGCTCCAGTGTTTGCTCTTCTTGACCAAAAAGTCACCTGTCTGGATGCGGAGGCAGGGCCCCCAGGGCCGGTCCCTACTGGCCACTCTGTGCCAGGACATGACATCCCAGGCCAGGGGGAGCACCAAGGGTCCGGGCATTGCCAGCGGTCGGGAAAGGCAGATGAGTTGGGGTGGGGAGGGCGGGGTGTTCACGATGTGAGGGGGGGGCTGTGCAGGAAGCTCTCCGACCCAGAAGGGAGGGAGGCGGGTGGGTGCCGAGGGTCCCTATCCCAGGGGAAGGAGTGTCTGAAACCCCACTGTTTCAGACCCCATTTTTACTGGACTTGATGTATTTGGTAACATTGAGGATGGAGAGCACGACTTCTGACCTGGGCCCTTTGGTGGCTCATGTCAGTCATGTGCCCCTCCACACGTCACCTCTGGAGCCAAAACCCCAAAGCAGCACCGGGAGGTGGTCCACACGCATCACTCAAAACTGGCTGCAATCCTTCAGGAAACAGTTCAGAGACCCCGAGAGTGGCCCTAGGCCAGGACCCACTGAGACGCCCAGGAGGCTGCCCCAGCCAGTGTCCCAGGGAGGGAAATGGACCCCCATCCTTCTGTGAGACTTCTGTCTGGAGCCCCTCACATAATGGGGACTGGAAGCCCTCACACAGTGGAGAAGCAAGCACACATGATGAAAGGTGGATGACCTGGCATCATGGGGCAGGGATGGCCCATATAGGCGGGCAGCACACAGCCTTGCATGGTGGGGGATGGACAACCTTCTACAACAGGGATCAGACAGGACCCAAAGGGAAGCTTGTTCAAGGCCCTGAAGACTCAGTCTAAATGGGGCTGGAAGGTCAGGTGTGACCTGAGAGAATGAGGAAGCTGGACAGGTACTAGTTGGTCACACGGGGATGTCTGTCTGTGTCCAACTGGCCTGGGGTAAACCTACACGCTCTCCTGCCCCCAGGTCAAGGTGGGGCCTGGGTTTTCTGAAACCGCTCCAGCTTCAAGAAGCATTCTTTGTAAAATTTGTAAAACTAAAGTCATTTGCTTTGTATAGACTCTGTAAGGGTTTCTAAAGAATATGTGAATTCCCAAGCCTGAAAGCGCAGTGGTCGGAAAACAGGCCCTGGACGTCAGCCTGTGGGCCATGGCCTTGGGGGAGGAGTGGAGATGAGCATGGCAGGTTGGTGCCAGGCCACCTCTGCACCCACCTGACAGTGGTGCTCCCAGCCTGTCCTGGTGACAGCGCTCGAAGAGGCTGCTGACAAGGCTTTCTCCTGGAGGGTCATGCGTATCTTCTTGCACAGCCGCAGAGTGCACAGGCCCCCGAGGCATGGACGTGCGGGGTGGCCATTGCAGTGGAGAGCACACCGCCTGTGTGTTCAGACGTCCTTGGCCGTCCCCTTGGTGCTTGGCGTCCGCCCCGCCAGGCACGTAGGAGCCATGTAGTCAGTGAGCGTGTAGGCCAGATGGAATTTGGAACATGGTGCCAATGTCTCAGCGCCACAGTCTGGGTTCACGGGGACTAGCAGAGAGGGTATGGGGTAGGGTGGGTGACCCAAGGACCTGAGGCAAGAGTTGCAGCTGCCCTGCACCAGGGGTGAGCAAAGCGGGGTTGCTCTGTTTTATTCTGGACGGCCAACCCAGGTTCAAGTGAAGGGGCAGAGGGCAGCTTCCTTCCTGAGGCGTTTTCTTCCTGGTGGATTCAAAGAGGTGCTTTGGAGCCAGAGGGAGCCCACCTGGGTCAGGGCCCACTCTGACGCTCTTGTTCTGATTTACTCGCCTCTCTGAAGACCCTTTCAGGTGCAGCGAGTTGGGTGCTGACACCCCAGGCCTCGGTATCTCCATCTGGCGCAGCGGCTCTGGGAGTGTGTCTGCTCCCACCATGAGCCGAGGGAGTGGATCTCGTGAATTCTGGTTCCTTGTAAACTCTAGACTCTGTGATGCCAAGCAAGTTCTGGTTGAAAGTAGCAAGTGTTACAGTCAGTAGACTGCAAACGGCTGTGTTTTCCTGAGTCCTGTGCACCAGGTCGGGGAGGCAGACACCTTGCATGTGAGATAAATCTGACCCCGGATAGGAAGTACAAGTGCCTGAAATGTGGTGAAAGCCATATTCTCTCACCCTGTGACCCTAAGACACACAGCAGAGAGGGACAGCTCTGGACATGGAGCCCCCATTGCCAGGAAAGCCACTGCCTCTCCTCAACGCTGGTTTCCTGATCCCAAACACAAGCACGTGGCAGCCTGTCCCAGAGGAGGGCCACAGAGGGTATGGATGGGATAGCTACGAGCCCCAGAGTCTTCTG
Source organism: Mirounga leonina (assembly GCF_011800145.1). Classification (NCBI taxonomy): domain Eukaryota; kingdom Metazoa; phylum Chordata; class Mammalia; order Carnivora; family Phocidae; genus Mirounga; species Mirounga leonina. The sequence continues at coordinate 13,940,181 of NW_023270513.1, forward strand.
CAGGGGACGCTTCCTACATGGGGGTCCAGGGACCCTCAACCACCAGGCAGAGGTCATCCCCTTGGGGCTCAGGGACCCTTAGCCAACCTGCAGGGCACATCTTTCCACCCATCCCTGTTGCAGTCGAGGACCTAAACTCAGATTGGTTTGGTAACTTTCACAAAAGCAAACAAGAGGGAAATGAGGTGGAGTCAGGACCCCAAATGAGGCCCACCCTGTATTACAGCCTGGTTCTTTTTGTGGGGCCACGCCACCTCTGACAGACGCCATGGACACATAAAAGAACTCATGTGACAGCTCAGTTGTTTGCTGTCTTCTAAATGGACAAAGTGCCCTTGAAATTGACCTCTGAGATGTGCACGATGGCCAGTGAATGGCCAGACCCTCTTGCTGCCAGGATACCTGCAAAGCGCTGGCCCAGTGGGGCCCTGGACCCCAGGTGTGGCACACCCCTGTCCTCGAGAAGCCATGGCACAGCCCAGGGGAAGCAGGGGAGGCCCCAAGATAATGGGACGCCTCCCCTGTGCGGGCGGAAGCACAGCCCAGACCAGGAGGCTGCGCCAGGGCCGTGGGGCTAAAAGGGGAGGTGTGAGAGACTTGTGCCTCTGGGACGCAGCTGACAGGTAGCTCACTCGTTCAGAGCAACCTCTGTGGTAGGTGTCTGTTGAAAACAAACCCCCGAAAGAACCAGAACGTGGTTTGGGGGCCTTGGAACTTATCCACTCAGCTGTGTTTGACTGTTTGCAGGCACCCCTCACCTGACAGCAAGGCTCCTGTCTGGAAAATAATCTCTCAGAGCAACATAGGATTGCAGGAACCAATGCAGGTCTCTGCTCTACACCCTGACCCACCTCCAGAGAAGGTTTCCTGCTCCTGCCCAGCATCCCTCTCTTTTCCCACAGGTCCAGAGCCCCAGCCTCGTCTCCTGCTACCCAGAAACGGAGAGTGGCCACTGGCATTCTCACCAACACCTTTACCATCCAGCCCCACGTCTCGACTTCCAGACATGATAGGAGGAGATGTTATTTGATTTGTCAGGAGTTAATGATAAAAGGGTTTCACATTATCCCAGACGGGATGAGCCGAAGGAATAAAGGTGATGGCTGTGTTTTAAGTAACACTCCTAAGATTTGAACATTTTGCCCTTGAACAAGGTGGACTTTATTCCTGTAAATCACTACAGCTGCAGGATGCCCCCTCCTTTCTCTGCGCACCCCCACCTCTCCTGTCAGTGTCCACCTAGGGAAGCTTGACTTTCTGGGTTTCTGAGAGAGAGCAGGCTGCTCTGGGCTCCCCCTGCAAAGGGCTTCCCACTGGCTCACTCCCTGTCCAGGCTCACACCTTCAGGATGCTGGGACCCTGCTTTCTGCCCCTGGGGGTGTGTGCTGCAGGCTGGCCGGTGCAGGCTCTGTGTACAGCTACATGGAGGTTTTTAAAAAGCTGAAGACTCATGTCAGCCCAGCAAACTACAGTACCCCTGAGCACACGCGACTACATTCCATGTTCCTGGAATGACTGACTTCCTACCCATGGTGGGGCGCAGTGGGCACTCCCCCAAGATGCAGACTCCTAATCTTGCCTGATTTTATCCTGGGTACAGGCTCTGGATGCACCACCCAATCTGAGACCTGGACAAAGAGGGGACTTCTTCCTTACAATGTCAATACGTGAGGCAGAGATGGGTTAGGATAACTGAAATGTGTGGTTCTAAGACCCAAGAACATCCAGGTCCAGTAGACAGTGGAAACAAATACATTTTAGAGTCTGGATATCTGTAACACTGCAGTCAGCCCTCCAGACCCAGTAGCCAGTCCAGACTGCCCTCTGAGGACCCTGTCATGTGGGGCTGACCCTGGGGGCCCGTCACCCCCAACCTGAGGCAAACTCAGGGGAGCTATGGTTCTGGAACTCTGAGGAGGAGGGGCCAGTCCCCCTGGCACTGATGAGAACTGCAGGCCTGTGGCCAGGTGGTCCCCAGTCTCTCCTGCAGGATGTCGATGCAGAGCTTCCCTATGACATCAGGCCCTGTGAACCCCTACACTGAAGGAGCTGCCCTTCCACATCCTGCTCATTCTAGATTCTAGATCGGCTGGGGTTTCTGGAGGAGCAGGACTGCCATCAGCTCCCACTCCAGTGTACAGCACACACAGGCTGGCCAGCAGCTTCAGAAACACTGGGCTCAAAGCCAATTTGCCTGGGCCATCACGGCTCTTCCGTGGTCCTCAAACTGCCTGCTTCTGAGCTGCTCCTGGTTGATGAATGTTAACAGTTAACCAAAGGCCCAAGGCTGATGTCGCTGTTCACATGCACCAGGCTGGACGATGTGTTCTTGGCTCTCTGGGGCTGCCGAGTTGCAAAAGAGCCCGGGCCCTGTCCCGTCCTGGGCTCTGTCCCATGGCACCGACCCCAACGAATCACCAAGCAGCTGAAACAACCAAACCAGGTGCGATCCGGCCTCTCGCCTTCCCTAGGCCCCATCCATGGAAGGTGGTCCTCTGGCTTTTCTCTAGGTTTCAGAGACAGTGACCCTGTCATTTCTCTGAGAAGCTCAAGTGGACACTTTCTGGAAGAGCAGAAGCCCATCTCCTGTCCTGTTTGGTTTTTCCTCTCTGGAGCTTACACACAGAGAATGAGCTCCTGGAATGGTTCTTCATGAAACACCGAACTGCGAGTCCTTGAGATCTGAAGGGACTTCTCATTCTCAGCCCCTCAGCCCCTCTTTGTGGTGGCTCTGGGGTCCCCAGACCCATGGCCTCATCTGCCTTCCTTCAGAGAAGCCACCAGCTCTTGCATAGGACTGCCAGGCACAGGCCAGGACGAAGGCTCGCCGTGCTCTAAACCTGATCCCATAAATCACAGGTCAGGGTCATGTGTGCTATCTGGGTCCGAGAGCCCCATCTCTTCATGAGGTACCCACATGTGGAAATTACAAGAGAAAAATGACATTTGGATCTTTCCAGGTTTTATGTTTGCTAACCCAGTTCTACAGTTGTGTATCCAAGGGCAGCTGTGTGTGGGTGTTCTGGTGACTATTAAGCTTATATATGGATTTTTCAGATGGAGACAGATGCTATAGGAAACTTTGGATTAAATTCTGAAAGAGATTATTTTTCAAAAGTTTAGGTGGAAAAACCAATCTTGATCTGGAATGACTTCTCTGCTATAATGAAACCGAAACGCCCCTACTGGTGTCTGGCCTGCAGAGCTGGGCCATCCAATTCGTCTGGGGGTCTGTGAGGTGGTAGTGGCCATAACCTCCCTCCAGGGGGGGTCGTGTGGGTCATCTTCCATCCCTAACCGAGGCTGGTATGAGTGCGGTTTGTAGAGGAGTCTCCTTGAAAGCTGCAGGAGCCCCACAGGGAGGCAACCAAGCAGAGGGAAGGATCAAGGTCCCGAGCCGGCAGGATTTGAGTCCCCATCTTTGGGATAAGGGGGTCCAGGAGGGGCAACCACGAAGCCTCGGACCCCAGGGAGATTCCTCTCAATGGCTTTCCTTCAGATTTCTTCCCAGAGCCTTATACAGCTGACTGACTTGTCCCATAACATCTGAGTGCCCACTGGCTGATGATCTTTTGTATGGGAAGGGACAGTGTGGATGGGACAGATATGCAAAGTCACAGCCCTAACCCTCTCCCGGCCCCAAAGAGTGCCATGGGTGAGAGAACAAATGCCACCAGTGGAGGAGAGGGGCCAGACTCCCGCCCCACTCCCAGGGCAGTCCCAGGGAAGAGAGAAGACACTCCTGTCCTGCTTACTGCAATCGAGACTGACTGAGGCCTTTCAGGCCAGACCTCTGAGGACACAGCAATCATGGGTTTCATGTGGGGCTTAGTTGGCCAGAGCAGTTAGCAAAGTCAAACAATCCCAAAGGGTTAGAAGAACACTCAAGTAGAAAGAAGCAGGAGAGGATGGCAGGTGAGGGCAGCCAAGGCCACAGTGTGCCACAGTCCAGACCGAAGTGGCTGACCTGGTCAAAAATGGACCTGACAGATATGGAAACTCAGTTACCAGGGTTTTTGGTCCAAACATAAAGTCTCTCTCTAGGTGGGAAATTAGAAGGGGCTGTGGCACATCTCAGAGCCCAACCAAACATACCATCGGAACTCCCAAGTGCCCGAGCCCTTGTCAATGCCACCTCAAAGTCCACTGTGGCTGATTCAGGGAAGCCTCCAAGTGAGGAGAAGGCACCATCAGCTCTGGCAGGTCGGTGGCCTGAAGGGCACGGGGTTGGTGCGGCCAGCTGCTGGGGCTGCTCCGGTGGCTACTCCAGGGCAGGGGTGGGGGCGGTGGTGAGCACGATGAGGGGGGGCATCTGTGATTCTACCTTAGAACGTGTGCATATGTGTGAGTGCCCAGGTGCGTGTGCACAAGTGTGTGCGTGTGCGCACACATCAGCCAGAGGTACTTCAAACTGACAGTGCACAGACCCTGCTCACAGTTCACAAAACTCCGTGTGAGAAATGGTGCCTTCTCCTCCATCACAGACCGCGGATTCAGACCTCCACAAAAGAGCTGCCGGTCAGTGGCCTGGCTAGTGGATTTGGCTGTGGAGAGCAGAGTGAAGGACTTCCCAGCCAGTGGCGCTCTAGCTGCCTGGTCACCCCAAGTTCCCTGGATGCGCAGATGTTCTCAGAGGCCAGCACACCTCCTCCTGCGAAGACAGCTTGCAGGGTTGGCTGCAGCACAGCCCAGGGAGGGTGGCTTTGAGCACCTGTGCGGGTGACCTAGGTCCCCCAGACCATAGTCAGAACTTGGAAGGGTCTTGCCTTGTGCTGCAGAGGGTGCCCCAGACACTGAAAAACAACAGCCATGGGAGCAGCTCTCAGTGTCCTCACTCTGTGTCTCTCTAGGTGTCTCCCTGGGGTCGCAGCCCTGACCTCTACTGGCTGTTATGTCAGAGGCCAGGACTGGTTCCTGTGGGGCAGGGGGAAGGAAACAGGGAGCTAATGGGCAGGAGGCGACCAGTGGTTGGTACAAGGGCTGGAATTCCACCAGACCTGACCCTTCAGCTACAGAGCTTAGATCTCAAGATGGGAGTTACAATTGGGGTGGCTGTGTGGGCTGCAGGGAGTGGCCCTGTCTGGGCCCCACAGCACCTGGGCTCATCCTGTCTTGACCTGTAGAGCAGCTGGTCCCCCAGGCTCCCTGCCCCTTCCATCCTTTCAGCGTCTCGGGAAGAACAAGGAAATAACCATTTGCTAAGCCCACAGCTGCCTGGCTACAAGGCAGAGAACAGGAACAAACTGTGGCTTAGCAGCCGAGGAGAATCGGAGTGTCCCCAGGCCCCTCACCCCACTTGCTGGTAAAGACTGGGAAGTGAGACCCTTGCCTGCTGCTCCTGGCCCCTCCCCAACTCTGCCTCTCCTGGGGAGATTTCTGAAAACCAGGGAGAGAAGGGGACAGTAGGAAATGCACGTGTACACTTGTGGAACCCACCCCCAAGTCAGGCCTGTGGTAAACAACTGGGGCCAGGAGCGGCTCTCTGCACCCCAAGTGACACCTCTGACAGGCGGAAGACAAGTGCAGAGGCGCCTGGAACCCAGGTCAGTCCCCTCAGCCCTGCTTCCTCTGCTCCCAGCTAGACCTCCCACCACACTCACGAGCCACACTCCCCGGGCTCCCTCACCTTGACTGAAGCAAAGGGAATGTCATCATGGGTGAGACTGTTCTTGATGTCTCAAAACCACACACACACACATCATTTGGGGCAGACAGAGAGGAGGGCAGTTGCAAAATGAATAAACAACCAGTGTATCCTGAGCCGTCAGTGGGCTCCTCGTTTTCCCATCCTCTGGCCTGGCCCCGAGTCCCTGCCGTGCCTGCACAGGGGTCTTTAAATGGAATTTAAATAAAAACTTTAAGAAAATGTACTCAATATTTCAATTTTCTTAAATTTGCTAATACTTGTTTTATAGCCTACTATAAGATCAATTCTAGAAAACGTCAAAGAGAAAGAAGACCCAAATAAATAACATCACAAATGACAGAGGATAAATAAAAACCAACACCACAGAAATACAAACAATTATGAGAATACTGTGAAAAAAATAATCAAAGAGGTACCTCAAAAAATAAAAAATAGAACTAACAACACAAAGAAATGGGAAAACATTCCATGCTCATGGATTGGAAGAACAAATATTGTGAAAATATCTATGCTACCTAGAGCAATCTACATATTTAATGCAATCCCTATCAAAATACCATCCACTTTTTTTCAAAGAAATGGAACAAATAATCCTAAAATTTGTATGGAACCAGAAAAGATCCTGAAGAGCCAGAGGAATGTTGAAAAAGAAAAGCAAAGCTAGTGGCATCACAATTCTGGACTTCAAGCTCTTATTACAAAGCAGTAATCACCAAGACAGTATGGTACTGGCACAAAAACAGACACACAGGTCAATGGAACAGAATAGAGAGCCCAGAAATGAACCCTCAACTCTATGGTCAACTAATCTTCAACAAAGCAGGAAAAAATGTCCAATGGTAAAAAGACAGTCTCTTCAGCAAATGGTGTTGGGAAAATTAGACAGCCACATGCAGAAGAATGAAACTGGACCATTTCTGAGATGGTGTAGGCTTGTAAGCCCCTTGCAAACCAGGGTCATTTGAGGACTGCACTGAGGTTAAGGACGGCCAGGCAGGCCTAGGCCAGGAGGAGAAAATGTTCTCTTCCCCTTATCTCATGTTGCAAGTTCTAAATGCCTGGATCAGCAGGAAGTGGCTCTTGCCTAGCTTAAAGTGTATCTTTCTAAACAGAAGTGTTCTTTCTAAAGACAAAGAACATGTTGTCTCCAAAGGAAGGATGGCTAAGAGAATTCTTTATTCTGCAAGCATAAACAGGATGTATTTTGTTCTTACTGAATTTCGTGTATCTTACTTCACGGATGTTGGGTTGATACTTTAAGTACACATTGTTATGTTTATCTGATCACTGCGAGTATATAGCTATGTGAGTAATAAACGGCAGTATGCAGTTGCAAGTGCTGCCTTTGCTCTGCATCCCCTGTGTCCTGGTGATTTCGTAGACCCTTACCCAGGGACCCCAATGCACTAGACGTTGACACATTTCCTTACACCACACACAAAAATAGACTCAAAATGGATGAAAGACCTCAATGTGAGACAGGAGTCCATCAAAATCCTTGAGAAGAACACAGGCAGTAACCTCTTTGACCTCAGCTGCAGCAACTTCTTCCTAGAAACATCACCAAAGGCAAGGGAAGCAAGGGCAAAAATGAACTATTGGGACTTCATCAAGATAAAAAGCTTTTGTAAAGCAAACAGTCAACAAAACCAAAAGACAACCGACAAAATGGGAGAAGATATTTGCAAATGACATATCAGATAAAGGGCTAGTATCCAAAATCTATAAAGCACTTATCAAACTCAACACCCAAAGAACAAAGAATCCAATCAAGAAATGGGCAGAAGACATGAACAGACATTTTTTCCAAAGAAGACATCCAAATGGCCAACAGACACATGAAAAAGTGCTCAACATCCCTCGGCATCAGGGAAATCCAAATCAAAACCTCAGTGAGATACCACCTCACACCAGTCAGAATGGCTAAAATTAACAAGTCAGGAAATGACAGATGTTGGTGAGGATGCAGAGAAAGGGGAACCCTCCTAAACAGTTGGTGGGAATGCAAGCTTGTGCAGCCATTTGGGAAAACAGTATGGAGGTTCCTCAAAAAGTTGAAAATAGAGCTACCCTACAACCCAGCAATTGCACTTCTGGGTATTTACCCCAAAGATATAAATGTAGTGATCCGAAGGGGCACATGCACCCCAATGTTTATAGCATCGATGTCCACAATAGCCAAACTAAGGAAAGAGCCTAGATGTCCATCAACAGAAGAATGGATAAAGATGTGGTATATATATACAATGGAATATTATGCAGCCATCAAAAAAAAGAAAAAGAAATCTTGCCAATTGCAACCATGTGGATAGAACTAGAGGGTATTATGCTAAGCAAAATAAGTCAATCAGAGAAAGACAAGTATCACATGATCTCACTGATATGAGGAATTTGAGAAACAAGACAGGAAATCATAGGGGAAAGGAGGGAAGAATGAAACAAGACAAAACCAGAGAGGGAGACAAACCATAAGAAACTCTTAATCTCAGGAAACAAACTGAGAGTTGCTGGACTGGAAGGGGGTGGGAAGGATGGTGTGGCTAGGTAATGGACATTGGGGAAGGTAAGTACTATGGTGAGCACTGTGAATTGTGTAAGACTGATGAATAACAGACCTGTACCCTGAAACAAATAATACATTATATATTAATTAAAGAAATAACATTCATTATTTCATAATAAATATGATTTTGGCTTAAAAAAATAGAACTAGCATATGATCTAGCTATCTCTCTTCTGGTTATTTATAAAAAGTAAATGTGATCAGTATTTTGAAGTGGTGTTTACACTCCCATGTTTATTGTAGCATTAATTATGATATTCGAGATCTCAAAAAATCTTAAGTGCCCATTGACAGATAATTGAATAAAAAATGTGGTATATATGTACAATTAATTATTATTCAGTCATTAAAAAAAGAACTTCTGTCATTTGAAGAACATGAGTAACTTGGAAGACCTCATTCAAGGGAAGCAAGCCCATCAGAGATAGGATTTTTTTTTTTATGATTTCATTCATATGTGGAATCTAAAAATAAGAAGTCAAATACATAGAAACAGTAAATGGTGGTTTCTTGGGCCTGGGGAGTGGGGACAATGAGTAGATGTTGGTCAGAGTGTACAAATATTCATTTATAAGATGTATGAGTACTGAGGAGCTAACCCATATTGTAGTGACTATAGTTAATTCTGTATTACATATTTGAAATTTGCTAAGATAATCTTTTCTTTTTCATTTTTAAGGTCTTTATTTAAATTTCACTTAGTTAACATACAGTGTAATATTAGTTTCACGTGTACAATATATTGATTCAACACTTACATACAACACCCTGTGCTCATTACACAAGTGTACTCCTTAATCCCCATTACCTATTTAACCCTTCCACCCACCCACCTCCTTTCTGGTAACCATCACTTTGTTCTCTATAGTTAAGAGTATATTTCTTGTTTTTCCTCTCTCTCTCTCATTCTTCTTTTGACTTAGCTCATTTGTTTTATTTCCTAAATTCCATACATGATTGAAATCATATGGTATTTGTCTTTCTCTGAATGACTTATTTCACTTAGCATAATACTCTCTAGCTCCATCCATGTCATTGCAAATGGCAAATTTTCATTCTTTTTATGGCTAATATATATATACATCTTCTTTATCCATTCATCAGTTGATGGACACTTAGGCTGTTTCAATGATTTGGCAATTGTAGATAATGCTGCTAGAAACATTTAGGTGCATGTAACCCTTTGAATTTTTATTTTTGTATTAGTAGGGAAATACCTAGTAGTGTAATTGCTGGCTGGGATGTAGGGTAGTTATAGTTTTCATTTTATGAGGAACCTCCATACCGTTTCCACAGTGGTTGCACCAGTTTACATACCACCACCAAGGGAAAGAGGGTTCCCCTTTCTCCACATCCTTGCCAACACTTGTTGTTTCCTGTGTCATTCTGACTGGTGTGAGGTGATATCTCATTGTAGTTTTCATTTGTATTTCCCTGATAATGAGTGATGTTGAGCATCTTTTCATGTGTCTGCTGGCCATGTGTATGTCTTCTTTGGAAAAATGTCTATTCATGTCTTCTGTCCATTTCTACTTGGAGTACTTCTTTTTGTGTGTTGAAATTTATATATTCCTTATATATTTTGGATACAAACCATTTATCAAATGTGTCATTTGCAACTATTTTATCTCATTCCTTTTAGTTTTATTATTTCCCTCACTGTGCAGAAGCTTTTTATTTTGATGAAGTCCCAATAGTTTATCTTTTCTTTTCTTTTTTTTCTTGCTTCAGAAGACATATCTAGTAAGAAGTTGCTGTGACCAATGTCAAAGAAGTTACTGCTTGTGTTCTCCAGGATTTTAATGGTTTCCTGTCTCACATTTACATCTTTAAACTATTTTGAATTTATTTTTTTGTGTGGTATAAGAAAGTGGTCCAGTTCATTCTTTTGCATGTAGCTCTCCAATTTTTCAAAAACTGACTGTTGAAGGGATTTTATATTTTCCATTGTATATTCTTTCCTGAATTGTCTAAGATTTATTGAACATATAGTTATGTGTTCATTTCTGCATTTTTATTCTGTTCTATTGATCTATATTTTTGTGCAAGTACCATACTATCTCGATCACTACAGTTTTGTAATATAACTTGAAGTCTGAAATTGTGATGCCTCCAGTTTTGCTTTCTTTTTCAAGGTTGCTTTGGCTATTTGGGGTCTTTTGTTGTTCCATACAAAGTTTAGAACTGTTGCTTCTAGCTCTGTGAAAAATGCTGATGGTATTTTGACGGGGATTGCATTAATGTGTAGATTTCTTTGGGTAGGATAGACATTGTAACTATATTTGTTCTTCTGATCCATGTACATAGAATGTCTTTCCATTTCTTTGTGTCATTTTCAATTTCTTTCATCAGTGTTTTATAGTTTTCAGGTACAGATCTTTCACTTCTTGGTTTAGGTTCATTCCTAGGTATATTATTGTTTTTGGTGAAATTGTAAGTCGGATTAACTCCTTAAATTCACTTTCTGTTGCTTCATTATCGGTGTATAGAAATGCAACAGATTTCTGTACATTAATTTTGTATCCTGTGACTTTACTGAATTTGTGTATCAGTTCTAGCATTTTTGCTTGAGTATTTCAGGTTTTCTATATATAGTGTCATGTCTTCTGCATATAGTGAAAGCTTTACTTCATACTTGCCAATTTTTATGCCTTTTATTTCATTTTGTTGTCTGGTTGCTGTGGCCAGGACTTCCAGTACTATGCTAAATAACATCCCTATCTTGTTCCTGACCACATAAGAAAAGCTCTCAGTTTTTCATATATGACCCTTATTTTGTAAGGTATGTTCCCTCTAGACCTAATTGTTGAGGGGTTTTATCATGAATGGATGTTTTACTTCGTCAAATGTTTTTTCTGCATCTATTGAAATGATCGTATGTTTCTTATCCTTTCTTTTATTAATGTGGTGTATTACTTTGACTGATTTGTGAATATATGAACCACTCTTGCAACCCAGGAATAAATCGCCCTTGATTGTGGTGAATAATTTTTTAATGTATTGTTGGATTTGCTTTGCTAGTATTTTATTGAGAATTTTTGCATATGTGTTCATCAGGGATATAGGCTTGTAGTTCTCATTTTTAGTGCAGTCTTTATCTTGTTTTGGAATCAGGGTAATTCTGGCCTCATAGAATGAATTTGGAAGTTTCCTTCCTTTTCTATTTTTTGGAATATTTTCAGCAGAATAAGTATTAATTCTTCTTAAATGTTTGGTAAAATTCTCTGCGAAACCATCTGGTCTTGGACTTCTGTTTGTTAGGAGTTTTTTGAGTACTGATATAATTTCTTTGTTGGTTATTGATCTGTTCAGGTTTTCTATTTCTTCCTGTTTCACTTTTGGTAGTTTATATGTTTCTAGAAATTTATTCATTTCTTCCAGTTTGTCCAATTTTTTGGCATATAGTTTTGATAATATTCTCCTATGACTGTTTGTATTTCCAGGATGTTAGTTGTTATTTCTCCTCTCTCTTTTGTGATTTTTATTTGGGTCCTTTTCCTTTTCTTTTTGAAAGTCTGGCTGTAGTTTTATCAATTTTTAATTTTTTTTTTCAAAGAACCAGTTTCTGGTTTCATTAATCTATTCTACTTTTTTTTAGTTATTTCATTTATTTCTGCTCTAATATTTATTATTTCCTTCCTTCTGCTGGCTTTAGGCTTTGCTCGTTGTTCTTTCTCTAGCTCCTTTTGGTATAAGGTTAGAATGTTTATTTTAGATTTTTCCTACTTGTTGAGGTAAGCCTGTATTGATATATACTTCCCTCTTAAGAGTGCTTTTGATGTATCCCAAAGGTATTGGACCTTTGTATTTTCATTTGTTTCCATGTATTTTTTTTTAATTTTTTCTTTAATTTCCTGGTTGACCCATTAATTGCTCAGTAGCATGTTGTTTAACCTCCATGTATTTGTGGTCTTTCCAAATTTTTTCTTGTGGTTGAATTCTAGTTTCCTTATGTTGTGGTCAGAAAAGTTGCATGGTATGACTTCAATCATTTTGTATTCATTGAGGTCTGCTTTATGAAATAATGTGTGATCTATATTGGAAAATGTTTCATGTGCACTTGTAAAGAATGTGTATTCTGCTGTTTTAGGATACCATGTTCTGAATATATCTGTTAAGACCATCTGGTCGAGTATATCATTCACAGCCATTGTTTCACTGTTGATTTTCTGTTTAGATGATCCATCCATTGATGCAAGTGGGGTGTTAAAGTCCCCTTTTCTTACTGTATTTTTATCAATGAGTTCCTTTATGTTTGTTATTGTTTTATATATTTGAATGCACCCATGTTGGATGCATATTTACAATTTTGGGGTCTTCTTGTTGGATTGTCCCCACTCTTATGATATAGGGCACTTCTTTGTCTCTTGTTATAGTCTTTGTTTTAAAGTCTAGTTCGTTCACTATATGTATTGCTACTCTGGTTTTCTTTTGACATCCATTTGCATGATAAGTGTTTCTCCATCCCTTCACTTTAAATCTGCAGGTTTCTTTAGCTCTAAGATGAGTCACTTATAGGCAGCATATAGATGAGTCTTTATTTTAATTTTTTAATTTTTATTTTTTTTATCCATTCTGACATCCTATGTCTTTTGATTGGAACATTTAGCCCATTTGATATCAAAGTAAGTATTGAAAGATATGTATTTATCACCAGTTTATTTTTTGTTTTGTCATTGTTTCTGGGGATTTTTTTTCTGATCCATTTTTGTCTTTGTCACTTTTGATCTCTCCTTTGCACTCAAAGAATCCCCTTTAATATTTCTTGGAGGGCTGATTCAGTGGTCATGAACTCCTTAATTTTTGTTTGTCTGGGAAATGCTATCTCTCCTATTCTGAATGATAGCCTTGCTGGATAGAGTATTCTTGGCTGAAGATTTTTCATGATAAAAATCATTTTTATGATTTAGCACTTTGAATATATCATGCTATTCTCTTCTAGCTTGTCAAGTTTCTGTGGAGACATATCCAGCTAGTCTAGTGGGTCTTCCCTTGTAAATTAAGGACTTCTTTTGTCTTGCTGCTTTTAAGTTTTGTTTTTTTTTTCCTTTATCACAATATTTTGCAAACTTAATTACAACATATCTTGGTATTGGCTGGCTTTTGTTGATTTTGATGGGAGTTCTCTGTGTATCCTGGACCTGGATGTCTGTTTCTTTCCCCAAATTTGGAAGTTTTCATTTATTATTTCTTCAAATAAATTTTATTCTCCCTTTCTTCTCCCTTTTCTCTCTTCTTCTGGGATTCCCATAATACAAATGTTATTACATTAATGGAGTCACTGGTTTCCCTAAGTGTGTTCTGATGTTGCATAATTCTTTGCTCTCTCTTTTGTTAGGCTCCATTACTTTCCATATTTTGTCTTCTAAGTCACTAATTCATTCCTCTGCTTCTTCCAGACTGCTGTTCATTGCATCAAGCTTTTTTCCAATCTCATTTATTGCACTCTTCATCTCTGATTGATTTTTTTTAACTCTTTTATGTCTGCATTAAGGTTCTCGTTAATGTTTTCCATTCTTTTCTCAAGCCCTGTGAGTATCCTTATGATTGTTGATTTAAATTCTCCATTAGGCATGTTACTTTTATCTGTTTTGCTTTAGATATCTGGCCATGGCCTTATCTTATTCTTTCACTTGGGATAAATTCCTCTGTCTCCACATTTTGTTTAAGTCTCTGCCTTCTTCTCTGTTAGAAAAATCAGTTATGTCTACTGTTCCTTCTTCAGTCTGGCCTCTTCTTTCCCTTTAATTGTGGAGTTTATTCTGTCAATCTTCAGGTCCACTTCTGGAGTATTTAGGATGATTTGATAGTTATCTAGTTGTTTTCCTGGGATGAGGTAGCCTAGGTCCTCCTACTCCATTGCCATCTCCATAGGCTCCCTTTCCTTCTTTTATTAAGGTTGAATAATTGTATGTATATACAGGCACACACTTGATGGTCTTTAGGTCCTTATTTGAATCTGTGAAATGAGTTTTAGAGCATGTGATGCCCAAGATCCCTTCCAAGAACAGTCTTGCTCACTGTAACACCCCAGCACTGATCATATGCCCAGGAGAGCCACAACCCACTGGTAGCTCCATAGAAACTTCTCAAGCCCAGCCACCAAGTAGGTTTGGGAGGACAGAGCTGGGCAGGAGCTCCACATGCCACCTCTCCTCCCACTGACTCCTGGTCCATGGGCATGGGAGTCCTAAGATAGTAGATCTTAAACATTGTCACCACACACACAATAAAAGTACTATATGAAGTGATGGCTGTGTTAATTAACTTAATTGTAGCAATTAATTCACTATGTACACATATATAAAATCATTACATTGTGCACTTTAAATATACACAACTTTATTTGTCAATTATAACTCAATAAAACTGGAAAAAATGGAAAAAGAAAGTGAATGACAACATACAATAGAAGAAAATATAAAAGAATTGTATCTAGAATAGATAAAGAATACTTATGACTCAATACTAAAAAGACAAAAGAAAATTAAAATGAGCAAAAGATTTGAATAGAAATTTCTCCAAAGATGATATACAAATGTTATATAAATACACATGCACATACATAATGCTTAACATCATGATAATCATTAGAGAGGTGGAAACAAAAACCACAGTTAGATGTTACTTCACAACATTCAAATGTCTATAATAAAAATTACAGAAAATAGTAAGTTTTGGTGAGGATGTAGAGAAATCAGAACCCTCGTAAACTATTGAAGGGAATGTAAAATGATACAGCTGCTTTCTAAAACATTCTGGAAAATCCTCAAATAATAATAATATATTAACTTATAAATATTACCCAGCAATTCCATTCCTAGGTATATACACAAGAGAAACTAAAATACATAACCACACAAAAAGTTGTAAAGAAATGTTTGTAGCAGTATTATTCATAATAGTCAAAATTGGAAACAAACCAAATACCCATGAAATGATGAATGCAGAAATCAATGTGTTATATCCATACAAAGGAATATTACTATGCCACAGAGAAAATGAAATACTGAGTCATGCTACTGTGTGGAAGAATCTTGAAAACATTATGCTAAGTCAATGAAGACAGATGCATAAAACCCCGTATTGTGTGATTCCATTTATATGAAAGTGCAGAATAAGGAAATACATAGAGGCAAAATTAGATTAGTGGTTAAAGAAGTGACAAAAAAAGACTTAGGAGTTCCTACTAATGAATAAAGTCTTTTTTTAGATAAGAGATGGAGTAGTCTGGGATTAGTTTAGCAGTAAAGCTTGGAAAGCTTGGAAATATACAAAAAATACACTGAACTATAGTTTTAAAAGGTGATTTTTATGGCATATTAATTACATCCCATTAAAAAAGAATAGATAGGGACAGTCTTTACAGAATTATATTGAGATGATCTCCTGAAGGAATGTTCCCCAGAATAAAGATACTGGTCCATTATGACTACCTGTATATCCAATAATGTGGGCATAGTGTTAACTAAATCTGTTCTCTTCTAACTTGACTAATCATTCAGAATGCACCTCGAATACCCCTAGACTGCAATGGTTGAAGTAAGAACATTTCTTGGTTCTACTGGCAGTCAGTCTTTGTATCTTCGATTTCAAAGACAAGAAATTCACATAAAAAGTGACTAGTTCTGCAACATCATTCTTTCTTCATCCATCTATCTATCCTTTCATCCATCCAATATTTATGGAGTACCATTTACTGAGGATACAATAAAGAAAACAATGGTTTCTGTACTTTTGGAGTTTATCGCCATGAATGCTAAATGCAGTCATTCCATGAATTTTTTTTTTTTTGATAAATCAACTTAGAACTAAGATTTTCTACTACTAAATTCTACACCTGAAAATAATATTACACTGTATGTTAACTACCTGGAATTTAAATAAAAACTAAAACAAAAATAGGGGCGCCTGGGTGGCTCAGTTGGTTAAGCGACTGCCTTCGGCTCAGGTCATGATCCTGGAGTCCCGGGATCGAGTCCCGCATCGGGCTCCCTGCTCAACAGGGAGTCTGCTTCTCCCTCTGACCCTTCCCCCTCT
This sequence comes from Mirounga leonina, assembly GCF_011800145.1. Classification (NCBI taxonomy): domain Eukaryota; kingdom Metazoa; phylum Chordata; class Mammalia; order Carnivora; family Phocidae; genus Mirounga; species Mirounga leonina. The sequence continues at coordinate 13,956,431 of NW_023270513.1, forward strand.
CATGCTCTCTGTCTCTCATTCTCTCTCTCGCAAATAAATAAAATCTTAAAAAAAAAAAAAAAAAACTAAAACAAAAAAGCAAAAGAATTAAACTTATTCAGCAGACTGGAACCAATTTATGTTATTAGTTCCCCTTGTTCACCTAGGTGTGTCTATTTAACACGTTTCAAAAAACATTCATAAACTGTGCAGTGAAATTAAAAAATAGTGGATTCAAAATATTGTTTAAAAGATAAAACTGGGTGTTGAGTTTAAGTTCTTTATAGATCCTGGAAATCAGCACTTTGTCTGTAATATCATTTGCAAATATCTTCTCCCATTCTGTGGGTTGCCTCTTTATTTTGTTGACTGCTTCCTTTGCTGTGCAGAAGCTTTTTGTCTTGATGAAGTCCCAAAAGTTCATTTTTGCTTTTGTTTCACTAGCCTTTGGAGATGTCTCTTGAAAGAAGTTGCTGTGGCTGATGTCAAAGAGGTTACTGCCTATGTTCTCCTCTAGGATTTTGATGGATTCCTGTCTCACATTGAGGTCTTTCATCCATTTTGAGTTTCTCCTTGCATATGGTGTTACAGTCAAAAATGGGCAGAAGACATGAACAGACACTTCTCCAAAGAAGAGATACAAATGGCTAACAGATACATGAAAAAATGTTCATCATCATTAACCATCGGGGAAATTCAAAGCAAAACCACATTGAGATACCACCTTACACTAGTTAGAATGGCAAAAATTGACAAGGCATGAAACAACAAATGTTGGAGAGGTTGTGGAGGAAGGGGAACCCTCTTATGCTGTTACTGGGAATGCAAGTTGGTACAGCCACTTTGGAAAACAGTGTGGAAGTGCCTCAAAAAATTAAAAATAGAGCTATCTTATGACCCAGCAATTGCAGTACTGGTTATTGACCCCAAAGACACAGATGTAGTGAAAAGAAGGGCCATATGCACCCCAATGTTCATTGCAGCAATGTCCAAAATAGCCAAACTGTGGAAAGAACCGAGATGCCCTTCAGCAGATGAATGGATAAAGAAGATGTGGTCCATATATACAATGGAATATGACTCAGCCATCAGAAAGGATGAATACCCAACTTTTACAACAGCATGGATGGGACTGGAGGAGATTATGCTAAGTGAAATAAATCAAGCAGAGAAAGTTAATTATCATATGGTTTCACTTATTTGTGGAACATAAGGAATAGCATGGAGGACATGTCTTCTGCCCATTTTTTGACTTGATTATCTGTTTTTTGTGTGTTGAGTTTCAAAAGTTCTTTATGGATCTTGGAAATCAGTGCTTTATCTGTAATGTCATTTGTAAATACCTTCTCCCATTCTGTGGGTTGTCTTTTTGTTTTGTTGACTGTTTCCTTTGTTGTGCAGAAGCTTTTTATCTTGATGAAGTTCCAAAAGTTCATTTTTGCTTTGTTTCACTAGCCTTTAGAGATGTCTCTTGAAAGAAGTTTCTGTGGCTGATGTCAAAGAGGTTACTGCCTATGTTCTCCTCTAGAATTTTGATGGATTCCTGTCTCAATTGAGGTCTTTCATCCATTTTGAGTTTCTCTTTGTGTATGGTGTTAGAGAATGGTTGAGTTTCATTCTTCTGCATGTGGCTGTCCAATTTTCCCAGCAACATTAGGAGAAGGAAAGGAAAAATGAAGTGGGGGGTGGGAATTGGAGGAACAGATGAACCATGAGAGACTATGGACTCCAAGAAACAAACTGAGGGTTTTAGAGAGGAGGGGGGTGAGGTGATGGGTTAGCCCAGTGATGGGTATTAAGGAGGGCACGTACTGCATGGAGCACTGGGTGTTATATGAGAACAATGAATCATGGATCACTACCTCAAAAACTAATGATGTATTGTATGGTGACTAACATAACATAATAAAATTAAATTAAATTAAAAAAAATAAAGAATGGCAGTTACAATTACATAAGTATTTTTTTATTTATTTACCTTTAAGCCTCTCATGAGTAATGAAGACTAGAGCAAGGTGCACTTCTAAATAATGAGTGGTGAAGTCCACCATTGCTTGTAATAATTAAAGAGAAAAACACATCTCTGTTTATAGTTTAAGTTCTTTCACCTCTACTTATCAGGTGGGCCCCTCGAAGCAGTGGTTTATGAAAGTGCCTAACTCCCCATTTTATAAATTGTTATGGTTGGCATGACCAAGGTACTAGTCAAGTGAGAAGATAGATACTGAGATTCTGAGATAGCTGATTAGATTGTGACCCTAGTTACCTAAAGAAGTCCAGAATGAAAACAGCAAGAGAGATGAAGCAAGCCAACATGATTGGGGAAAATATAGTCATACACAGAGGAGACAAACTGCAAACACATGTCAAAAATTTCTGAGACAGGATTAGTCCTGGGATGTAGACTTGCATATTTAACAAACATTTCTGCCTAGTTTTCTCATGTTGCAGTGTTCAGCTCAAAATAAGACTTAAATTATTATCAGTTTAGGACTTAAATTATTTTTTTGTTTCAAAAGTAAAACTGCAAGTTGTATAACTATATACTCCATATAGACATATATAATAATACATACCAATAGTAGTATGTGTTATTTTAATTTATAATGAACAAAAAAATCAACATATATAGTTTTTTTGCTCAGAATATTAGCCAAATTATTAATAGTGAATATCTCTGGAGCTTGGAATTTGAGAAAAAATATTTGCATTTTCTCCTTTACACATTTTCATGTTTTATTTTTTTACCACAAACATGCATTTTTTTTTATTATGTAAGCATTATAATAAAGAAAAATCTTGTTAATTTCTAAAATAAATTATTATTGAATGAAGAGTGGATAATCAAATGCCAAATGATTAACAGAAATATTTTATCTATGGTATTTCATATCTCTCCTGAAAATAAAATAATTTAATAACCTTGTTTAATGGCCTCATTGCTACCAACATATGCACGAAAAGTTACATTAGCTGCTGTCATCCCAATCTTGGAACTAGGCATTAAGTCACTTTGGATTATTGGCCACCAATCACCTACAGCAGATCACTAGGTCAGCTTATATATTACAAGAAAATGCCTAAAATCCTAAAATAAAAGATATAATTATACCCAGTAGGGAACAATTCAAGAGGATAAAGTGAGTTTCTCCCACTACTGAGTATAATGTTAATTGACAGAAGACAGTCAGAGAAAGACAAATACCATATGATCTCACTCATGTGTAATTTGAGAAACAAAACAAAGGAACAGAGGGAAAAAGAGAGAGAGAGAGAAAAAAACCAATAAATGGGACTCTTAGTGATAGAGAACAAATTGAAGGTTACCAGAAGGGAGGTGGGCGGGGGAATGGGGGAAATAAAGGATGAGGATTAAAGAGTACACTTATCATGATGAAAAGCAATTATAATAAAATAAAAAGTATATTTTAAAAAATGAGTACCTCCCTCAAGGAAAAACTTGACCAACAGCAACAACAAAAAAAAGTTGACCAACAATTTTAATCAGAATTGTGAGTTGTTTCAGAAAGTTTCCTAATATAAGCAGATCCTAGGGGTCTGGACTTTTCTAAAACCAAACAAATAAAAAACTTGAGCAATCAGTTGCAGAACATAATTTTTTACCCAATTTAACTGTAGAAGGCAATGGATCAGTGGAACTACACTGCAATACATTAGGGAATGCTACCATCTTATGGTCAAGAGTGGGAAGTTGACCAAAACGTATGGGCTCAAAAAACAGCCTGATGGGAGGGAGGATAATTTAATTAAAACAAGGAGACATAAGCTGTAAAAGTCATCAGTTCACACCAGTCAATTTGATAAGTTTCAAGGGCAAGTGAAGTTGATACAATATTTTTTTTTAAAGAATGATTATATTCAAACAGAATGGGTCAAGGTACTTGGTGATCTATTATATAGACAACAGGTGTTTCTCATAACCTCATGCCTCAGCACCTGCTCACAGTGAATGTTCACTAGATGGCAATTTACTGGCCCATTCTCCCTTAAAGAAGAAAGGGTGTTTTCCCTCATTTAATTCCACTTTTTGTACTCCTCCTCTAATATTGTAACTGCTAACTCTCGCATAGATCTCCCCAGAATCCACTGGAAATGAATCAAAAGAAACATTTCTTAAGCACCTACTTTAGGAGAAGCCATTGACTGGAAGATCTGAGATATAAAATAAGACTTCTTCCCTCTAGGACAGCAAAGTCAATTGTTTAAGTTTTTGCAGGATAAAAATGACTGACTGGCTGACTGACTGACTGACTGACTGACTAAATAAATAAATAAATAAGTTTTTGCAGCTTAAACTAGAATCAATTTTGTGAAATGTTATACTTAATCAAATTATATATTAGAAAAAAATGGAAGTTTTTTAAAAAATAAAAATTTAAAAAAGGAAAAAAATGAAATTGTTTTCATGATATGTATGGAATGGAATGAAGCCCAAACTATTTATGTCTACTTTTTTTAAAGATTTCATTCATTCATTTGAGGGAGAATGAGAGAGAGAGATCACTAGCAGGAGGAGGGGCAGAGGGAGAAACAGGCTCCCAGCTGAGCAGGGAATACAATGTGGGGTGATCCCAGGACCCTGGGATCATGACCTGAGCTGAAGGCAGACGGTTAAGCAACTGGGCCACCCAGGCACTCTGAAGCCAAACTGTTTGGTGCTTGCTCCCTGCTGGGGTATTTTGGGATGCAAGAAACAAGATATTCAGGCTTCCTCAGCTAATAGGGTTTATAATGAGTATGGAAACTCATTTTATTGAGATGTTAGGAGGTGAAGATGGTGGTGGAGTAGAAGGTTCCTAGGCTCACCTCGTCCCATAAATACAACTAGATAACTATCAAATCATCCCAAATACCCCAGAAATCAACCTGATGACTAGCAGAACAAATTCTACAACTAAAGGTAGAGAAGAAGCCACATTTAAAAAGGTAGGAAATTGTCAACGTCTAGTGCGTTGGGGTCCCTGGGTAAGGGTCTACGAAATCACCAGGACACAGGGGATGCAGAGCAAAGGCAGCACTTGCAACTGCATACTGCCGTTTATTTCTCACATAGCTATATACTCGCAGAGATCAGATAAACATAACAATGTATCAAGCCAACATCTGTGAAGTGAAATATACACGAAATGCAATAAGAACAAAATACATCCTGCTTATGCTTGCAGAATAAAGAATTCTCTTAGCCATCCTTCCTTTGGAGACAACATGTTCTTTGTCTTTAGAAAGAACACTTCTGTTTAGAGAGATACACTTTAAGCTAGGCAAGAGCCACTTCCTGCTGATCCAGGCATTTAGGCCTTGCAACATGAGGTAAGGGGAAGAGAACATTTTCTCCTCCTGGCCTAGGCCTGCCTGGCCGACCTTAACCTCAGTGCAGTCCTCAAATGACCCTGGCCTGCAAGGGGTCTACAAGCCTACACCATCTCAGGAAATGTGGATATAAAGTTTGGAAGAGAAACAGATCATGGCTGCTGTGGTGGGGAGGGAGCCAAAGTCACAAAGAAGGGTGAGAGACTAGCACACAAAGGAGCAAACTGGGAAAATGGATTCCCATAGCAATTGGTTTGGAAAGTTAGAGAGGCTGATTTCCTGCATTCTTACAATCAGTGGGGCTTAAAGCCTGAAGTTTTAAGATCAGTGGGTTTGGCAGGGATAGAGTCCAGGGGACATTGGGTTTGCTCTTGGAGAGAAGAAAGGGCAAACAGCCCATGGACATACAGCAGGAAAGAGTGATATGGAGAGCACCTGGGGCACACAGTGGTAAGGTATTTGTTCATCTCAGAACTTGTTTCAGAGAGGCAGCATTCACAGAGAGACACTCTCCAGGAACAAGAGAACTGATAGTCACCATTTCCCTCCCCTACACCTCAGCAGAAGCACAGGTCAACCTGTGGGAACTAGGGAAGCAATGACACTCACTAACTTGCTTACACCAAGCTCTACCCTGTGCTCTGGCAGAATCGCCCTTCCCAGTTATGCTTGCCTCAGACTCAGCTCAGTGTGTCTCTTCCCCCAGAAGAAGTCAGTTACATCTCCTGTTCTTCCCAAGTCCTTGCCAACACAATATATCCCAGCCGAGGAATTTTGCAGAGCCTCAGTTCTGGCAGCAGTGGTGACAAGTATCATTTCATAAGCAGACCTGAGCAGATGTAGTTAAAATGTGCCACATTCAGGCCAGGGGCCAAACACTGCCCACAACAGGCAAAGACAAACTCTCCAAATGACTGGCCTGAAGGATAACATGGCAAGGACAAAACAGCAGAGCACACAGAGCACACACTGGAGACATTCCTGGAAGCACCAGGCCCTGGAGAACAAGAGACAACACACAGCAGGCTGCTACAGGAACTTTTCTTCATGAGGACATTACCCTGAAGAATAGGAGACATAGCTGACTTCCCTAACACAGATAAACAAGCTCAGAGACTTAGACAAAATGAAGAGACAGAGAAATTTGTCCCAAATGAAAGAACAGGACAAGGCCATGGCCAGAGATCTAAGTGAAACAGATATAAGTAATGTGCCTTATGGAGTATTATTTAAAACAATAATTCTAAGGATACTCAACAAACTTGAGAAAAGAGTGGATGATATTAGTGACACCCTCAACACAAGGTTAAAAAGAACCAATCAGAGATGAAGAATATAATAAATGAGATTAAAAACACCATTGATGCAATGAACAGCAGGGTGGAAGAAGCAGAGGGCAGAATTATTGACCTAGAAGATAAAGTAATGGAAAGTAATCAAGCTGAAAAAAAGAGAGAAAAAAGAATTATTCAAAACAAGAATAGACTTAGGGAACTCAGTGACTGCATCAAACATAATAATGATTGTAATATAGGAGTCCCAGAAGAAGAGAGAGAAAAAGGGACAGAAAATTTATTTGAAGAAATAATAGCTGAAAACTTCCCTAATGTGGGGAAGGAAACAAATATCCAGATCTAGGAGGTACAGAGAACCCCCAACAAAACCAGCAAAAGCAGATCCACACCAAGACATTTTAACTAAATTGGCAAAATACAGTGATAAGAAAAAAATAAAATAAAAGCAGCAAGACAAAAAAAAAAAAAAAACCAAAAACAGTAACATACAAGGGAAACCCCATAAAGCTATTGAGATATTTCAGCAGACACTTTCCAAGGCAGAAAGGAGTGACATGATATATTCAAGGTACTGAAAGGGAAAAATCTGCAGCCAAGAATACTCTATCCAGCAAGGCAATCATTTAGAATAGAAGAAAAGATAAAGTGTTTCCCAGACAATCACAAATCAAAGGAATTCATGACCACTAAACCAGCCCTCTGAGAAATATTAAAGGGGACTCTTTGACTGGAACAGAAAGACCATAAGTGAAAGCATAAAAAGTAAAAAAACAAAACAAAAACAGTAAAAAATAGGTATTTCTATAAAAATCAGTCAAGGTATTCATAAAATAAAAGGTTGCAAAATATAATATCAAATATCTGAAAGGTGGAGGGGAGAAGAGTAAAGAAGGAGTTAAAATTAAGTGACAATCAGCTTAAAATAGACAGCTATATGCAGAAGATATTATATATAAACTGAGTGGTTACCACAAATCAAAAAAACAGTAATAGATATGCAAAAAATAAAGAGTAAGGTATCCACATATATCACTAAAGAAGACAAACCATGGAAGAGAGGAAGAGAAGAAACATTCAGAAAAAAAGCTATAAAAACTATCCCAAAACACATAACAAAATGGCAATAAATGCATATCTATCAATAATTACTTTGAATGTAAATGCACTGAATGTTCCAATAACATAAGGTGACAGAGTGGGTAAGAAAACAAAATCCATCTATATGTTGCCTACAAGAGATGCATTTCAGACCTAAAGATTGAAAGTGAGGGGATGGAGAAACACCACGCAAATGGATGTCAAATGAAAGCCTGAGCACATATATCAGACAAAATAGACTTCAAAACAAACTCTGTAAAAAAGACGAAGAAGGACAATATATAATAATAAAAGAAACAATCAAGAAGACAGAACAATTGTAAATATTTATGCATCCAACATGGGAGCACCCTTATATTTAAAGCAGCTAATAACAAACATAAAGGAACTGATCAATAGTAATACAATAATACTTGGGTACTTAACATCCCACTTACATTGATGGACAGGTCGCCCAAATAGAAAATAAACCAGGAAACAGTAGCTTTGAAGGACTCACTGGACCAGATGGATTTAACATATATATTCAGAACATTCCATCCTAAAACAGCAGAATACACATTCTTTTCAAGTGCACGTGGAATATTCTCCAGAATACATCACATATTAGGTCACAAAACAGCTCTCACCAAATACAAAAAAAAAAAAAAAAAAAATCAAAGTCATACCATGTATCTTTTCTGACCACAACACAATGAAACTAGAAATCAAGCACAAAAAAAAAAAAAAAAATCTGGAAAGATCACAGATACATGGAGGTAAGAAAAACATGCTAAACAATGAGTGGGTCAACCAAGAAATCAAAGAAGAACTCATAGAAGAAATAAAAATGTACATGGAAACAAACAGAAATGAAAACACAAAGATCCAAAACCTCTCAGATGCAGCAAAAGCTGTTTTAAGAGGAACCTGTATTCCAGTACAGGTCTACCTCAAGGAAGCAAGAAAATTCTCAACTAACAACCTAACCCTAAATCTAAGAAGGCTAGAGAGAGAAGCATAAAGAAAACCCAAATCCAGCAGAAGGAAGGAAATAAGCAATAAAGGCAGAAAAATTATAAAGAAAACTTAAAAAATATAATAGAACAGATCGATGAAACCAGGAGATGAGATGGTTCATGGAAAAGGTCAACAAAATTGAGAAACCTCTAACCAAACTCACGGAGAGAGAAAGAAAGAGAGAACGAGAGGGAACTCAAATGAACCAAATCACATGTGAAAAAGGAGAACTAACAACCATCAACAGAAATACAGACAATTGTAAGAGAATATTATGAAAAACTATATGCTAACAAATTGGACAACATAGAATAAACAGATAAATTCCTAGAAACATATAAACTACAAAACTGAAGCAGTAAGAAATACAAAATTTGACCACACTGATTACCACCAAGGAGATTGAATCAGTAATCAAAAACATAACAAACAAAAGTCCAGGACCAAATGGGTTCACAGGGAAATTCTACCAAATATTTAAAGAAGAGTTAATACTTAGTCTTCACAAAGTATTCCAACAAATAGAAAAGAAAACTTCCCTTCTTCCTATGGCACCAGTATCACCCTGATACCAAAGCCATATAAAGATAATACCAAAAAAAAAAAAAAATAGTACAGGCCAGTATTTTTGATGAACATAGATGCAAAAAATATCAACAAAATACTAATAAGCAGAATCCAACAATACATTAAAAAAAAAATCATTCACTACAATCAAGTGGGATTTAGTCCCAGGACGGAAGGGTGGTTCAACATTTGCAAATCAATCAATGTGATACATCACATCAATAAGAGAAAGGATAAAAACCAAATAATCCTCTCCAAACACATAGAAAAAGCATTTGAAAAAGTACAACATCCATTCATGGTAAAAAAACAAAAACAAAAACAAAAACCTTCAACAAAATAGGACTAGAGGGGAACATACCTCCACATAATAAAGGCCATAAAAAAAGAAAAAACACACAGAGAACATCATACTCAATGTAGAAAAACTGAGAGCTTCCCTCCTAAGGTCAGGAACAAGACAAGAATGTCCAGTCTCACCACTTTTATTCAACATAATACTAGAAATCCTAGCCACAGTAATTAGACAACAAAGATAAATAAAAGGCATCCAAATCAGTAAGGAAGAAGTAAAAGTTTCACTATTTGCAGATGACATGATACTATATAGAGAAAACCCAGAAACTCCACCAAAAAACTACTAGAATTGATAAATAAATTCAGTAAAGTCACAGGCTACAAAATCACTGTGCATAATTCTTCGACATTTCTATACACTAATAGTAAAGAAGCAGAAGGAGAAATTAAGAAGACAATCCCAGTTATGACTGCACCAAAAATAATAAAATACCTATGAATAAGCCTAACCAAAGATGTGAAAGACCTCTATCTGAGAACAATAAAACATTAATGCAAGGAATTGAAGACTACACAAAGAAATGAAAAGATGTTCCATGCTTATGAATTGGAAGAACAAATATTGTTAAAATGTCTATATTACCCAAAGCAGTCTATACATTTAATGCAATTCCTATCAAAATACCAACAGCATTTTCCACAAACTGGAAGAAAAAAATCCCAAAATTTATATGGGACCACGAAAGACCCCAAACAGCCAAAGCAATTTTGAAAAGAAAAGCAAAATTAGAGGCATCACAATTCCAGACTTCAAGTTATGTTACAAAGCTGTAGTGATCAAAACAGTTGGTACTGGCACAAAAATAGGTCAATGGAACAGAATAGAAAACCCAGAAATGAACCCACAATTATATCATCACTTAATTTTCCACAAAGCAGAAAAGAATACCCAATGGGAAAAAGACAGTCTCTTAGACAAATGGTGTTGAAAAAACTGGACATCCACCTACAAAAGAATGAAAGTGGACCATTTTCTTACACCATACACCAAAAATAAATTAAAATGGATTAAAGCCCTAAATGGACACAGGAAACCATAAAAATCCTAGAGGAGAGCATAAGCAGTAATTTTTTGGATATCAGCCTAGCAACATTTTTCTTGATATGTGTCTTCTGAGGCAAAGAAAAGAAAAGTAAAAATGAACTCTTGGGACTACATCAAAATAAAAAGCTTCTTCACAGTGAAGACAATGATCACCAAAATAAAAGGCAACCTATGGAATGGGAGAAGATATTTGGATATGAAATATCAGATAAAGGGTTAGTATCCAAAATATATAAAAAAACTCATACAACTCAAAAACAGAAAAACACATAATTCAATCAAAAAATGGGCAGAAGACATGAATAGACATTTTTTCAAAGAAGACATCCAGATGGCCAACAGACATAAAAAGATCCTCATCATCACTCATCATCAGGGAAATGCAAATCAAAACTACAGTGATATATCATCTCACACCTGTCAGACTGGCTAAAATTAAAAAAACAAACTAACAAACAAACTCAGGAAACAACTGGTGTTGGCAAGGATGTAGAGAAAGGGGAACCCTCTTGCACTGTTTGCGGGAATGCAAAATGTTGCAGCCACTATTGAAAACAGTATGGAGGTTCTTCAAAAAGCTATAAATAGAACTATCCTGTAATCCAGGAATCACAGTACTGGGTGTTTACTGAAAGACTACAAAAACACTAAGTCAAAGGGATACATGCACCCCTGTTTATAACATTATTTACAATAACCAAATTATGGAAGCAGCCCAAGCATCCATTGATAGATGAGTGAATAAAGAAAATGGTATAGGGGCACCTGGGTGGCTCAGTCATTAAGCGCCTGCCTTTGGCTCAGGTCATGATCCCAGGGTCCTGGCATCGAGCCCCACATCGGGCTCCCTGCTCGGCGGGAAGCCTGCTTCTCCCTCTCCCACTCCCCCTGCTTGTGTTCCCTCTCTCACTGTGTCTCTCTCTGTCAAATAAATAAATAAAATCTTTAAAAAAAAAAAAAGAAAAAGAAAATGGTATATATACACATATATATATCACATATATACCATATATATATATATGATTTTATTTATTTATTTACCAGAGAGAGTGCATGAGAGAGAGCACAAGCAGGGAAAGCAGCAGAGGGAGAAGTAGGCTCCCCACTGAGCAGGGAACCCAATGTGGAGCCCAATCCCAGGACCTTGGGATCATGACCTGACCGGAAGGGAGACACTTAACACATTGAGCCACCCAGACACCCCCAAAATGGCATATGTATGAAATGCAATATTATTCAGCCATATAAAATAGTGAAATCTTGCCATTTGCAATGACACAGATAGAGCTAGAAAGTATAACACTAAGTGAAATAAGTCAGTCAGAGAAAGACAAATACCATGTATTCTCACATGTGGAATTTAAGAAACAAAACAAATAAGCAAGGGAGAGACAGAGAGAGAGGGAGGGGAGAGAAAACAAGAACCAGACTTCTTAACTGTAGAGTATAGACTGATGGTTACCAGAGGGGAAGTGGGTGGAGGGATGGTGAAATAGGTGATGGGCTTTAAGGAGTGTGTTGTGATGAGCACTGGTGATGAATGGAATTGTTGAATCACTATATTGTACACCTGAAACTAATATAACACTATATGTTAATTATACTGGAATTAAATAAAAAAAAAACCTTTTGTAAAGGTAAAAAAAAAAAGAAAAACTGTGTTTTGTGTCTGTATCTTTCCTTTTTCTATTTTAAAAATTACTGTTCTAGTACATTTCCTATCAAAGCAAACTAGATTGCTTAGACCAGTTAAAGTTTTTTTTTAAACTTGATTAAAAAATAAACAGTTATTTTGCTCAGCATAACACCCTCCAGTTCCATCCACGTCATTGCAAATAGCAAGATCTCATTCCTTTTGATGGCTGCATAATATTCCAGAGTGTGTGTGTGTGTGTGTGTGTGTGTGTGTGTGTGTGTGTGTAGCACATCTTCTTTATCCATTCATCTGCCGATGGACATCTTGGCTCTTTCCATAGTTTGGCTATTGTGGACATTGCTGCTATAAACATTGGGGTGCATGTACTCCTTCAGATCCCTACATTTGTATCTTTGGGGTAAATACCCAGTAGTGCAATTGCTGGATCGTATGGTAGCTCTTCAGAGAAAGACATGTATCATATGACCTTACTGATATGAGGAATTCTTAATCTCAGGAAACAAACTCCAGGGTTGCTGGAGTGGGGGGTGGGTGGGAGGGATGGGGTGGCTGGGTGATAGACATTGGGGAGGGTATGTGCTATGGTGAGTGCTGTGAATTGTGCAAGACTGTTGAATCACAGATCTGTACCTCTGAAACAAATAATGCAATATATGTTAAGAAAAAAAAACAGAAGAAGAAGATAGCAGGAGGAGAAGACTGAAGGGGGAGAAATTGGAGGGGGAGATGAACCATAAGAGACGATGGACTCTGAAAAACAAACTGAGGGTTCTAGAGGGGAGGGGGGTGGAAGGATGGGTTAGCCTGGTGATGGGTGTTAAAGAGGGCACGTTCTGCATGGAGCACTGGGTTTTATGCACAAATAATGAATCATGGAACACTACATCAAAAACTAAGGATGTAATGTATGGTGATTAACATAACAATAAAAAATTTTTAAAAACAGTTAACCTAGTGATGTAATGAACTTGATTGAGACTTTCTTATTTGAGAGTTTTTTTCAATAATCACATCAATATAGGTTATAGACATAGACAGGCTTAAAAGGTAAGGGGGGGGCACATTACTACTAACCTCTCTAGACATCCTACTAGTTTCTACTGTTCTTTACAGCAGTGTGATTTAGGATCTTCATAGAAGAGGAATAAATAAAATGAACTGTGTGGTCTTGATAGAATGTAATGGAAAAATGCCAATTTACCATACATATTAGGTAAGAATGAGGAAAAACAGATACATAGAATGCCAAAATAACCATCCTTTTTTTCTCTCCATTTTACTAAAAATTTTCTCTAAAATTTAGCATCCATCCATTCATATATCATTTAAAAGTAGGTCACCAGAGACCTAGTAGTTATCCATTCTGCCTTTTATACTTTAAGTCAAATCAACTCACACAAATGCCCCACAACATAAAAACAAGTCACAAATACCCAAGCAGTTCATGCCATTTGTTCAAACCCATTCCTATTCCTAAAAAAGTGTCCTAACATCCAGTTCTCTATATAAAGAGTTTGGAAGCTACCACTGTATTATAATAGCAAGTTAAAAGGCTGAACAGACTGAAAAATCAAATATTCTAGTATCTTTAAGATTGGTGAGGACACAGGGCAAACTGTCTCCAGAACTGGAGAGACCTACAGGCAAATACACAAAATAATAACTTACCAGAGTAGAGACTCATGAGCAGAAACCACAACAGGGACCAGTGCCAGGGTAGGAAAACTAGAAATGTAATTGATAAATTGCTAGAGGTTCAGTATGGACAATTTTGAGATTTAAAAACTCCAGGTCCACCAGTTGTAGAAAAGCCCCCACAATTTTGTATCCTTTAAATACAGGAGCTAGACCAGGCTTACACAGTAAATATCGGAGGAAAATCCTTTCCTACTTTGGGCAAAGAGAGAGGAAAATGAACCATTTTGAAATATGCCAGAGCACTCTATTCTTAACAAGGCCTGCCCTCAGGAAGACCTAGCTAACCAGAGCCTAACCTATTGTAATGTCATCAAAACCTAACTACAGTGGACAAAGTACCCAATATAGTCAGCTCTGGCCTTCCACAGGCAAGGAGGGAAATATCCAACTCCAGCCAGCTCTAACCATCTGGTCCCACCTAAAGGGAGAGAAAAAAAAAATGTGAAGTTTACAATCCAGAGGCATAGGCCCACTAAAAGTTTGAGAATAATCACAGTATTATAGAACACTTCCCCTTACCCCACACCTCATCACAACATTATTAAAGGCCTGTTTTTAGCAGCTCCTTTTACCTTATACATCATGTCCAGCTATCAAGAAAAATTATAAAGCACACTAAAAGGTGAAAAACACAATTTGAAGAGACAGAACAAACATTAGAACCAGACATGGCAGAAATATTGGAATTATCAGACTGGGAATTTAAAACAACTATGAATAATATGCTAAGGAATTGTTTTGTGCTGGTCTCAAATTATCAATAACCAATATTGTGGCTGGACCAGACTAACCAGGAGCTTATGATTGCAAGATGCCCTCGACAATAACAATTAGGAAACTTTGAAAGAGACAGATTTATTGATTACAAATCCTGGAATTTACACAGCACACCCAGGGTCACACAGCACAATTGTGAGGGGGCAGAGAGAGCATGCACAGGCCTGGGGTTCTGCTTTAATTGGATTCAAGAGAGGGGGTGCTGGGGTTTCACAGTTTCATTCTTTAGTAGTAAATTCAAAATATGAGTGGAAATTTAAAGCATAGGAAGAGACAAAAAACAAAACAAGAAACAAACAAGCAGCCCAAATGGCTGGTTATGGAAATCAAAGGAGCTGGTGGGAGGGGGGCTGCAATTTGGCTCTTAATCACATCATGTGGCTGGCAGTGTGTTCATTCAGATAGCCATTTCTAAGTGGATGCCCCTTTGAAGTGCATGCCTCAGCAATCAAAGTTTAATTCAGGTGCTTGCATCACAAAAAAAGAAAAATCAATATCAAGGCTTATACTATAATGCACCCTGTGATGCTGCAGGCATCAGATTTGATGTTAAGGCTTTTAATGGACTGGGAAGAAGATATGCTAAAAGTCAGGGGTAAGAGTGTGTTGTAAACAAGAAAGGACATGTTAAAATAGGACTACAATAGCAAATCCTATAACAAGTATAGAAGCAATAATCTGAAATCCAGTCTTAGCCATTGTCCCAAACTTCAAGTTTCCAGTCATGAAAATAGGTCAGGGTTCTCAGGGGCCCTAGGAATCTGTTCAAAGATTGGGTAATATTGTGGAATATTTTAACATCTTGGAATAGCTGGTGTAAGTAGGTTTGAACCTGACCTGAGTTGTTAGATTGCTCCATATCGCATTGAACCAGTCTTTTAGTCTTGAGTATAGGTCAGTTTAGTTAAACGGTCATCTCATTTCAGGAGGCAGTGAGGCAGGTGGGTTCCCAAAGTTAGGGTTATATGGTACAAATATATATACCAGGTATGTGGTAAGAGTCAATTCTATGGAAACAAAAGGAAAGCAATGGCTAATTGTTACAGGATTTCTTCTCCTTTACTGTCTGTGGTTCTTGGTCATGTCGCTTTGAAGAATGAAGAGGTAGACCAGATAAAGAGTGGTGGGCAACAAAGTACCATTTATTGAACAATAGTAAAGTTTGAATGATAGTGCAAAGCTCCCAAAGAGGGAGGGAACCCAAGAAAGTTGTCACCAGAGTTTCTAAGTCTAGGGGTTTTGATAGGTTTGTTGGTGGGCTGTATTAATCTGATTAACCCTCCATGAGCCTGTCACCCAGTCAGGTCTTTGTCATCTGCCTACCACATGGGAAAGGATGGAGGGCTCCTTCAAGGGTGGTGTAAAATCCTTTTAATGATAGTTTCCTCATAGGGTAAACCCCTTGTCCCTGCCTGCCTTTCTTCCAACTATCCATCATCATAATGATCAGAGCCAACTATAAACCCAGTCTGAATTGGCCAGTTGAGATTTCTAGATGTCATGCTCAAAACATCTTCAGATGAAGTGAGGACAGGCAGTGGCAACCTGACAGAGTATCCTGTTTTATAGTTTGAATGTCTCTAGTAATCTTTCTGAGGGGTGCACATAGTAATAGGAATAAAGACTGTTTATACATGAGCTATTGTACTGATTTTGATGCAGTTTTTTTGAATGTTGTTGTGTTGGTGGGGTCCAGAGCTGACAGCCAAGAAAGAATTCTTGAGATGTCTTCGGTGCAAAATGATGGTTTTATTAAAGCATGGGGACAGGACTCATGGGCAAAAAGAGCTGCTGCCACTTCTCCCTGCTGCTCCCTGCTGCCCCGAGATTGTGAGGAGCAACTGATTATATATTTTGGGGTTCGGAGAAATAAAGATAAAGGAAGTTCCAAAAGAACTTCCATATGTTAAAGGAGACTCAGGATCCTGGAGGAATGTTATAACCTGCCCATCTCAAGTATTTGTCAACGAGCTACAGGTTATAAGGAGATTTAATTTTATCTACATTTCCTTCTGCCTCTGTTTCCCACATCAATTTCTCTGAAGTTTTTATTAAGTTATCCAACTTTAGCTTGCATAGCTTCAGAAAAAGGTGACATTTCTTAATAATTCCAAGTTAGAAGGATCAGAGAAAAATTGGAAACATTAGTTTGGAGATTTGTAGCCAGCTACTGCAGAAAACTAGAATTCAACGTCCAGTCCAGTTTACAGGCAAGCAACAAAATTTTAAAGACAATTAAGAGGACTCAAATATATCAACAAGGGTGTACTACAGCTTTCCACTGAAACATATTTTTCCCCCTATACTCACCCCCATTTCAATCAGAGATAATCAAAGTAAGACTGATCTGGCTGCAAAATAAATCTAGTTTCATTAAACTTGGACTGATTATTTACATAACTGAAGCAAGAATAGTGATTGACTATATAGGCTCTTTTAAGTCTGCTCTACTGGACATTTTCACATGGAATGTCAGAGTGGACTCTTAAAAGCCTCTTGATAATAGCAAGCCAAAGATTTGTTATCAGACTTTGTCTGCATTATCTATGGGTTTGAGTAAGTTCTTATCTTCTTTTTTTTTAAAGATTTTATTTATTTATTTGAGAGAGAGAGAGAAGAGAAACAGATAGCATAAGAAGCAGACTCCCTGCTAAGCAGAGAGCCCAATGCGGGACTTGATCCCAGGACTCCAGGATCATGACCTGAGCCGAAGGCAGTCACTTAACCAACTGAGCCACCCAGGCGCCCCAGTTCCTATCTTCTTGAAGTCCCTAAAATATCCTGAGGTTCCTGGGCCTGCCAGAAAATGCCCTTTCTTACTCACCTGGTAAGGCTGCTGAGAACCCTGGCAGCAAGGTACCAGGCCAAATTTTCCAAGGGGCTTTATTGGCTTCATAAATTCAACCTTAGTTCCTTAAAGATGTCTAGTCATATCTGAGTCCATGCATATTTCTCCCAGATATGGTATTCCAGTCAGAGACTTGGTAATATAGCCAATGTTTCCAATTATGTCCTATTACAAGAAGAAGAGATTCTTATTGAATTCATGCAAATAACTATATTGCCTCGAAAATAAGAATACTCACTGAAAGTTCAAATTCTAGAGGGATCAGTATAGATTAAAAAAAAGAATTGTTTAAATTTTGTTCCCAAAAATATACTTTGCCAAATTGTGGTAAGTCATAGATAGCTTAGGAGAAGAGGTTTCCTTAAATCTGGAAAGAAACACAAAATTTTAAAGAACTAACAATCTTAAAACAAAAAGTCATAAAAATTTATAAACTGTGATCTGTCTGTTATATCAGCTTCTGTAGATTGACAAATTTATGAATACATTTCATAATTTCTGGAAGCATATGATGCTTTACTATAATTTCAACATAGTACTGGACATATTTGCTAACACACCCAAATATCTTTAGCTTCTCTGTAATAAGCTGGAAGTCAATAAAACTATGTTCAGTAATTAATGTTTCAGTATTTTATCTTATTTAGAAATAATCTAGATATTCAATTAATTTCCATCATTTAACTTAATTTAGAAAAACTCTAAGGGTGTAAGTTACTGAAGAAATATGGGAAACTGTAACCAAACCACCATGAGTTTGCTCCTTGGTCAGTCACAGATACACCAGGCAGAGTTGTTGCACAAAGTAAACTTTATTTGCAGCAAATAAGGAGGTCCTGGGGAATAACTTCCAAAGCCATGTCTTCCCAAGTGAGGGATGCATGGGTTCCTTTTATTTAGGGTTGGATGAATATTTAGATAGGGATGCCTTGCCATCATATGTAGAGGTGGGCATAAGCCTGTGCATCCGCCTTAAGGAAACATGGTTATACATACATTGTATGTTATATGGATGAGTTTGTGCTCCTCCTTGGGCAGAGATTTTAGTATTATAATGAGGTAAAGGTAGTTTTTGGTCATTCTAGAGGCCATTCTGTGGTCCATCTGAGCAGGTACAAGATGGGGATTACTCTCAAACTGGTCTGGGTCGTCTGGGTTGGCTGGAGGCCTTGTCAGGACAATTGCTATTTCTAGAGGGGTGGTTTCAGTTTCCATTTGCCTGAGTTAAGAGATAAGCTGGAAAGGAGCCTGGGTGGCTAGTTGGTTGAGCATGTGACTCTTGGTTTTGTCTGAGGTCATGATCTCAGTGTCATGAGATTGAGCCCCATGTGGGGATACACTCAGGGTGGAGTCTGCTTGTCCCTCTCCCTCCCTTTCTGCCCCTCCCCCCTCAAAGAAATAAATGAATTTTTAAAAAGAGAGATAAGCTGGAAACAAGAGCTTAAGGGAAAAAGTGGGACAAAGGTCAATGAGTACAAGCAGTTAGTGAAGGTCAGGTCTTGGAGTCTAGCTGGTGACAAAACTATTTAAGTAGACATATCACAAAATATAATTGATGTTGAAAAGTTCACTTAAAAACTTTTACCTCACTTAAATTTATTGATTCTTAACAATTAAATTTATATTACTTATGAAAATGTCATAAGACACTAATATGGCTAACCATCATGACAAATTTTGTAACAAAGAAAAAATGAGCTTATTTGACTAATAAACTCAGGTGAAATAAAAATTGTATGTCTGTTTTATGTTTAATGCTGATAACTCTGAAGCCATTTTAAGTAAACCAACTATCTTTTATTTATTGAATGTTATCCCAGATCATGCAAACTTGAAAACCATTGGATCAGTTTCTATTATATTTCTTAGAGTTTAGAAATATTTAATTTGATAAGTACTTATTTTTCTTAAGCCAATTAAACAAAATTTTTAGTATAAATTAATTTTGACAATACCATTCAGAGGTAGAGAAAAATCACATATATATAACACACACCCATAGACATATATAAACACAGACACAGACACAGAGACCCTATAGCTTCTATTCCAACAAATTTTGCCATGAATCAGATACATTACAAAATTAACTAATATATATATATTATATAACTAATATATATATATATACACACTAATATATATATATATATAACTAATATATATATATATATATACACACACACACACACACAGTTGAATTCAAATTGTGTCTCTGGCAGATGGAACAAGTAAAATTTACCTGCTCTAATGACTAATTTTTTTACTAATATTTCTGTAGAATATTTTTAAGATTTGCATTTGTCATTGACAAGTAATCTTGAGGCTATGGATAGATTTTGGTCAAAAGAGCTATTATAGCAGTTGTATTTTAATAGGCCTCCCCACCCCCCCCCTTTTTTCACCTTCAGTTTTAGGTAGTTATGGGTAATATTTTAGTTACCTCCTGGAGTGTTTATGTAAGATATGGCAAGATTTACAAATACAGGAACTCCAACAAGAAAGTCAACAAGTTACCATTAATACTCTCAATGACATTTCTACCTGGCTCAATCCAAAAAACTGGTTCTCTGGGCTCAATCTCCCCTCTTGGTTTTACATAGCTATACTGCTTTTAATGATTTTCTTTCTCGTTATAATCATTAAGGCGAGCTGCTCCTGCTGTTCTGCCTGGAGGACCCGATACACACTTGTAGCAACCACACAGATCCTCCCCACCCCCTTTGATAGCCCACCTACAAATCCCAGTAAATGAAAAAAGGGGAACTGTGGAGTTATTCTTAGAAAATGTAAACCCTAAAGGGTGATTGTGGAAGCAGCTGAAACATCAGCAGCATTCCTGTTCTTGGACCACTGAACCCAATAGCCTGATACCAACAGGATCCCATCATCTCCTGGGGCAGGGCATAGATTGGGAGCTATGAAAGAAAGTAATGCTCAGCTCCCCTTCCTGCCTCAGGCAATTGATAGCACAAACATCCCATTCTTCCCTTATCCCATGACTGCCTCCCTGCGTGCCCTCGTGTAGGGGAAGGTGCAGGCCTCCTTTTCAGCTTCAAGATAATTGCCGTCTCTTTGTATTCTTTCCCCATGCTTTGAGAAATCTGTCCTTGCTTTTTTGATAATAAAATAAAATAAAAGCTATGTGCAGAATTCAGCTTCTGCTACTCTCCCTTGTAAAGGCAACCCTGCACGACTGCTCAGATTGGTATGTGAGAGCTTTATTTCAGTGCATGACCACAATTTGAATTCAATTAATTAACATATAATGTATTATTAGTTTCAGAGGTAGAGGTCAGTGATTCATCAATCTTATATAATACCCAGTGCTCATTACATCACGTGCCCTTTTCTAGGTATTTATCCAAAGGATACAAAAATAGTGATCCGAAGGTGCACATGCAACCCAATGTTTATAGCAGCATGTCCATAAAAGTCAAAATATGGAAAGAGCGCAGATGTCTATGGACTGGTAAATGGATAAAGAAGACGTGTTATATATGTGTGTGTGCATGTGTGTGTGTGTGTGTGTAATGGTATATTACTCAGCCACCAAAAAGAATGAAATCTTGCCATTTGCAACAACATGGATGGAACTAGAGTGTAATATGCTAAGTGAAATAAGTTAATCAGTGAAAGACAAATACCATATGATTTCACTTTTATGTGGAATTTAAGAAACAGAATTGAACACAGGGGAAAGGAAGGAAAAATAAAATAAGATAAAAAAAGAGAGGGTCAAACCACAAGAAACTCTTTTTTTTTTTTAAGATTTTATTTACTTATTTGACAGAGAGATACACAGTGAGAGAGGGAATGCAAGCAGGGGGAGTGGGAGAGGGAGAAGCAGTCTTCCCATGGAGCAGGGAGCCTGATATGGGGCTCAATCCTAGGACCCTGGGATCATGACCTGAGCTGAAGGCAGACACTTAACAACTGAGCCACCCAGGCGCCCCATCAAACCACAAGAAACTCTTAACTATAGGGAACAAACTGAGGGTTGCTGGAGGGGAGGTCAATGGGGAGTGGGGAAATTGGTTGATGGGCATTAAGGAGGGCACTTGAAGATGTAATGAGCATTGGGTGTTATATGCAACTGAGGAATCACTAAATCCTAGGCCCTGAAACTAATAATACACTATATGTTAACTAACTTGAATTTAAAAAAATCTAAAAGAAAACAACAAAGAACAAATGAAATATATCTATATATATCTATCTGTATCTATCTATATCTATATTTATATCTAGATCTAGATCTATATCTAGATATATATATTGGAATATTAGCCATCAAAAAGAATTCAATCTTGCCTTTTGCAACAATGTGAATGGAGCTAGAGAGTATTATGCTAAGCAAAATAAGTCAGTCAAAGAAAGACAAATACCATATGATTACACTCATATATGGGATTTAAGAATCAAAACAAAGGGAAAAAAGAGAGAGAGAGAACCAAACCAAGAAACAGTCTCTTAACTATAGAGAACAAACAGATAGTTACCAGAGGGGAGATGGGTAGGGAGGTTGGTTCAGTTGGTGATGGGGATTAAGGAGTGCACTTGCTGTGATGAGCTCTGGGTGTTGTATGGAAGTGTTGAATCAATATATTGTACATCTGAAACTAATGTACCATATGTTAAGTAACTGGAATTTAATAAAAAACTTTATAAAAAAGAGAAAAAGAAAAAAAATTGACAATATTCAGCATCTATTCATGATAAAAACTCTCAACAAAGTGGAGTGAGAGAAAATTTTTCTCAATATAATAAAGGCCATATATGAAAACCCACAGTTAACATCATACTCAATGGTAAAAAACTGATAAATTTTCTTCTAAGTTTAGAAACCAGACAAGGATATCCACCCTCTCTATGTTTATTCAACATAGTACTAGAAGCAATCAGACAAGAAAAAGAAATAAGAGATATCCATACTGGTAAAGAAGAAGTTAAACTCTCACTCCTTTCAGATGACATGATACTCTACATAGAAAATCCTAAAGACTTCACCAAAAAACTACTGGAAGTAATAAACGAATTCAGTAAACTGGCAGGATACAAAATTAATACCCAGAAATCAGTAACATTTCTGTATGCAAATAATAAAGTAGCAGAAACAAAAATTTAACAAAACAATGCCATTTATAATTGTACCAAAAATAATAAAATCCCGAGGAATAAACTTAACCAGAGGTGAAAGATCAGTACTCTGAAAATTATTGAAATGAAATTGAAAGAAATTGAAGATGAAAAACAAATAGAAAGATAGTCCAAGCTAATGGATTGGAAGAATTAATATTGTTAAAATGTCTATATTACTTAAAGCAATCTATATATTCAATGCAACCCTTTTCAAAATACCAGTAGCAGTTTTCACATAAGTAGTGCAAATAATATTAAAATTTGTACGGAACCACAGAAGACCCTGAATAGCCAAAGCAATTCTGAGAAAGAAGAACAAGGCTGGAGGTATCACATTATCAGATTTCAAGATATACCACAAAACTCTTGTAATCAAAATAGTATGGTACTCTAACAAAAATAGACACATAGATCAATAGAACAGAATAGGGACCCCAGAAATAAACCCATGATCATAATGTCAATTAATTTATGACAAAGGAGACAAGAATATACCATGGGGAAAGGATAGCCTTTTCAATAAAGTGTGCTGTGAAAACTGGACAACTACATATAACAGAATGAAACTGGACCACTTTCTAACACTATACAAAAAATAAACTCAAAATGGATTGAAGACTTAAATGTGAGGCCTGAAAGCATAAAAATCCTAGAAGAGAGCACGAACAGTAAATACTCTGACATTGGCTGTAGCAACATTTTTCTAGGTATGTCTCCTAAGGCAAGGGAAACAAAAACAAAAATAAACATTGGGACTACATCAAAATAAAAAACTTCCACACAGCAAAGGAAACCATCAACAAAACAAAAAGACAATATACTGAATGAGAGAAGATATTTGCAAATGATACATTCATAGGTTAATATCCAAAACAAATAAAACTTATACAACTCAATACCAAGAAAAAAAAATAATAATATCATTTAAAAATGGGTGGAGGACCTAGATAGACACCTTTTTCCATAAAAGACATAGACAGACACATGGAAAGTTGTGCAACATTACTAATCATCAAGGAAATGGAAATCAAAATCACAGTGAGATATCACTTGTGCCAGTTAAAATGGCTAAAATAAAAATGACAAGAAATAAGTGTTGGCATGGATGTGGAGAAAATGGAACACATGCACGGCTGGTGGAAATGGTACAGCCACTATGAAAAAAAAAACAATATGGAGGTTCCTTAAAAAATTATAAATAGAACTATCATATGATCCAATAATTCTACGATTTGGTATTTACCAAAAAAATAAAAACACTAATTCAAAAAAATATATGCACCCCTATGTTTATTGTAGCATTTTTAACAATAGCCAAGATATCAAAGCAACCTAAGTTCACCAGTAGACAAATAGATAAGGAAAATGTGACACACATGTACACACACACACACACATGCACTAAAATATTATACTGTCAAAATAAAAGGATGATAGCTTGCCATTTGAGACAACATGGATGGACCTAGAGGGTATTATACTAAGTGAAATATGTCAGACCGAGAAAGACAGATATCATATGATTCCACTTCATAAATGGAATCTAAGGGAAAAAAAGAAAGACAAATGAATAAACAAAAAGCAGAATTAGACCTATAAATACAGAGAACTAATAAAGAGTTGCCAGAGTGGAGTGGGGTGGAGGGTTGAGCAAAATGGGTGAAGAGGAGAGGGAGATCCAGGCTTCCAGGTATGGACTAAATAAGTCATAGGAATAAAAGGTATAGCATTGGGAATACAGTCAATGTTATTGTAATAGCAATGTAATGAATGGGACAGATAATAGTTACACTTGTGGTGAACACTGCAAAATGTATAAACTTGTCAAATCACTAAGTTGTATAACTGAAACCAATGTAACCTTGTGTATCAACTATACTCAAAAACAAACAAACAAACAAAAGTACCAGGCATGCAAAGAAGCAGGAAAATACAACCCATAGTGAGGAGAAAAATCAATCAATAAAAATAGTCCCAAAGTGATGCAATATAATAGATTTAGTAGAGAAGCTGACATTAAAACAGCTGTTGGGGGGCACCTGAGTGGCTCAGTTGGTTAAGCGACTGCCTTCGGCTCAGATCATGATCCTGGAGTCCCGGGATCGAGTCCCACATCGGGCTTCCTGCTCAGCAGGGAGTCTGCTTCTCCCTCTGACCCTCCCCTCTCTCATGCTCGCTCTCTCTCATTCTCTCTCACTCAAATAAATAAATAAAAATCTTTAAAAAATAAAAAATAAAAACAGCTATTGGTATATGTATTCTACATGTTTATTGCCTACCTGTAAGGTCATAAACATACTCTTAGTTAACCCACTTGATTTTTGTGTATATGCAAAATAGAAATCAAGATTCACTTACTTTTGTTACTATATGGATATCCAGTGAACCAAACATCAGTAATTGATGAAAAATATTTTCCCTTGCAATACAGGTGTCACCTCTGTCACAATGTGTGCACATAGGAATAAATGTCCTTGTTGTCTATTCGGTTTTGTTAGTCTAGTTTTCTAAATCTCAACAGCTTCTTTACATTTAGGACACTAAAGGAAAGTGCCACTTCCAGGTGTCATTTCTAGTGGTCTCTTTCCACATGTCCCCCAGTTGCCAGTGCATAAGATCCACCTGTTAGGCCAAATTGGCCATACCTACTCCTTTTTCTGCAACCTGGCTTAGACTCATGGGAAACTGAATGATATCTATTGTGCATAGTCTTACCCACAGGTAATAATGGAGGGTGTGTGATTTTTGCCTTCATTCAATTAGCAATGTCTCTGCATAAGATGATTTCTCAAAACTTGTTCTGCCTCTACTAGAGTTCTCAAACATTCACAAATAAATGAGATTCCCATTGCTCCTTCACTGAGACAACCTTAAGCATCATAAGTTTCTTAGGGCCCTTCATCTTTTGAATGTCTCCTCTTAGCAAACGCTTCTGTTGGGATTCCTAAAATATTTTGTTTTTAGCATTGAACCATCTCTAAAATCATGCTTGCTCTGACTCTTGCAAAACACAATTACACATCTGTGAGGTCTCCTTCCAGTATTCTGTATAGTTATCCCCTAGTTTTATTGAGAAATAATTGACATATACCACTGCATATGATTAAGGTGCACAGCATGGTGGTTTGAATTACATATATTGTGACATGTTTACCACAATGGGTTCAGCTAACTCCTATCTTCCCAAATAGATACAATAAAAATAAAGAATTTAAAAGGGAAAAATTACCCTTTTGATGAGAACTCATTATTTACTATTCCTATATATATTACTCCTATATATAATACAGCAGTGCTAGCTATAGTCATCAAGTTGTACAGTACCTCCCTAGCACTTATGTTATCTTATAACTGGAAGTTTGTACATTTTGACCACATTTTTCTAATCTCCTCTCCTTCCACCCTCTGCCTCTGATAACCCTAAGTCTGACTTATTTTTCTATGAGTTTTGGGGTTTTTTGGATTCTACACAGAAGTGATATAATAGTATTTTTTTCCTCTGACTTATTTCACTTAGCATAATGCCTTCCAGTTGTACTTTTTAAAATATGGCTCAGACTTTGAGTCTTAGTGGCACTCTTATCTATCTCCACTAGGGGTCATAACAGCCCCAGGCTTTTTATGTTGCTATGGTTTGAAAGTAACAACTTCATTTTCATAACAAATGTATTGACTAGCAAGTGTATAATTTTAAACTGTACAACGATTCTTAATGATCACAGAGAATGTCACCAAAATTTGAATTGTCCAATCAAGCAATCACCACTCAGATATGTGCAGAGGAAGCTCACTTTATTTTCAAAACTGCACACACTGTTCTTGGCCCTGAAAACCCCAATCTGTCTAGAGCATCTTATTTGTAAACTATTCCATTTCAAAAAGTTCTAAGTAGTTATCAAAATGCCAGGCTCTTCATTTCAGTAGCTATTTCACACACTCATATGTTGAAATATTGAAAATATTTTACATTAAAAAATTTAGCATAATTCATAAAGCGAATAACCCTGTTTCATTGTGCATTAATTTTACAAAAATTTTATTTTTTTTAATTTTATTTATTTGAGGGAGAGAATACACAAGCAGGGGGAGGGGCAGAGGGAGAGGGAGAAGCAGACTCCCTGCTGAGCAGGAAGCTGGATGGGGGCTCAATCCCAGGACCCAGGATCATGACTTGAGCTTAAGGCAGACGCTTAACCGACTGAACCACCCAGGCGCCCCCCTTTTCTCTTTTCTTTTGGATAAGTCTGCCCAGAGGTTTATCAATCTTATTAATTATTTCAAAGAACCAGCTTCTAGTTTTGTTCATCTGTTCTACTGTTCTTCTAGTTTCTATTTCATTGACTTCTGTTCTAATTTTATTATATCTCTTCTCCTGCTTAGTTTAGGCTTTATTTCGCTATTCTTTATCCATCTCCTTTAGATGTAAGGTTAGCTTATGTATTTGGGACTTTTCTAATTTTTTGAGAGAGGCTTGTATCTCAATGTACTTCCCTCTTAGGACCGCCTTTGTTGTATCCCAGATATTTTGAACCTATGTATTTTCATTATTATTAGTTTCCATGAATTTTTAAAAATTCTTTAATTTCCCTGTTGACTCATTCATTCTTTAGCAGGATGCTTTTTAACCTCCAAGTGTTTGAGTTCCTTTCAAATGTCCTCTTGTAATTGAGTTCAAGTTTCAAAGCATTGTGGTCTGAAAATATGCAGGGAATAATATCAATCTTTTGGCATCAGTTGAGGTCTGATTTGTGACTCAGCATGTGATCTACTCTGGAGAATGTTTCATGTGCACTCGAGAAGAATGAGTATTCTGTTGCTTTAGGATAGAATGTTCTGTACATATCTGTGAAGTCCATCTGCTCCAGTGTGTCATTCAAAGCCCTTGTTTCTTTGTTGATTTTCTGCTTAGATGATCTCTCCATTGATGTGAATGGGGTATTGAAGTCCCCCTCTATTAATGTATTATTATCAATGTGTTTCTTTACTTTGGTTATTAACTGGTTGATAAAATTGGCTGCTCCCATTTTGGGGGCATACATACTTACAATTGTTAGATCTTGTTGGATAGACCTTTTAAGTATAATATAGTATCCCTCTTCATCTCTTACGACAGTCTTTGGTTTAATATCTAATTTGTCTGATATGAGGATTGCTACCCCAGCTTTATTTTGAGGTCCATTAGCATGGTAAATGGTTCTCCATCCCCTCACTTTCAGTCTGGAGGTATCTTTAGGTCTAAAATGAGTCTCTTGTAGACAGCATATGGATGGGTCCTGCTTTTTTATCCAATCTGATACCCTGTGTCTTTTGATTGGAGAATTTAACTCATTTATCAGAGAAACTATTGAAAGGTATGAATTTAATGCCATTGTATTGCCTGTAAAGTCCCTGTTTCTGTAGATTGTCTCTCTTCCTTTCTGGTCTATATTACTCTTGGGGTCTCTCTTTGTTTACAGTATCCCCCTTAATATTTTTTGCAGGGCTGGGTTGGTGGTCACATATTATTTCAGTTTCTGTCTATCCTGGAAGCTCTTTATCTCTCCTTCCATTTTGAATGACAGCCTTGTTGGATAAAGAATTCTTGGCTGCATTCTCTTCCCATTTAGTACCCTGAATATATCATGCCAGAGCTTTCTGGCCTCCCAGGTTTCTGTGGATAGGTCTGATGTTATTCTGATGTTCCTCCCTCTGTATGTAAGGAACCTCCTGTCCCACGCTGCTCTCAGGATAGTCTCTTTTGCTCTAACATTTGCAAGCTTCACTATTTATTATATATAGGGGTGTTGATCAATTTTTATTGATTTTGGGAGGGGGTCCTCTCTGCCTCTTGGACACAAATGCTTGTTTCCTTCCCCAGATTGGGGAAGTTCTGAGCCATGATTTGCTCAAATATACCTTCTGTCTTTCTCTCTCTTTCCTCCCCCTGAGGCACCCCAATAATTCTGACATTTTTTTCTTTTCAGAGTATCTGAATTCTTAAAGCCTTTCTTCATGTGCTCTGTTTTCTCTTCATGTTTCTCTCTTTTCCTCAACTACCTTCCTTTCCATCAGTCTGTTCTCTAGATCACTTATTCTCTTGTCTGCCTCATTCAACCTAGTGTTAGAGCATCCAATTTAAACTGAATCTCAGTTATAGCATTTTTAAGTTCAATCTGATTAGACCTCATTTCTGCCCTTAGAGATTCTCTACTGTCGTTTATGCTTTTTTCAAACCTAGCTATTAACTTTATAGTTGCTATCCTGAATTCCTTCTCTGACATCTTACGTCCATATTGATTAGCTCTGTGGCAGAGAACATTGCCTCTGTTTTTGTCTTTTATTTTGAATTCTTTCTTCTAATCATTTTGTCCAGAGAAGGATGAGTGAGTGAGTGAGCAAAGTCCAAAGTATCAACCATGACCCAAGCAAAATACACCCTAGACAAATCTGAAGTTGTTGGAAACCACAATAGTCAAGCAAACAAAATCAAAAAAAAGAAAGAAAAAGGGGGGGGGAACTATAATCTCACAGGGTCAACAAAGCAGGGTCCACTTGTTCCTGATTGAATTTTGGTGTCTATGTTAGAAGACTCTACATCCCAAAATCTCAAAGAAAGCAAAACTGAATAGAGTGAAAGCAAAAATTGAATAGAGTGAAAAATACTAAAATGAAACATATATCTCTAAAATGTATGACCTTTATTATTTTGAGGTATGTTCCTTTTAAACCTACCTTGTTGAAGGTTTTTATCATGAATGGATGTTCTACTGTGACAGTTTTTTTTTTCTTCCTGCATCTATTGAAAGGATCATTCGGCTCTTATACTTTCTCTTATTGATGTGATGCATCACCTTGATTGATTTATGAATATTGAACCACCCTTGCACTACATCCCATATATAAATACCATATATATAAACATATATAAATACCACATCTTCTTCATTCATCAGTCGATGGACATTTGGGCTATTTCCATAATTTGGCTGTTGTTGATAATGCTGCTATAAATATCATCTGGGTGCATGTGCCCCTTTGAATCAGGTTTTTTGCATCCTTTGCGTAAATACCTAGTAGTACAATTTCTGGATTGTAAGTTACTTCTACTTTTAACTTTTTGAGGAACCTCCATACTGTTTTCCACAGTGGCTGCTCCAGTTTTCATTCCCACCAACAGTGTAATAGGGTTCCCCTTTCTCTGCATCCTTGCCAACATCAGTGGTGTCTTTATCTACTTTTGGTGTCAGGGTAATGCTAGTCTCATAGAATGAATTTGGAAGTTTTCCTTCCTTTTCTATTGTTTTGATTGGTTTAAGAAGAATAGGCATTAATTCTTCTTTAAAAGTTTGGTAGAATTCTCCTCTATATCCATCAGGCCCTGGACTTTTGTTTGTTGGGAATGTTTTGATTACTAATACAATGTCTTTGCTACTTATTGGTCTGTTCAAATTTTCTATTTTTTCCTGTTTCACTTTTGGTAATTTATGTGTTTCTAAGAATTTACCCATTTCTTCTAGGTTATCCAATTTCCTGACATATATGTTTTCATAATATTCTTTTATGATTGTATTTATGCAGTGTTATTTCTCCTCTCCCATTTGTGATTTTATTAATTTGAGTCCTTTCTGTTTTATTTTTTTCTTGGTAAGTCTGGCTTATCAATTTATCAATTTTATTGATTTTTATTCAAAGAACCAGCTTCTGGTTTCAATGATCTGTTCTATTGTTGTCATTTTTGGGTTTTGGGGTTTTTTGTTGTTTTTTTTTTTACTTTCTATACCATTTTTCCTGCTCTAATCTTTATTGTTTTCTTCCTTTTGCTGATTTTAGTTTTTGTGTGTGTGCTCTATTTCCAGCTCCTAAGTTTAGGTTGTTCATTTGAGATTTTTCTTCTTGAGGTAGGCTTGTATTGCTGTAAACTTCCCTCTTAGAACTTCTTTTGCTGCATCCCAAAGGTTTGGAAATATTGTGTTTTCATTTTCATTTGTTTCCATGTACTTTTTTTATTTCTTCTTTTATTTCTTGGTTGATCTAATTATTGTCTAGTAGCAAGTTATTTAACCTCCACATATTTGTGTTCTTTCCAGTTTTTTCCTGTGTTTGACTTCTAGTTTCGTAGCACTGTGATCAGAAAATATGCATGGTATGGTTTCCATCTTCTTGAATTTGTTGAGGTTTGTTTTGTGGTATAATATGTGATCTCTTCTGAAGAATATTCTGTGTTCACTTGAAAAGGATGTGTATTGTGTTGTTTTAGAATGTAATTTTCTGAATATATCAGTTTAATCCATCTGTTCCAGTATGTCATTCAAGCCATTGCTTCCTTGTTGATTTTATGTGTAGATGATCTGTCCATTGATGTATGTGGGGTGTTAAATTCCTCTACTCTTGTGTTATTATCAATTTTTCCTTTATGCTTGTTATTAATTGTTTTACATATGTTGGTGCTTCCAAGTTGGGGACATAAATATTTACAATTGTTAGATCTTCTTGTTGGATAGTTCCCTTTATATCATATGTGCACTTCTTCATCTCATGTTACAGTCTTTGTTTTAAAGTCTAGTTTGTCTGATATAAGTATTGCTACTGGGGGTCTCTTTTGACATTCATTTTCATGACAGATGTTTCTCAATCCCTTCACTTTCAATCTGCAGGTGTCAAGGTCTAAAATGAGTCTCTTGTAGGCAGCATATAGATGGGTCTTGTTTTTTAATCTATTCTGTCACCCTATGTCTTTTCATTGGAGCATTTGGTCCATTTTCATTCAAAGTAATTATTGATAGATATGTATTTATTGCCTTTTATTATTTGTTTTGCAGTTGTTTACGAAGATTTCCTCTGATCCTTTCTTTTATTTATTTTTTCTTGTTTTGTTGATTTTCTTTAGTGATATATTTGAATTTCTTGTCTTTATTCTTTGCATATTTATAATTGTTTTTTGATATTTGGCTACCATTAGCTTTGGATATAACAGCTTCTGTATACAGCAGTCTATATTAAGTTGATGTTCATTTGAATATGAAACCATTCTTTTCTCTTCTTCCCCCCACGTTTTAATTAATTTGTGTGTGTTCCTTGACTGAATTATTACAGAAATATTCATTTTTACTGCTTTTGTGATCCCTACCTCTATAGTGTCACTTTTCATCTCTCCTTTCTGCTCAAATAGTCCCCTTTAATATTACTTGTATGGCTGGTTTTGTGGTCATGGACTCCTTTAATTTTTGTTTTCCTGGGAAATTCTTTATCTCTCCTATTCTGAATCCAGCCTTGCTGGATAAAGTATTTTTTGCTGTAGATTTTTTCATTCAACTCTTTTAATATATCATGCCACTCCCTTCTGGCTTGGAATGTTTCTGCTGAAAAATCTCCTGCTTATGGGATTTCCCTTGAAAATTAATGACTTTTTTTTTTCTTGGTGCTTTTAAGAAATTTTATCAGTATATTTTTCAAATTTAGTTACAATATGTCTTAGTGTGGTTCTGCTACTGTTGATTTTGTTGGGGGTTCTCTGTGCCTTCTGGATCTGGATTATCTGTTTCCTTCTGCAGATTAGGATAGTTTCCAGCTATTATTTCTTCAAATAAATTTACTGTCCCCATTTCTCTTCTTCTTCCGGGACTTCTATAATACAAATATTATGTTTGATGGAGTCACTGAGTTCCCTAAGTCTGTTCTCATGTTCCATATTTTGTTTTCTCTCTTTTCTTCAGCTTGATTACTTTTCATTTCTCTGTCTTTGGGGTCACTAATTCATTCCTTTGCTTCTTCCATCCTGCTGTTCATTCCATCAAACATGTTTCTCCTTTTGTTTATTGTGCTCTTTATGTCCTGTTCTGTTATACCCTATCTCTGTGTTAAGTGTCTCTCTCATGTCTTCCATTTTTCTCAAGTCCAGTGATCATTGCTTTATGATCATTGCATTAAATTCTCTATCAGGCATGTTACTTATATCTGTTCTGTTTAGATCTCTGGCTGTGGCCTTGTCCTGTTTTTTTTTTTTTTTTTTTTTAAGATTTTATTTATTTATTTGACAGAGAGAGAGAGAAGGAGAGAGGGAACACAGGCAGGGGGAGCAGCAGAGGGAGAAGCAGGCCTCCCGCGGAGTGGGGAGCCTGATGCAGGGCTCAATCCCAGGACCCTGGGACCATGACCTGAGCTGAAGGCAGATGCCCAATGACTGAGCCACCCAGGTGCCACCTTTTTTTTTTTTAATTCAGGATAAATTTATCTATCTCCTCATTTTTCTCCCTCTCTGTGTCTGTTTCTCTGTGTTAAGAAAGTCAGTTATGTCAACTGCTCTTGAAAGTAGTGGCTTTATGAAGAAGAGGGCCTGGAGTGCCCTGCAGTGCAGTGTATGTTGTTCACCAGAACCTGGCCTTTCATGAGAGGATCATTTGTGTGTTGCTTATGCCATACTTTTGTGTCTGAGTTATTTTTCCTTTGTAGTATAGGCTACTGCACTAACTCTTCTTGCTGTGAGCTGTCCTTGCTCTCTGTGGGGTTAGTGGTATGCATACAGGCCAACTCTGAGTGGGCATGTCCCCCAGGGAACTTGTGAGTGGAGTGAAAGTATTAGTAAAATTTTCGCTGGGCCACTAATCCTACCGTGGCTCCCTTGAAGTTCTGTGGAGGGTGGGGGCTGAATGCTAAGGACTGCAGGAGTAGTGAGGCTGGGCAGGGCTGGGCCCAAGTGCAAAGGTGACTGGGGGTGTGCACCTTAGCAGGGCATGCTATGGCTGCGGCGGTATACTGCTGGGAGAAGAACAGGAAAGTACCTAAGTGTGCACAGCTGGGCACTGCTTGCAATGGTGCCTAGGCATGCTGTGTGATTGTGAGTGGGGCATGAGGTTGGGCACAGAGTGGATAGGGGTGCACAGCTGTGCACCACAGGAGATATGCATGGCATATTGTGACAACTGTGGACCCTGCAGTTAATTGGGACACATGGGAGTCTTTTACAAAATTTGCCCTAGCCCAGGGAGTGGGCTAGTCCTCAGGAAAAGTTGTGGACATAGTACACTGCTAATGGGTTAAGTAGCAAGTGTCTATGATGCCCTGCCCCTTGCAAGTGGCACTTTCTTTATGCTGGGGGGTGGGAGAGGAAAATGGTGCCCGCTGGCTTCCTGAATTTGGAGAAGTCCTCCTACATGCTCCAAAATCAGTATGAATATATTTATCTCCTGTTTGTCCCCAGCGTTGTATAAATTGCCTTTCTTATGTTGCCTCTCCTTGCAGGCTGCTGTTTCTTTAAGGGCAGTGAGGGAGATATCACTCACCCAGCTCACCCAGTGCTGAGTTAGCAGACTTTTAAAGCTCCAGGTTCCAGGGGCGCCTGGGTGGCTTAGTCGTTAAATGTCTGCCTTCGGCTCGGGTTGTGGTCTTAGGGTCCTGGGATCGAGCCCCACATCGGGCTCCCTGCTCGGCGGGGAGTCTACTTCTCCCTCTCCCTCTCCCACTCCCCCTGCTTGTGTTCCCTCTCTCGCTGTGTCTCTCTCTGTCAAATAAATAAAATCTTAAAAAAAAAAAAAAAAACTCCAGGTTCCAAATAGCACTGATTTTATAAACTCATGTAGTTCAGCCACTCTGTTGGTTTTTGGTTTTCTTTTTTTATATATTTTATGTTTAAGTAACCTCTACACCCAATGTGGGGCTCAAACTTATAACCCCTAGAACAAGAGTCACATGCTCTACTGACTGAGCCAGCCATGCACCCCAACCCTTCTGGTTTTTAAAGCCAAACCTTACGGGGATTAGTCTTCCCTGTGTGAGCTCCCTAGTGAGAAGGCTCATTTCTCACCTTCTCCATGTGTACAGCTTTCTCCTTGCTGTGGGCAGCCTCCCTCTGCCTTTCTGACCTTCTTAACCTTTAAGATGCAGCTTCTTCTCTATATTTGGTTGTGGAGTTTATTCTGCCAGTCTTTGGATTACTCTGGTTTGTTGACTTAGGTGTGGACAATATCTAGTCAAAAATGTTGGACGGAGGGGCGCCTGGGTGGCTCAGTCGTTAAGCGTCTGCCTTTGGCTCAGGTCATGACCCCAGGGTCCTGGGATCGAACCCCGCATTGGGCTCCCTGCTCCGCGGGAAGCCTGCTTCTCCCTCTCCCACTCCCCCTGCTTGTGTTCAGTCTCTCGCTGTGTCTCTCTCTGTCAAATAAATAAATAAAATCTTTAAAAAAAAAAATGTTGGACGGAGTGGGCTCAGGGTCCTCCTACTCTGTCATCTTCCCAAGCTGCTCTTGTTCCTTGCTTCTTAACCTGAAATGCTTTTTTGCATTTTGATTTCTTTTAGTATTAGTATGCTTTGACATTTTTTTAAATCATATTTCTTTGTGTAATAACTATAGGCTTTTCCTTTGTGGTTACCATGAAGCTTATAAAAAATAAAATGTTAACCCCCTATTTTAAACTAACAAGAACTTTAATGCTATATCTAACGTTTACACGTTTATTTATTTTTCTCCTTACCTTTTAAGTTATTGATTTTACAGTTTACATATTTTTATGTTGTAAGTAATAACAATTACTGTAGTCATGGTTGTTTTTACTACATTTGTTTTTTTAACTTTTAAACTATAATTGTAAATGAATTATGCACTAGCATTGTCATATTACAAAATTTAACTTTTACTATATATTCATTATTACCAGTGAATTTTACACTTCCTTTTTGAATTTTTATGTTAATTAGCATCATTTCACTTCCACTCAACTCCCTTTAGCATTTCTTGTAAAGCAGGTCTAATGGTAGTGAATTCCCTCAGCTTTTTCTGTTCAGGAAAATCTTTGTCTCTTCATTTCTGAAGGACAACTTTGCTGGGTATAGAATTCTTGGTTGGCTTTTTTCCCCAATATTTTCAAAATATTATTCCATTCTTTCCTGGCCTGAAAAGTTTCCATTTGCTGATGGTGTTATGGGAGTTTCCTTGTGTGTCCTTTTTCTTTTGCTGCTTTCACCATTCTTTCTTTATCTTTAATTTTGACAATTTAATCATAATGTTTCTCAGTGTAGTCCTATTTGAGTTCAACCTATTTCGTGTCTTTGGGAAATCATGGATCTGGATATCCATTTCTTTTGCCAGGTTTAGGAGGATTTCAGCCATTATTGCTTTATGTATTTCTTCATTTCATTATTCATGTCTTTATTGAAGTATACTGGACATACAATATTATAGTAATTTCAGATTACAGCATAGTGATTTGTCATTTATATATATTATGAAATGCTGACCATGATAACTATAATTATCTGACACCATATAATCATATTACAATATTATTGACTATATTGCCTATGCTGTACTTTTTATCCCTATGACTTATTTATTTTATAACTGGAAGTTTGTACCTCTTGATCTCCTTCTACTAATTCACACACCTCCTTCCCCTCTGGCAACAACCTGTTGGTTCTCTATATTTATGAATCTGCTTTTGTTTTTATTTTTTTCCTTTGTTTTGATTTTGGATTTCATATATAAGTGAAATCATAAGTACTTGTCTTTCTCTGACATTTCACTTAGTGTATAATGGTCTAGGCCTATCAGTGTCACAAATGGCAAAGTATTATTCATTTTATGGCTGAGTAATATTGCGTGTGTGTGTGTGTGTGTGTGCATGTGCACATCATGTATCACATCTTCTTGATCTATTTATTTATCAATTGACATATACATAGCTTCCATATTTTGGCTATTGTAAATAATGCTTCAATAAACATAGGGTACATGTATCATTTCAGATTAGTGTTTTCATTTTCTTTGGGTAAATATCCAGAAGTGGAATTAATGGTTCATATCACATTAATATTTTTAATTTTTTGAGAAGACTCCACACTGTTTTCCATAGTGTATGCACCAATTTACATTCCCACCAACACTGCACAAAGTCTCCCTTTTCTCCACATTCTTGACCACAGTTGTTATTTCTTGATTTTTGATACTAAGCATTTAGATTGGTGTGAGATAATATCTCATTTTGTTTTTGACTTGCATTTCCCTGATGATTAGTGATGTTGAGCACATTTTCATTTCTCTGTTGGATATATGTAGGTCTTCTCTGGGGAAACTTCTATTCAGGTCTACCCAATTTTTAATTGTATTTTTAGTTTTTTGTTTTTTTTTTTTTTCTGTAGAGTTGTATGAGTTCTAAATATATTGTTCGTATGTGACCCCTTAATAAGATATATAATTTACAAATATTTTTTCCTATTAAATGGGCTTGACTTTTCATTTTGTTGGTTTTCTTCACTGTGCAAAGCCTTTCTGGTTTGATATAGCCCTAATTACTTATTTTTGCTTTTGTTTTCTTGCCAGTGGAGACAGATCAAATGTGTGTGTGTGTGTATATATATATATATATATATATATATATATATATATATATCTGTTAACACCAATGTGCAAGAGTTCACTGTCTATGTTTCTTTAAGGTGTTTTATGTTTCAGGTCTTACGTCTAAATTTTTAACCAATTTTGAGTTTATTTTTGATTATGGGTATGTGAAATTTGTACAGGTTCATTTTATGAATGCAGCTATCTAGTTTTTCCAACACCGTTTATTGAAGAGACTTTCTTTTCCTCATTGTATATTCTTGTCTTCTTTGTTATAGATAATTGACTAGTAAGTGTGTTTTTTTTTTCTGGGATGTGTATTCTGTTCTCTTGATTTATGTGTCTATTTTTGTGCCAGGACCTTACTATTTTGATTATTATAACTTTATAGTATAGTTTGATTGCTCTTTTTCAAGATTACTTTGACATTATGGGTCTCTTCCAGTTCAGCATGAATTTTAGTATTATTTGTTCTTCTGTGAAAAACCCTATTGGTGGGTGCCTGGGTGGCTCAGTTGGTTAAGTGACTGCCTTCGGCTCAGGTCATGATCCTGGAGTCCCTGGATCGAGTCCCGCATCAGGCTCCCTGCTCGGCAGGGAGTCTGCTTCTCCCTCTCCCACTCCCCGTTTGTGTTCCCTCTCTTGCTGTGTCTTTCTCTGTCAAATAAATAAATAAAATCTTAAAAAAAAAAAAAAAAAGAAAAACCCTATTGGTATTTTTATAGGGATTGCATTGAATCTATAG
Organism: Mirounga leonina; assembly: GCF_011800145.1. Lineage (NCBI taxonomy): Eukaryota > Metazoa > Chordata > Mammalia > Carnivora > Phocidae > Mirounga > Mirounga leonina. The sequence continues at coordinate 13,994,278 of NW_023270513.1, forward strand.
ATTGCTTCCAGTAATATGAACATGCTAACAATATTAGTTCTTGAAATTCATGAGTATGGTGTGTCTTTTCATGTATGTGTGTCAGCTTATATTTCCTTCATCAAAGTCTTAAACTTTGTAGAGTACAGATCTTTTACCTCCTTGGTTAATTTTTTTCCAAGATATTTTTTGATGTAATTTTTAATGGGTTGTTTTCTTAAGTTTTTGTTCTGCTAGTTCAAATGCAACAAATTTCTGTAAATTAATGCAACAAATTTCTGTAAATTAATTCCTGCAAATTTATTAAACCCATTTATTAGTTTTAATGGTTTTTAGCAGAATCTTTAGGATTTTTCTCTATATAGCATCATTTCTTCTGCAGATACTGACAATTATATTTCTTCCTTACCAATTTAGATGACTTTATTTCTCTTTACTTTCTGATTGTTGTGACTTGGGCTCCAGTACTATGCTAAATAAAACTGGTAGGAGTGAACAACCTTGTCTTATTACAGATCTTAGAGGAAAAGCTTTTTGTTTTTCATCATTGAGTATAATACTAACTATTGAGTTGTCAGATATATGGCCTTTACTAAGTTGAGGTATGTTCCATGCCCACATTTTTAGAGCTTTTATCATGAATGGATGTTGAATTTTGTCAAATGATTTTCCACATTTATTGAGATGGCCATATGATTTTTCTTTTTCATTTTAATTATGTGGAGTATCACATCATTTGATTGGTAGACATTAAACCAACCTTGCATCCCTGGAATAAATCCCACTTAATCATGGCAAATGATTCTTTTAATGTATTGTTGAATTCAGTTTGCTTTTTTTTGTAATTTTCTTTTTTTGGTAGGTTCTTTGGTTTTCATATTAGAGTAATACTGGACTCAGAATAAATTTGGCAATATTCCCAAGGAAGCAAAATAGTAGAAGAGTAGGGGACTTCCTTTCATTAGGTGTCTTGAATTTAGCTAGATAACTATCAAATCATTCTGAACACTTATGAATACAACCTGAGATATAAGAAAAGAATTACTGGAAATCTACAAAGAGAAAACGCAACCACTTTTTACAAGATAGGAGGTATGGAAAAGTGAATCTGAGGGGATTTATCAGAAGATAAATGGCTGGGGGAGGGATTCTCTGTAGGCTGGCTACCAGTGAGTGGTATAGCCCTGGAACACAAAAATCAGAACCTTTAGAAATCTGCTCCAGTGAGAGACATCCCTGCCTGAATGATGCTCAGGTGGTGAAGTGAGGCAGAATCTTAGGTAGTAGAGTGTGGCCTCAGAATACCCAGGGTCACAGAAAGAATGGGGGTGCCTGAGCCAGCACAGTTTCTAAGCATTGGAGTAGGGAAATTGGTTAAGTTCAGTGAGCCCAGGAGGGGGCTTTAAGCTTGGTTCACCATAAAACATGAACCACAGCATGATTCAATGACAGCTCTCTGTGTGGGGGTCCTGCAAAGGGCAGAAACATGACAACCTTCCACCTTCCCCTGGGAGGATCAGTGTGGGTGCACACCACAGGAATCTGCAGAGTTTGGCACACACAAAAGGGAAGGCTGCTTATCTCTGAGAGTTTACTGAAGAAAGGGTACCATGAACTTTCAGCTCTGGGACTGGAGATCAGGGAACAGCCATTTTTATTTTCATCCTCTAAAGCAGCGTGGAAATCCTTCAGGGAAGAAAAGCCACTTAGCACAACCTGAAGCAGCTTACACTGAGCCAGGCCCCCTCAAGGGATGGTGCAACTCCACCTAGGCAAAGACACCTAAGAATCAGTGCAGCAGGCCCCTCTACCAGAAGACCAGCTGGAAGAACAGGCAAACACCAAGTATATGGAGCACACAGGACTGCAAAACTCCAGTGCTAGGGGAAAATAATATATGGAGTTCGAGGTTTTTTCTCATGAGTTGTTTATCTTTCAGGTTAAAATTTTCCTTTTTTTTTTTTCCCCTTTTTTTCCTTTTCAATTAGTTTCTTATTGTATCAACTCTTTGTTTTTAAATCATTTTTTTAAATTTTTATTTATTTATTTGAGAGAGTGAGAGAGAGAGTGTGAGCATGAGAGAGGGGAGGAGTAGAGGGAGAAGCAAACTCCCCACTGAGCAGGGATATCGATGTGGGGCTTGATCCCAGGACCTCGGGATCATGACCTGAGCCAAAGGCAGACACTTAATGGACCGAGCCACCCAGGCATCCCTAAGTCATTTTTTAACATTCATTTTTTATACTTATATTTTATACATATATTCTTCATTTTTGGCTTCCTTTCACTGTATTCAATTATATATATATATATATATATATATATATATATATATATATATATATATATATATATATATAGTTTTTTTTTTTTTACAATTTGGGGATTTAGTGTCTGCTAACAAACAGACCAAAATACACCTAGGACCAAGTGGATCACCCTGTTTTGTCCACCTGGGAGACTATATTCTCTCTTTTTTCCTTTTCATCCCTTTCCTTTTTCTTATCTTTTTTGGTTTCTGCCTTCTTTGGATTTATCTAGTGTGCATTTCTTTTGTTTTGTGGTTTGTTTTTTTTCTCTCATTCATGCATCTGTCTATGGACAAAGTGACTAGAAGGAGGAATTCACAACCAAAGAAAGAACCAGAGGCAATACTCTCTAACACAGATCTAATCAATATGGATATAAAGAAAATGTCAGAGTTGGAATTCAGGATAATGATTATAAAGTTACTAGCTGGGCTTGAAAAAAAGCATAAAAGACACTAGAGAATCTCTTAGTGCAGAAATAAAATCTAATCAGGCTGAAACTAAAAATGTTCTGAGATGCTGTCTAAATTGGATGCTCTAACAGCTAGGGTAAATGAAGAAGAGAAAGTCAGTGACATAGAAGACAAGTTGATGGAAAGGAAGTTGAAGAAAATTGAGAAAAACAACTAATGGTCCATGAGGGAAGGTTTTGAGAAATCAGTGATATAATAAAGTGACACAATATTAGAATTATTGGGGTCCATGAAGAAGAAGAAAGAGAGAGAAGGACAGAAGGTATATTTGATCAAATTATAGCTGAGAACATCCTTAATCTGGGGAAGGATACAAGCATTCAGGTCCAGGATGCACAGAGAACCCCCCCAAAATCAATAAAAATAGATCAACACCCTAACATATAATAGTGAAGCTTGCAAATTTCAGAGATAAAGAGAAAATCCTGAAAGCAGCTTGAGACAGGAAGTTCTTAACCTATAGGGGTAGAAACAATAAGCTGGCAGCAGACAGATCCCCAGAGATCTGGCAGGCCAGAAAGGGTTGGGATGATATAGTCAGGGTAATACATGAGAAAAACATACAACCAAAAAGACGTTATCCAGCAAGGCTGTCATTCAGAATGTAAAGAAAGATAAAGAGCTCCCAGGAAAAACAGAAATCAAAAGAATTTGTGATCACTAAAACAGCCTTGCAAGAAATATTAAATGGGATCCTGTAAGTGAAGAGAGAACCCAACAGTAACATATACCAGAAAGAAACAGAGACAATCTTCAGAAACAGGGACTTCACAGGTAGTACGAAGGCACTGAATTCTTATCTTTCCATAGTTACTCTGAATGTAAATGGGTTAAATGTTCCAATCAAAAGACACAGGGTATCAAATTGAATACAAAAGCAAGACCCATCAATATATTGTCTACAAGGGACTCATTTTAGAGCTAAAGACATCCCCAGAATGAAAGTTAGCAGGTGGAGAACCATTTATCATGCTAATGGACATCAAAAGAAATCTGAGGGAGTGATCCTCATATCAGGAAAATTAGATTTAAAACCAAAGACTGTAGTAAGGGTTGAGGAGGGTTAAGTATGATAAGTATATCATAGTTAAAGGGTCTATCCAAAAAGAAGATCTAAAAATTATAAATATTTATGCTCCTTACTTGGGAGCAGCCAATTATATAAACCAATTAATAACCAAATTAAAGAAACACTTTGATAATAGTACAATAATAGTAGGGGACAACAACACCCCTCTCATGGCAATGGGCAGATTATCTAAGCAGAAGATCAACAAAGAAACAAAGGCTTTGGTCCAGATGGACTTCACAGATATATACAGAGCATTCTGTCCTAAAGCAACAAAATACATTCCTCTCTAGTGCCCATGGAACATTCTCTAGAATAGATCACATACTTGGTCACAAATCAGATCTCAAGCAGTAACAAAAGATTGGGATTATTACCTGCCTATTTTCAGACTACAGTGTTTTGAAACAAACTCAGTCACAAGAGGAAATTTAGAAGGAACTCAAACACTTGGAGGTTAAGGAGCATCCTACTAATGAATGAGTGGTTCAACCAGGAAATTAAAGAAGAGTTTAAATAATTAATGGAAAGAAATGGAATTGAAAACACAACTATTCAAAACCTTTGGGATACAGCAAAGGCAGTCCTAAGAGGGAAGTACATAGCCATACAAGCCTTTCTCAAACAATTAGAAAAATCTCAAATATACAAGCTAACCTTACACCTAAAGGAGCTGTAGAAAGAACAAAAAATAAGGTCTAAACCCAGAGAGGGAGAGAAATTATAAACATTAGAGCAGAAATCAATGAAATAGAAACCAGAACAATAGAACAGATCAATGAAACTAGAAACTGGTTCTTTGAAAGAATTAATAAGATCAATAAACGCCTAGCCAGACTTGTCAAAAAGAAAAGAGAAAGGATGCAAATTAATGAAATCATGAATGAAAGAGGAGAGATTATGAAATGAAGCAATAATCAAAAATCTCCCAACAAACAAGAGTCCAGGGCCAGATGGCTTCTCAGGTGAACTCTACCAAACATTTAAAGAACAATTACCTATTCTTCTGAAGGTGTTTCAAAAAGTAGAAATGGAAGGAAAATGTTAAAACTTGTTCTATGAGGCCAGCATTTCCTTGATCCTCAAACCAGACAAAAACCTCATCAAAAAGGAGAATAACAGACCAATATCCCTGCTGAACATGGATGCCAAAATTCTCACCAAGATTCTAGCCAATAGGATCCAACAATATACATTAAGAGGCTTATTCACCACACCCACATGGGAATTATTCCTGGGCCACAAGGGTATTTCAACATTCCCAAATCAATCAACATGATACATCACGTGAGTAAAAGAAAAGACAAGAACCATATGATCCTCTGAATAGATGCAAGAAAAGCATTTGACAAAATACAGCATCCCTTCTTGGCTAAAACTCTCCACAGTGTAGGGATAGAGGTAACATACCTCAATATCATAAAAGCCATCTACAAAAAGCCCACAGTGAAATATCATTCTCAACAGGGAAAAACTGAGAACTTTTCCCCTAAGATCAGGAACATGACAGGGATGCCCACTCTCACCATTTTGTTCAACACAGTACTAGAAGTCCTAGCCTCGGCAATCAGACAACAAAAAGAAATAAAAAGTATTGAAACTGCCAAAGAAGTCAAACTCTCACTCTTCACAGATGACATGATACTTTATGTGGAAAACCCAAGAGTCCATCCCAAAATTGCTAGAACACATACAGTAATTTAGCAACTTGGCACAGAAATCAGTTTCATTTCTATACACCAACAATGCGATAGAAGAACCAGATATTAAAGAATTTATCCCATTTACAAGTACACCAGAAACCACAAGATATCTAACCAAAGAGGTAAAGGATCTGTACTCTAAAAACTACAGAACACTTATGAAAGAAATTAAGGAAGACACCAAGAAATAGAAAAACATTCCATGCTCATGGTTTGGAAGAACAAATATTGTAAATGTCTATGCTACTCAGAGCAATCTACACATTCAATGCAACCCCTACCAAAACACCATTGACATTTTTCACGGAGCTAGAATAAATAATCCTAAAATTTGTATGGAACCAGAAAAGACCCCAAATAGCCAGAGGAATATTGAAAAAGAAAACCAAAGCTGGTGGCTTCACAATGCCAGACTTCAAGCTCTATTACAAAGTTGTACTCAGCAAGACAGTATGGCATTGGCACAAAAGCAAACATATAGATCAATGGAACAGAATAGAGAACACAGAAATGGACCCTCAACTCTATGATCAACTAATCTTCAACAAAGCAGGAAAGAATATCCAATGGAAAAAAGACAGTCTCGTCAATAAATGGCGTTGGGAAAATTGCACAGCTAATTGTAGAAGAATGAAACTGGACCATTCTTTTACACCATATACAATGATAAACTCAAAATGGATGAAAGACCTCAATGTGAGACAGGAATCCATCAAAATCCTAGAGGAGAACACAGGCAGCAACCTCTTTGACCTCAGTCATAGCAAGTTCTTGCTAGACACATCTCCAGTGCAAGAAATGTCAGAATGACTAAAATTAACAAGACAGGGAACAACAAATGTTGTGGAGGATACAGAGAAAGGGGAGACCTCTTACACTGCCGGTGGGAATGCAAGCTGGAACAGCCACTCTGAAAACAGTATGGCGGTTCCTCAAGAAATTAAAAATAGAGCTACCCTACGACTCAGCAATTGCACTACTAGGTATTTATCCCAAAGATACAAATGTAGTTGTCAGAAGGGACACCTTCACCCCAATGTTCATAGCAGCAAAGTACACAATAGCCAAACTGTGGAAAGAGCCAAGATGTCCATTGAGAGAAAAATGGATAAAGATGTGGTGTGTGTGTATATATATATATATAGCCATCAGAAAGGATGAATACTTACCATATACATCGACATGGATGGAACTGGAGGGTATTATGCTGAGAGAAATAAGTCAGTCAGAGAAAGAGAATTATATGGTTTCAGTCATATGTGGAATATAAGAAACAGCACAGAGAATCATAGGGGAGGGGGGGAAACTTAATGGGAAGTTATCAGAGAGGGAGAAAAATCATGAGAGACTCTTAACTATAGGAAACAACTTGAGGGTTGCTAGAGGGGACCTGGGTGGGAGGATGGGGTAACTGGGTGATAGGCATTAAGGAGGGCATGTGATGTGATGAGCACTGGGTGTTATATGCATCTGATGATTTATTGAACTGAAACTAATGATGTAGTATATGTTGGCTAAATGAATTTAAATTAAAAAATGGTTTGATAAGGATAAATACAACTCTTCTTTAAATGTTTGTTAGAATTTACCTGTGAAGCCACCTAGTCCTGGAATTGTGTGTTGGGTGCTTTTAAATTACTGATTAAATTTCATTACGAGTAATCTGTCTTCATATTTTCTATTTATTCTTGATTCAGTCTAGGAAGATTGCATGTTTCTAGAAATTTTCCAATTCTTCCAGGTTGACCAATTTGTTGGCATATCATTTTTAGCAATAGTCATTTACAATTCTTTTTATCTCTGTGGTGTCAATTGTAACTTCCCCTCTTTTATTTGTGATTTTATTTACTTGAGTCTTCTCTCTTTTTCCTAATGAATCTTGCTAAAGTTTTATCAATTTTGTTATTTGTCAAAGTGCCAACTCTTAGTTTCACTGATCTTTTCTATTGTGTTTTTAGTCTGTCATTTATTTCCACATTGATATTTATTTTTTTCTTTATTGTTTGGGCTTTGGGAAGAGGAGTTAATATGGTGAAGGAGTAGAGGGACCTTTAGCTTGTGTCTTCCCTCAAACACATCTAGGTAAATATCAGATCATTCTGAGCACCCAGGAAATCAATCTTAGGACTGAGAGAACAAAACGGCACATCTATAAGTAGAAAAACAACCATCTTGTGGAAGGTAGGATCTGTGGAGAGTTGATTTTGGGAAGAAAAGAACTGCAGGTGCTGTGAGGGCAGAGAGCCCTGATTGCAGAGAGAGGACCAAGCGGGAGTGAGAGAGAGAGAGAGAGAAGCAGTAGGCAGGGGATTACAGTCTTCCTTAAAACCACTGACTGTGAAAAGGAGAGGGGCCGACTACCACAAGTTATTATAAGCAGCAGAGCACTAAGTCTGGAATTTTAGAAGCTTGTGCCATCGCTGAGGTCACGCCTAGTGGGCTTAGAGGCGCTACTGCAAGGTAGGAGGGCAGAGACCTGGGATCAGGCAGCGTGGTCTGAGGATCCCCTGGGTCCCACAAGGAGAAACAGTCCCCCTTCTTGGAGTGCATTTGGGAGTGGTGGCACAGCCTCTCCAGGGACAAAAGAACTGGCGATGCCAACATGCTGCCCCATTCCCTAGCATAGGAACAAAGACACCAGCTGAGGGCAGTAAAACTTGGTACTGGATTTTTGGCGCGCTTTACATAAACTCTGAACCGCTGCATAGTCACGTGATTGCTTTTCTGGGACCAACTGGGAAATGCAAAAGCACGGCGAGACCCTCCCCCAGAGGATCAGCACAGGTCTGCACCACACAGGTCCCTAAAATTTGGAGTTTTGAAACATAGCTGTACACCTGAGATAAACCACGGGAGTACCGTGCCCCCTGGCAGACAGACCGCTTGCCCACAGGGTGAAGGCAGGGATCTGATGGAAGCTGGGGACACAAAGAGGGGTGATTGTTTGCTCTTCTGTGAGGGCTTCCTGAAGAGTGGTGGGCACAAGCTTCCCCGCTCCAGGGACAAGAGAGGCAGGGTGACCAGATATTACCCCCCCCAACCCAGCAGAACTGACCAACTTCAGTGAGCAACACAGTGCCCCCCAGTGGAGAATGAAGCTGCTTACACCAAGTCCCGCCCCTTGCGCCCTGCAGCTGCTTCTCCACTACGGTCAATGCTTCCTGATAATCAACACAGCAGGCCCTTCCCCCAAAAGATCAGCCCAGACCCCTCACAAGCAGCAAGTCCACTCATCACAGAGTGCTGCAAAGCTTCAACTCTAGGAGAAATGGGATCTAGCAACCTTTTTTTTTTTTGATATAGCTTCTTTTAACAAATAAACCAAAACATACCCAGTTAAAGCCACACAATGGACAAGTTCCAATCAGCCCCCCTCTGCAGGAAAGGAGAAACTCTGCAGAACACTGACCTGAGGGTAGGAGTAGCCAAAACTCAACAGCAGACTGCATATAGGATCCCCCCCCCCTTTTTTTTTGTCTTAGACCTCTTCTTAACATAGCCATTACTCTCAGGAGCAGGAATATAACAGGCTTTCCTAACAATCTCACAAAAAAACACACTGACCTAGACAAAGTAACAAGATGGAGGAATTCATCCCAAAAGAAAGAACAGGAAAAAGTAATGGCCAGGAATCTAATCAATACAGATATAAGTAAGATGTCTGAAACAGAATTTAAAACAACAATTATAAGTATACTAGCTGGGCTTGAAAAAAGAAGACACTAGAGAATCCCTTACTGCAGAAAAGAGAGAGACAGACTTTTGACTATAGAGAACAAACCAATGGTTACCAGAGGGGATGTCTGTGGGGGGATGGGCTAAATAGGTGATGGGGATTAAGGACTGCACTTGTGATGAGCCCTGGCTGTTGTATAAATGTGTTGAATCACTAAATTGTACACCTGAAACTAATATTACACTGTATGTTAACTAACTGGAATTTAAATAAAAACTTCTAAAAATATTTAATGTGTTTTTTATGAGTCCATTCATCTTTTCAATTAGGCCTGCAGCAGTGGGATTGTATGGCAGGTGGGAAGTCCATAATATATCCTAGGACTCTGCCCATTCCTAGACCTCATGTCCAGTAAAATGTGTCCCTTGATCACTATCTGAATTGGCGTCACTCACATGCTCTCCAGCTTTGTTAATCCCTTTTCAGTTGCAGTACCACAGGCAAAAGCATATACAAATCCTGTGGAAGTGTCCCTGCAGATCAGTGCACATCCGTGCATTTTCAATTCTGGCAAAGGGCCTGTGAAATTTACTTGCCAGAAAGAAATAGTGTGTGTAGTCTGCTAAGTACACCCTGGGGTATGGCATAATGGCCATTGCCTGAGGTGACACTGATGAAGTTCTTGTCAGCAGCTTGTAGATTGAAATATTTTATTTTTTAAATTTAAACTCAATTAATATGTAATATATTATTAGTTTTAGAGGTAGAGTTTAGTGATTCATCAGTTGCATATAACACCCAGTGCTCATTACATCAAGTGATCTCCTTAATGTCCATCACCCAGTTACCCCATCGCCCCACCCACCTCATCTCCAGCAACCCTGTGTTTGTTCCCTACAGTTAAGAGTCTCTTTATGGTTTGCTTCCCTCTCTGTTTTTGTCTTATTTTATTTTTCCTTCCTTCCCCTATGTTCATCTATTTTGTTTCTTAAATTCCACATATGAGTGAAATCATTTGGTATTTGTTTTTCTCTGACTGACTTATTTCACTTAACATAATACATGCCAGCTCTTTTCAGGTTGTTGCAAATGGCAAGATTTCATTCTTTTTGATGTCTGAGTAATATTCCATTGCACATATACACCACTTCTTTATCCATTCAACAGTCAATGGACATTTGGGCTCTTTTTGTAATTTGGCTATTGTTGGTAATGCTGCTATAAACATCATGGGGGTCCATGTGCCCCTTCAAGTCACTATTTTTGTATCCTTTGGGTAAATACCTAGTAGTGCAATTGCTGGGTCATAGGGTAGTTCTATTCTTAACTTTTTGAGGAACCTTCATACTGGTTTCCAGAGTGGCTGCACCAGTTGGCATTCCCACCAATGGTGTAAGATGGTTCCCTATTCTCTGCATTCTCACCAACATCTGTTGTTCCTGTGTTGTTAATTTTAGCCATTCTGACAGGTGTGAGGTGGTATCTCATCATGGTTTTGATTTGTATTTCCCTTATGATGAGTGAGTGATGTTGAGCATCTTTTCATGTGTCTGTTGGTCATCTGTAGGTCTTTGGAAAAATGTCTATTCATAACCTCTGTTCATTTCTTAACTGGATTATTTGGCTTTTGGGTGTTGAGTGTGGTAAGTTCTTTATAGATTTTGGATACTAACCATTTATAAGATATCTTGCAAATATTATAAGATATTTGCAAATATCTTCTCCCATCCCATTGATTGTCTTTTAGTATTGTTGACAGTTTCCTTCACTGTGCAGAAGCTTTTCATCTTGATGAAGTCCCAATAGTTCATTTTTGCTTTTGTTTCCCTTGCCTCCAGAGACATGTATAGTAAGAAGTTGTTACAACCCATGTCAAAGAAGCTGTTGCCTATGTTCTCCTCTAGGATTATGATGGTTTCCTGTCTCACATTTAGTTCTTTCATCTATTTTGTATTATTTTTGTTATGGTGTAGGAACATGGTCTGTTCTCATTCTTCTGCATGTTGCTCTCCAGTTTTCCCAACACCATTTGTTGAAGAAATTGTCTTTTTTCCATTAGATATTCTTTCCTCCTTTGTTGAAGATTAATTGACTATGTAGTTGTGGGTCCACTTCTGGGTTTTCTATTCTGTTCCATGGATCTATCTGTCTGTTTTTGTGCTAGTACCATAATGTCTTGGTGACTACAGCTTGGCAATATAGCTTGAAGTCCAGAATTGTGATGCCTCCAGCTTTGGTTTTCTTTTTCAAGATTGCTTTGTCTATTCTGTGTTTATCATGATTCCATACTAATTTTAGGATAATTTGTTCTAGCTCTGTGAAAATTGCTGGTGGTATCTTGATAGAGATTGCATTGAATATATAGATTGCCTTAGGTATTATAGACATTATGAAAATATTCATTCTTCCAATCTGTGAGCATGGAATGGTTTTCCATTTCTTTGTGTCATCTTCAATTTCTTTCATAAGTGTTCTCTAATTTTTAGAGTACAGATCTTTTACCTCTTTCCGTAGGTTTATTCCTAGATATCTTATGGGGTTTGGTGCAATTGTAAATGGAATCAATTGCTTGATTTCTCTTTCTGCTATTTCATTATAGGTGTATAGAAATGCAACAGATTTCTGTAAATTGATATTTTATCCTGCAAATTTGGTGAATTTGTATATCAGTTCTAGTAATTTTTTGGCAAATTTTGTGAATTTATATATCAGTTCTAGTAATTTTCTGGTATAGTCTTTTGAATTTTCTATATACAGTGTCATGTCTTCTGCAAACAGTAAAAGTTTGACTTCTTCCTTGATGATTTGGATGATTTATTTCTTTTTGTTTTCTGATTGCTGAAGCTAGGACTTCCAGTACTATGTTAAATAACAATGGTGAGAGTGGGCATGCCTGTCTTGTTCCTCACCGCAAAGGAAAGTCTCTCCTATTTTCCCCATTGAGGATGATATTAGCTGTGTGGCTTTTGTATATAGCCTTTATGATGTTGAAGGATATTCCCTCTAGCTCTACTTGTTCAGTGTTATTATCAAGAATGGATGCTGTATTTTGTCAATGCTTTTCCTGCATCTTTTGAGAGGAGTTCTTTGAATAATTCTTTTAATGTACTGTTGGATTCGATTTCCTGGTATCTTGTTGAGAATGCTTGCATCCATGCTCATCAGGAATATTGGCCTGTAGTTCTTTTGTGTGTGTGTGTGCATGTGTGTGTGTGTGTGTCATGATTCATTGTGTATAACACCCAGTGCTCCAGGCAGAACGTGCCCTCTTTATTTTTTATTTTTTTAAAAAGATTTTATTTATTTATCTGACAGAGAGAGACACAGCGAGAGAGGGAACACAAGCAGGGGGAGTGGGAGAGGGAGAAACAGGCTTCCCGCGGAGCAGGGAGCCCGATGCTGGGCTCGATCCCAGGACCCTGGGATCATGACCTGAGCCGAAGGCAGACGCTTAACGACTGAGCCACCCAGGCGCCCAAACGTGCCCTCTTTAATACCCATCACCAGGCTAACCCATCCTCCCACCCCCCTCCACTCTAGAACACTCAGTTTGTTTTTCAGAGTCCATCATCTCTCATGGTTCATTTCCCCTTAGATTTACCCCCTTCATTCTTCCCCTCCTGCTATCTTCTTCTTCTTCTTTTTTTTTAAACATACAATGTATTATTTGTTTCAGAGGTACAGATCTCTGATTCAACAGTTATCTAAAATCAAGGTAATGCTGGCCTCATTAAATGAGTTTGTAAGTTTTCCTTCCATTTTTGTTTTGGAACAGTTTGAGAAGAATAGGTATTAAGTCTTCTTTACAAGTTTGGGAAAAATTTCCCTGCAAAGCCGTCTGTCCCTGGACTTTTGTTTGTTTGGACATTTTTTACTACTGATTTAATTTCTTTGCTGGTTTTCATGCTGTTTAAGTTTTCTATTTTTTCCTGTTTCAGTTCTGGTAGTTTATATGTTTCTAGGAATTTGTCCATTTCTTCCAGATTGCCCAATTTGTTGGCATGTTATTTTTTATAGTATTCTCTTATAATTGTTTGCATTTCTGTGGTGATGGTTGCGATCTCTCCTTTCTCATTTGTGATTTTATTTATTTGGGCCCTTTTTTCTTTTCTTTTTGATAAGTGTAGCTAAGGTTTATCAACTTTATTAGTTATTTCTAAGAACCAGCTCTTAGTTTCATTGATCTGTCCTACTCTTTTTCATGGGGAGGGAGTGGTTCTATAGCATTTATTTCTGTTATAATCTTTATTATTTCCCTTCTGCTGGATTTAGGCTTTATTTGCTGTTCCTTTTCTAGCTCCTTTAGGGGTAAGGTAAATTTATGTGTTTGAGACTTTTCTTATTTCTTGAGGTAGACATGTAGTGCTATGTACTTCCCTCTTATGACTGCCTTTGCTGCATCCCAAAGGTTTTGGACTGTTGTGTTTTCATTTTCATTTGCTTCCATGTATTTTTTATTTATTCTTTAATTTCCAGGTTATCCCATTCATTCTTTAGTAGTATGTACTATAACTTTCATGTGTTTGTGGTCTTTCCAAATTTTTTCTTGTGGTTGACTTCAAGTTTCATAGTGTAGTGGTCTGAAAATATGCTTGGTATGATCTCAGTCTTTTTTTTAAATTAATTTCAGAGGTAGAATTTAGTGATTCATTAGTTGCATATAACACCCAGTGCTCATTACTTCAAGTGCCCTCCTTAATACCCATCATCCAATTATCCCTTCCCCCTACCTCCCCTCCTGCAACCCTCAGTTTGTTTTCTAGAGTTCAGCATCCCTTATGGTTGTCAATCTTTCTGTACTTGTTGAGGTCTGTTTTGTGACCCGGTATGTGATCTATTCTGGAGAATATCCCATGTGCACTAGAAAGGAATGTGTATTTTGCTGCACTAGTATTAAATGTTCTGACTATATCTCTTAAGCCCATCTGGTCCAGTGTGTCATTCAAAGCCATTGTTTCCTTGTTGATTTTCTGCTTAGATGATCTGTCTATTGTTGTAAGTGAGATGTTAAAGTCCCCTCATATTATTATATTCTTTTCAATGAGTTTCTTTATGTTTGTTATTAATTGACTTATATGTTTGGGTGATCTCATGTTAAGGGTATAAATATTTATAATTGTTAGATCTTCTTCCTGGATAGACCCCTTTATTATGATACAGTGCCCTTCTTCATCTCTTGTTACAGTCTTGGGTTTAAAATCTAGTTTGTCTAAGGATGGTTATTCCAGCTTTCTCTGGATATCCATTAGCATGATAAATATTTCTCCTTGCCCTCAATTTCAATCTGCAGGTGTCTTTAGATCCAAAATGAGTCTTTTGTAGGCAGCATATAGATTGGTCTTATTTTTTATCCATTCTGATACCCTATGTCTTTTGATTGTAACATTTAGTCTATTTACTTTCAGAGTGATTACTGATGGATATGAATTTAGTGCCATTGTATTATCTGTGAAGTCATTTTTTTTCTGGAGATTTTCTCTGTTCCATTCTTGTCTTTGTTGCTTTGGGTCTTTCTTTCTCACTCAGTGAGTCCCCTTTAATATTGCTTGCAGGGCTGGTTTAGTGGTCATGAACTCCTTTAGTTTTTGTTTTTCTGGGAAACTATCTCTCCTTCTATTCTGAATGATAGCCTTGCTGGATAAAGTATTCTTGGCTGCATATTTTTTTCCCATTCAACATGTTGCATATATCATGTCACTCTCTTCTGGCCTGCCAAATTTCTGTGGAGAGATCTGCTGCTAACCTTGTTTGTCTTCCCTTGTAGGTTAAGGATTTCTTTCCCCTTAGTGCTTCCAGGATTCTTTCCTTATCTCTGTATTTTGCAAATTTTACTATGGTATATCTTGGTGTTGGCCTGATTTTGATGATTCTGATGAGAGTTCTCTGTGCCTCTTGGATTTTTATGCCTGTTTCATTCCCCAGATTAGGGAAGTTTTCAGGTATAATTTCCTCAAATAAACCTTCTCCCCCTTTTCCCCCTCTCTTCTCTTCCTGGGACTCCTATGATACAAATGTTACTATGGTTTATGAAGTCACTGAGTTCCCTAAGTCCACATTTGTGATCCAATATTTCTCTTCCCCTCTTTTTTTTAGCTTCTTTATTTCCTATAATTTTATCTTCTATATCACATTCATTCCTCTGAGTCTTCCATCCTTGTGGTCATTATATCCAGTTGGTGTTGCATCTTGGTTATAGCTTTCTTAAATTTCAGGCTGACTAGACTTTAGGTCTTTTATCTCTGTGGTTTGGGCTCCCTGGTGTCTTCTATGCTTTTCTCAAGCCTAGCTAGTATCTTTCTGATTGTTGTTTTAAATTCTGGCTGAGACATATTACTTACATGTTTTGATTAGTTCCCTGGCTGTGACCCCTTCTTGTTCTTTCTATAGGATGAATTCCTCCATCTTGGCATTTTCTCTAGGTCTCTGTCTTCCCTATGTTAGGAATGCCTGTTGTGTTTCCTGCTCCTGAGAGTAATGGCTATATTAAAAAAAATGTCATATAATGTCCAGGGCTTGACACTTCAGGAAGTGTTTCTAGCATATACTCTGTGCACTCTGCTGTTGTGTTTTGGCTGCTCTATCCCTCAAGTCAGTACTCTGCAGAGTTTCTCCTTCCCAGCAATGGGGAGAATTTGGACCTTGTCCACTGGGTAGCAAGTTTAGCTAGGTGTGTTTTGGTCTGCATCTTAAAAGAGGCTAGATCTTATTTACCCTAGAAAGCTTTGCAGCTCTCTATGATCCATAGACTTAGTGTATGTGTGGGGTTTCTGCTGGTCTTCTGGGGTTGGGGCCTGCCCCTGCTCTGGCTCTCAGGCACACTAGCCCTAATTTAAAAGCACTTATATAGCACATGGAGGCAGGGCTTAGTGCAAGCAGCTCAAGCCTCCACTGTAGGCACTGTGCTGCTTACTGAAGTCTATCTGTAATGATGGGTGGGGGAGGAAATGGCATCAGCTGGCTCTTTCACCCCCAGAGAGGGGATTTCATGACTGCCACTCTGCTGGAAACCCTCACTGAAGAGTGAAAAATTTCTCTTCATTTGTCTGAGGAATCCCTCAGATTCCTGCCTGCCTTCACCCTGTCTTTGTCTGAGCCATCTGCCCACCTTGGGCACAATGCTCCTGTTGTTTTGTTTTGTTTATCTCAGGTGGGTCAGCTGTGTTTCAAAACTCCAAATTTTAGGGACCTGGCTCAGCATGGACCCATACTGATCCTCTGGGGGAGGGTTTCTCCAAGCTATGGCTGCTCCCAGTTTGTCCCAGAAGGCCAGTTGCACAAATGCACAAGACCTTGGAGTTTATGGTAAAGCACAGCAAAAACCAGTGTTGAGGTTAGCTGCCCTCAGCATGCATCTCTGCTGATATGCTAGTGAATGGGGCAGCTCAATGGCATCCTCCCGCTCTTTTGTCCCTGAAGAGGCAGTGCCACCTCTCCCAAATGCACTCCAAGAAGGGAAACTGTCTTTCCCAGTGTGGCCCAGGGGATCCTCAGATCAAGCTGTCTGCTCCTGGGCCTTTGCCCTCCTCCACAGGAGCATCCCTATGCCCACCAGACTCCAAATGACAATTGGTATGGACTTCTAAAACCTCAGGCTTTGTGCTCCATCCATTGCTTGTTAAAACTTGCAATAGTCAGACTCTCTTGTCTTCCCTGTCAATGGCTTTTCTTATGCAACGCCCTGTGCCCTGTTCTCTCTTTCTCTCCTCTCTCCTTGATCAGGGCTCCCTCCCTTCACAGCACTGGTGATTTTTTTTCTCCCCAAATCATGTCTCGGCACTTCCTACATTCCACAATGTGGCCTCTTTTCTCCCTTTAGTTGTGCAGTTTCTTCTCTCAGTCCTCAGATCGATTTCCTGGGTGTTCAGAATGATTGGGTATTTATCTAGCTGTGTTTGAGGGATGAGGCAAGCATAGGGTCTTACTACTGCTCCAACCTAACTCCTCCTCCCTACGTAAGAATCTTTAAAACACATGGCTAAAGACCACCATTGGGAAGAAATCTCTTGGACATGTTTAGTTTTCCAAACAATAGTTAACATTTATTGAATTTGTATTATGTTCAGTCACTGTGTTTTATATATATATTATATAATTCTACCTTTAAAGCAGTCCTTTTGGGAACATCCCATTTACAGATAAAGAAATCAAAGCATTGAGATATTAAGTGATTTACCTAATGCCACATAGATAGTAAATGGTAGAAATAGGATTTGAACATGAGTAGGCAAGTTCCATATATTCAATCAATATTTAGTCACCATTTTGAATGGTGAAAGTGGCTGTCATAATTAGTGTGGCCCTTTAACAAATTATAGTCATGTAAGGGCATCTCAGAGTTTTCAAGATGGAATGGACGTTAGAGATCATCTAAATTACCCACCTAACTGAAACTGAGTGAGGCCATTGTTACATCTTTTATTCTGAAAATGACAAGTTCAGCCACATCAACTAATCAAATTAAGCTAGAGAAACAAAGCTGAGAGAGAAAGAGCTAAGCTTAGATTCTGCTCAAGACCAACACTAATAGGTAGGTTAGGCTTTTTAAGGATTCCTTCAGACTATTTCAGTAAAGGGGACTAGCTCTTTAGAAAACTAGAAAGGTAACAGGACTTCCTAACTTTGTGTCTATTGTCTAGGTTAGTGAGAAAAAAGATATTTATTCGAGCAGAATTCTAAATGACCTTCATTTAAGTCCCAACAACAAATTAATTCAGTATATGGAAGTGAAGAGACTGATTTGATTTACTACAAATTTCTGGAATCATAACCTGCCTTATTTAAAAGAAATCTAGCTGTGAACCTGTTATGAAAAGAGAGTATATTGGTTATAAGTTAATTAGAAAAAAATTTGTAGAGTATACTACTTAACATTTTTTTTCTCTTACTCTATAAAGAGCATCCTTCAAATCAGTTGAAAGGAAATGGACTAATTAGGTTTTGAATTTGTACCTTTTAATTTAGCTTTTAATTCAATAGTCCTAATGTAGTGAGAACCAGTATTTCTTTTATTCCTAAAACCTCAGCCCCCAAACAAGCTTTACTATTTTATTACCTTTACCTCTTTGCTGGTATAAACTTAAAAGGTAACTCCACTCACTTGTGGAAAGAGAAAAGAGAAAAGGCAGCCTTTGCAGAGCCTCCTATGGAGTCCCTGAGAACTGTCCTGCCAAAAGGGATGAGTGCCCACAACCATGCCACTCAGGCTGGGTGTCTTCACTACTTACTTACTACACACACGCACATACACACACACACATATTCCTTTAGGCCTTCAGGGAATTGTACATATTCTTTCTGTAAAACTACTCCCTGTCCTTTATATATTTTGTCAAAGGCCCACATGACGGAAGTCATATGGGACAGTGTTTACATACAATGGCATTGGTATCAAAGACAAATGAGTTCAAATTCCAGCTTAGTCCCTCATTAGCTGTGTTACCCTGGGTGATTTATTTGACTTCTTTGAGACTGAATTTCCACATCAGAAAAAAAATAGGGATAATAATAATACCTAATTTATAGGGATATCATGTGGTTTAAATGAGGTAATGAAAAACATTTTGATCAATATCTGGCATATAGAAATCAATAAATGGTCACTGTTATTGTTACTCATTTCAAGCTATAGGTCTATTGTTTTTGCTTGAAGGTTTATGCTTTGGAGAAGGAGGTAAGACCTCCTCTTACAATATTTTCAGTGCAAACATTTTTTTTATATATCTTCTGTCTTGCATCATCATCTGTTTCATATGTTAAATGTAAAGAAAAAAATCTTGTCTGGATAAAGTTGTGATAGAGCTTTTAGTTTTGACTCTGCCAAGAAAGTACAAATTGGTATTGTAAGCCCATATTCAATGACAAAATTTGGACAAGTTTTCTTTATGTAGTGTCTTTCCTCTGTGAAATCTTCTTGGAAAAAGCTAGAAATTAATTACTAATGTGTATCTTCTGGCCTGGCAACAACTCAAAGACTAAGGCTTTTGCCAAAGAATATCCAGGAAAAAACGTTTACAGACTGTCTAAACAGAAAGAATGACACAATATTGCCAGGTTAATAGTGAGATATGTGCTGTTTTCATGTTCACACATGGTCTTGAAATTAAAAGAATGCATTTACCTGCCAGACATCCTTATTTCATTAAGGTTCTAACAGCTTGAACTTTGCAGAAATCCTCGGGAAAGGAGCATCAGGACAAAAAGACTTAGAGAAGAAAATTTATGATTACTGACTATTGAAATTTGTTGAAAGTATATGGGTCCTTGGGGTTAAATAATCAGTTTTTCTACTTTTTAAAGTATCTGGACACCTTAGATAATGATTTTGAGATGTCCTTATTTATAATCAATGACTGTCTAAATGATGTGGTAGAATGACAGAGGGAAAAGGAAGGATCATTTCTTGATGAAAAAACATGGTGGAGTTTGGGCAAGATGGCAGAAGAGTAGGGGACTCCATTTCAACTGGTCCCTGAATTTAGCTGGATATCTATCAAATCATTTTGAACATCCATGAAATCAGCCTGAGATGTAAGAATATATATCTGGATCCCTACAAGCAGAAAAGCGACTGCATTTTGCAAAATAGGATGTGAAAAGTCATACATCTGCAGGGAGATATCTGAAGATAAATGGAAGGGGGAGGGAGCCTCCATAAGCTGGCTCCTGGAAAGTGATATAACACTGGAACACAAAATCAGAAACCTTAGAAATCTGCTCTAGGGAGAAACATCCCTCTCTGAAGGGGGCTCTGGAAATGAAAAGGCAGAATTCTAGGTAGGGCATGGTGGTCTCAGGTTACAAGAGACCACAGAGCAAAAGGGGATTCCTGAAATGGTAGAGGGCCTGAGCATTGGAGCCAGGAAGCGGGTTATGGTCAGTCAGCCCAGGAAGGGAGTCTCAGCTCAGATCTCCATAAACCAGGAACCCAGCCAGTCGATAACCTCTCTTTCCTTGAACAGCCTGAAGAAATCTGAAACCTGCACCCATGACCAGGCAAAAACTCCAAGAGCGGTAGTGGCTGAGAAAGGGCTTTAGGGCAGAACCCAGACCTGACTCCAGAGTTTCAAGTGCAAGCTCTCTCCAGCCAGCGGCTGGCCGCTGAGACTGCCTCTGAGAGAGTAACTGTGGGCGCGCACCATGGGAGGCTGTGGTTTTCAGCCTCACAGGCAGAAGTGGAGACTGTTTCTTCTTGAAGGTCTATTAAAGAGGGCAGACTGAGATTTTTCTGCTCTGGGCCAGAGGTTTGCCTGCAGCCATTTTTGCTCTGATCTTCTGAAGAGGCACCTGGGAAAAGCACCCAGGGAACAAAAGACACAGAAGACCGGTTTCCATTGAGCCCATCCACCAGACAGGGGGTGGGGCAACTCCACACAGGCAGGGTTACCTGAGAAACAGTGCTGCAGGCCTCTCCCCCAGAGGACAGCTGGAAGAACAAGTGGATGACAATTCTGTGGATCCTATAAGACTATAAAATCCCAGCACCAGGGGGAAATTGTATATTGAGCACCAGGTGTGGCCTGACGACCTGTTAATTTCTCAGACAGAATTCTCCTTTTCTTTTCTCTCTTTCTTTTTCCTTTTCTCATGCTTTTTTCTCTATTGTATTTTTCTTTTTACCTTCTTCTCATTTCAACTAGATGTCTATTATATCAATTTTCTTTTCTTTTTTTGGATATTATTAAATTACTTTATTTCTGAGAAGAGTGAATCTGAATACTTAAAGTTTTATATGACCACAATTTATTTTTAGTTATTTTTTAAATTTAATTTTATTATGTTATGTTAGTCATCATACAATACATCATTAGGTTTTTTTTTTTAATTTTATTCTTATGTTAATCCCCATACATTACATCATTAGTTTTAGATGAAGTGTTCCATGATTCATTGTTTGTGCACAACACCCAGTGCTCCATGCAGAATGTGCCCTCCTTAATACCCATCACCAGGCTAACCCATCACCCCAACCCCCTCCCCTCTAAAACCCTCAGTTTGTTTCTCAGAGTCCATAGTTCCTCATGGTTCATCTCTCCCTTTGATTCTCCCTCCTTCATTTTTCCCTTCCTTCTCCTAATGTCCTCCATGCTATTCCTTATGTTGCACAAAAAAGTGAAATCACATGATAATTGACATTCTCTGCTTGACTTATTTCACTTAGCATAATCTCCTCCAGTCCCATCCACGTTGATGTAAAAGTTGGGTATTTATCCTTTCTGATGGCTGAGTCATATTCCATTGTATATATGGACCACATCTTCTTTATCCATTCACCTGTTGAAGGGCATCTCGGCTCTTTCCACAGTTTGGCTATTGCGGATATTGCTGCTAAGAACATTGGGGTGCATATGGCCTTTCTTTTCACTATATCTGTGTCTTTGGGGTAAATATCCAGGAGTGCAATTGCTGGGTCATAGGGTAGCTCTATTTTTAACTTTCTGAGGCACCTCCACACTGTTTTCCAAAGTGGTTGTACCAACTTGCATTCCCACCAACAGTGTAAGAGGGTTCTCCTTTCTCCACAACCTCTCCAACATTTGTTGTTTCTTGCCCCGTCCATTTTTGCCATTCTAACTGGTGTAAGGTGGTATCTCAATGTGGCTTTCTTTTTTAATTTAATTTAATTTTATTATGTTATGTTAAATACCATACATCATTAGTTTTTGATGTAGTGTTCCATGATTCATTGTTTGCATATAACACCCAGTGCTCCATTCAGTATGTGCCCTCTTTAATACCCATCATCAGGCTAACCCATCCCCCCCCCCCCAACCCCCCGTTCTTTTTTTCAAAGCCCCTATCCTCCCTTATTTTTTTTCCCCCCCCATTTTCCCCCCTCCATTTTTCCCTTCCTACTTTTTTTTTTTTAACATACAATGTATTATTTGTTTCAGAGGTACAGGTCTGTGATTCAACAGTCTTACATTTTGATGTAGTGTTCCATGATTCATTGTTTGCATATAACGCCCTGTGCTCACTACAATACATGCCCTCCTTAATACTTATCACCGGGCTAACCCATTCAAAGCTCTTATTTCTTTGTTGATTTTCTGCTTATATCATCTTTCCATTGCTGAGAGTGGAGTGTTACGGTCTTCTACTATTAATGTATTATTATCAATATGATTCTTTATTTTGGTTAACAGTTGGCTTATATAGTTGGCTGCTCCCATGTTGGGAGCATAGATATTTACAATTGTTAGATTTTCTTGTTAGATAGACCCCTTTAAGTATGATATAGTGTCCCTCTACATCTCTCACTAAAGTCTTTGGTTAAAAATCTAATTTGTCTGATATGAGAATTGCTACCCCAACTTTCTTTTGAGGTCTGTTGGCATGCTAAATTGTTCTCCATCCCCTCACTTTCAATCTGGAAGTGTCTTTAGGTTCAAAATGAGTCTCTTGTAGACAGCATATGGGTGGGTCCTGTCTTTGTATCCAATCTGCAACCTTATGCCATTTCATGGGAGCATTTAGGCTGTTCAAGTTGAGAATAACTACTGAAAGATATGAATTTAGTGCAATCATATTACCTGTACAGTCCCTGTTTCTATAGATTATCTCTGTAAATTTTTGGTCTACATTACTCTTGGGGTCTTTCTTCTTTTGTAGAATACCCCTTAATATTTCTTGCAGGGCTGGGGTGGTGGTCACATATTCTTTCGGTTTCTGCCTGTCCTGGAAGCTGTCTCTCCATCCATTTTGAATGACAACCTTGCTGGATAAAGTATTCTTGCCTGCATGTTCTTCTCATTTAGTACACTGAATATGTCTTGACAGCCCTTTTTGGCTTGCCAGGTCTCTGTAGACAGGTCTGACGTTATTTTTATGTTCCTCCCTCCATACATAAGAAATCTCTTCCCCTTAGATGCTCTCAGGATAGCTTCCTTGGCTCTAAGATTAGCAAGATTTACTATATATGCCGGGGTGTTGGTCTATTTTTATTGATCTTGGGAGGGCCCTCTCTGCCTCTTGGACATGAATGCTTGTTTCTTTCCCCAGAGTAGGGAAGTTCTCAGCTATGATTTCTGAAATATATCTTCTAGTCCTCTCTCTCCACCCCCTCGGGGATCCCAATAATTCTGACATTGGAACGTTTCATGGCATTATTGATCTCTCTAAGTTTGTTCTCATGGGCTTCCAGTTGTTTATCCTAGTCCTCCTCAGCTTCCTTCCTTTCTATCAGCTTATCTTCTGGATCACTAATTCATTCTTCTGCCTCATTTACCCTGGCTGTTAGAGTATCCAGATTAGACTGCATCTCATTCATAGCATTTTAAGTTCGGCCTGATTAGATCTCATTTCTGCCCTTAGAGATTCTATATTGTTGCTAATGGTTTTCTCAAGCCAGGCTACTGACTTCGTAATTGCTACCCTAAAATCTATCTCTGACATATTGCTTATATCCATACACATTAGGTCCGTGGCAGAGGCTGTTGTCTCTGCTTCTTTTCTTTGTTGGGAGTTCCTCCTCATTCATTCTGTTGAGGGATGGTTGAGGGAATATACAGAGTCCAAAATATCAACCAAGACCCAAGCAAGATGACCCTTGGAAAATCCAGAGTGGTTGGAAGACACCACCGAAAAAAACAAAGCCAAAATGAAACCCAAGAATAAAATTTATAGAATTAAATTTTTTTAAAAAAAATTTAAAAATTTTTAAAAAGCGTGGGTGTGAGAATGGGGGCTATAATCTATCCTTGTGGACAAATTAGGGTGTTTCATTTCTTCCTGGGTGTATTTTGTTGTGTTTGCCAGTGGGCACTACTTCCCAAAATTACAGGGATAGTAAAACTAGTGTATATATAAAAGTAATATTGAATAGGGAAAAAAGGACTACACTGAAGTATATATCTATATAAAAAATATAGGTGTGAAAAAGTACACGTTAAAAAGCTACTATGAAATATAAGTTGATATATTGAACATCTGGTTGAAATGAGAAAAAGGTAAAAAGAAAAAACAGAGAAGAAACATAAGAGAAAGAGTAAAAAGAAAAAGAGAGTTGTATCTGAAAAATACACAAGCCATGAGGCAACGCCTGGAGCTCAATATACTATTTTCCCCTGGAGTTGGGGTTTTACAGTTTTATGGGGGCCCTAGGGTTGTCCTCCTCTTGTTCTTCCAGTCTCTTCTAGGGGGAGGGGCCGGCCATGCTGTTTCTCAGGTAACCCTGCTTTGGCAGAGTTGCCCTGCCCCCTGTCGCGGATCTGGACTCTGTGGAAACCGTTTTTTTGAGCTTTTGTTTTCTGGCGGCTTTCCGTGCCTCTTCTGAGGGTCAGAGCAAAAAATGGCTGCACCTAAGACCTCTGTCTCAAAGCAGAGAAATCGCAGTCTGCTCTTCTCTGAACCCTTCAGAGCACACAGTTTCCATTTCTGTATGCACCGCTGAAACCCGCAGCCTCTGGGAGCCGTGCATGCCCACAGCGACCTTCTCTGCGGTCTCTCAGGGACCAGGCTTTTCTCTGCCTTTTGTGCTGCTAAAACTGTGAGTGGTCCCAGGTTCTTGCGCAGCTCACGCAGCTCCTGGATCCTGTTTGAGCGCTGCTCTAATGCCTTTTCCCAGCCACTATTGCTCTGCGAGTTTTTGCCGGTTCCAGTGCAGGACACTTTTCTGCTCTGGCATTATATCACTTTCCAGGTGCCAGCTTATGGCAGCTCCCTCCCCTTTCTGATTATCTTCTGGTATCTGCTTGTAGATTCAGGACTCTGCCCTTCCTACCTTGGGACAGTCAGCAATTTTCTGCTTACAGAGATCCAGGTATACTTACATCTCAGGCTGATTTTATGAGTGTTCAGAATGGTTTGGTAGATATCCAGCTAAATTCAGGGGACCAGTTGAAACAGGGTCCCCTACTCCTCTGCCATCTTGCCCCCCTCCTCTTGTTACTTGTTTTATGGTTTTTTTGTAGTTCTTCTTTGTTCCTGTTTTCTCCTTTTCTCTTCTCTCATGGTTTGGTGGCTTTCTTTAATGATATACTTGGATTCCTTTCTCTTTATTTTTTGCATATCTATTACTGGTTTTTCATTTGTGGTTACCATTAGGTTTATATATGACATCTTATGCATATAGCCATCTATATTAAGTAGATGGTCACTCAAGTCTGAACCCATTCTTTTTTTTTTTTTAAGATTTTATTTATTTATTTGACAGAGAGAGACACAGCGAAAGAGGGAACACAAGCAGAGGGAGTGGGAGAGGGAGAAGCAGGCTTCCCACGGAGCAGGGAGCCTGATGCAGGGCTTGATCCCAGGATCCTGGGATCATGACCTGAGCCGAAGGCAGGTGCTTAGCGACTGAGCCACTCAGGCGCCCCTGAACCCATTCTAAAAGCAATAAATTTTTACTCCTCTCCCCCCATGCTTAAGTGTATGGTGTCATACTTTACATCCTTTATGTGAATCTCTAAACTGATTTTTATAGATATACTTAATTTTACTGTTTTTGTGCTTCCTACTTTTCTTACTCCTCCTTATGTTCTTTTCTTTCCACTCAAACTTCCCTTTAACATTTCTTGTAAAGCTAGTTTAGTGGTGAGGAATTCCTTTAACTTTTGTTTGGGAAACTTTATCTCTCCTTCTATTCTTAATGATAGGCTTGCTGGATAAAGTATTCTTTGTTGCACAGTTTTATTTTTTTGTTTTGTTTTTTGTTTTTCTTCTCTTAGCACTTTGAATGCTACTCCCTTCTAGCTTGCAATGTTTCTGCTGAAAAATCAACTGATAGCTTTATGGGGGTTTCCCTTGTGTATAATTTTCTTTTCTCTTGCTACTTTTAAAATTTTCTCTTTATCACTACTTTTTGCCATTTTAATTACTATGTGTCTTGGTGTGAACCTCTGTGGGTTGATTGTATTGTAAGGTGCTCTCATTCCCCAGATTAAGGAATTTTTCAGCAATTATTTCTTTAATTAAATTTTCTACCCCCTTTTCTCTTTCTTCTTCTGGGATCCTATGATCAGAATATTATTAGGCTTGATGGTGTCACTGAGTTTTCCTTAATCTATTTTCATTTTGTATTATTTGTTTTTCTCTCTCCTGTTCAGTTTGATTGCTTTCCATTACTCTGTCCTTCAGGTCACTGACCCATTCTTCTGCTTCCTCTAGTCTACTATTGATTCCCTCATGTATTTTTAATTTCAGTTTTTGTGTTCCTGATCTCTTATTGGTTCTTTCTTATGTTTTCTCTCTTCGTTGAGGATCTCACTAAGGTCCTCCACATCTTTTTGCAAGTCCAGTGAGTATCTTCGTGACTGTTACTATAAATTCCCTATCAGGCATATTACCTTATTTCATTTTGGTCTCTTGCTGTGATTTTGTCCTGTTCTTTCCCTTAGGACATATTCCTGTCTCCTCATTTTGTTTAACTGTGTCTGTTTCTATGTGTTAAGAAAGTCAGCTATGTCTCTTGCTCTGGAAAGTAGTGACCTTATGAAGATGTCCTATAGTACCTTGCAGAGCAATATCCCCTCTTCACCAGAACATGGCACTTCCAGGGTGTCTATGTGTGTTGCTTGTGCCCTACTGTTGTGGCTGAGCCATGTTTGCCTTCATTCCAGTCTTTTGCAATAACTGTCTTCTTGTTGTGTCAGGTTTTGGTCTCTGTGTTATTAGTGGCCCAATCTGGGGCCACCTTGGGCTTGAGTTGAGTCGGACCAGGTGTTTGCCCGAGATGAAGTAACAGTGAACTGTAGGGCACTCTCCTTGTGTTGTCCCCTGAGACACTTTCATTGGTGGTCAGGTCCACTGTTAGACCAGATGTCTGCCCTCAGGCCACTGCTGGAGCTGCAGTTGGACTGCTGTGTGTGGTTATCTTCTCCTCTCCCTGGGGTAGGAGTCACTTTGGAGTGGTGCTATCTCCTACTGGGGCTGCTTGCACTCTGCCAGGCTTGTCACACTGCCAAGGGCATGTTGGAGGGGGCAATTTCACAGGAGTACATTTGGGCAGGGCATGTGTGCCAGCAAGGTTTGCACTGGTCCTTTGTGGGATGGGACCTGCAGCCACCTGGGAAAACTGCTGAGGCTGGGATGGAGGAGATAGGTTCCCAGAAGAGTGTGGGGGCTGGGACACTCTGTTAGCAAGCTAGGTGGAGAGAGCTTTTGTGCTGTGCTGGTTTCTGTAGGTGTCTGTGTTATCTAGGCTGGTGGGGGTGGGGTAGGGAAATGGTGCCCACCTGCCTGTCCTTTTGTTCTTTGAGAAGTTTCCCAAAGATTTCTGCCCTTCTAGCACATGTTCTGAGATTAATAAAATAAATCCCCACATGGCCCAGGCATTTTACAAGCTGCTGCTTCTATGCTTTATTTCAGTGGAGCTCTTTGTTGTGCTGTCTCTTTAAAAGCAGGGACTCAGTTTCCTATTACCCTCTTGCTCTCCCAGACCTGAGCTGCTGATTTTTAAAGTTCCAGGTGTTAGGCACCACTGATTTTAAGAATTAGCAAAGTTAAGGCCTCTGGTTTTCAAAGTCAAATGCTCTGGGGATTTATCTTCCCAGTGTGGGTCTCCCATGCCTGGATACTTGGTTGGGATGTAATTCTTTCCCCTCTCCATGCCCACAGCATCCCTCTCTCCTGTGGACAGTCTTGTGGGTCAGTTTGGCTCCTGAACATATCTCCACCCTTCTTACCCTCTTAGATGTGGCCTCTTCTCTACATTTAGCTATAGAGTCTATTCTGCCAGTCTTCAGGTCATTTTCCAGTTTATTTATCCTGATGTGGGTGTTATCTAGGTCTAACCATGGCATGAGGTGAGTCTAGGATCCTCCCACTCAGCTGTCTTCCCTTGAAGTCCCTGAAAGTATGCTAAACTTTTAAAGGTACCATGTCATCATATTCTCAAGCCTGGTAAAATCATGTGCTTATTCAACCCCTAAACCAGTAGTTCTCAAATGTAAGCATGTATCAAAATTGCTTGAATTTAAATGCAAAGGTCTCTGGGTCCCAGCTCCAGTTTCTGATTCAGTACCTCTGTAGTATGCCTGAGATTCTGCATTCCTAACAAGTTCCTAGATGATACTAATGCTCCTGGCTTATAGGCCACACTTTTAAGAACCACTGGCATAAGTCAATTTCCAGTGCCTAAAGACATTGAAAGAAAGTAGGCTGCTAATGACAGAATCTTCATTAAGGTAATCTAAATTCCTATTTTTGATGTGGCCATTAAGGGCAATGAACATAATTCAAGAGAAAAACAACAAGTGCTTAAAGATCAGGTGAGTAAGGGCCTCATTCCATTGCAAGGGCAAGAAGTCCTTATTCCAATCCAAAACTATTTTATATTCTATGGACTGAGGACCACAGCACTATTTTCCATCCTCCCATCATCCAAATGATTTTTTTTATTCCAATAATCATGTTCTATCTTCCCCATTGTATGTTGGGATAGTTAAAATTTAGTTACATTTTTCTATGAATCACAGGCAAGTTGATCCAAAAGTTCATATAGAAAAATAAACACACAAGAATGGCCAGGAAAACATTGAAAAGGGAGATATTAAGGCAGAACTAGTCCCATCAGGTATTTAAACATTATACCATGAAACTTCCATAAGCAAAATACTGCAGCACTGGAGCATTGGAGCGTCAAATCAATGGGACAGAATAGAAAGTCCAGAGAAAAGACCTAACTACATAAAAATTGTAGTGTATGATAAAAGTAGTATATCTCAAATTACTTTGACAAAGTTAGTGTTTTCATAACTGGTGTTGGGAAAACTAGATTACCATTTGGAATGGATAAAAATTAGATACATTCTTAATACTACACACAAAGATAAAATTGAAAAGGATCTCAGAAATAAATGAAAAATATAAAGTATACAAGTACTTGGGCGCCTGGGTGGCTCAGTTGGTTAAGCGACTGCCTTCAGCTCAGGTCGTGATCCTGGAGTCCCAGGATCGAGTCTTACATCGGAGTCCCTGCTCAGCAGGGAGTCTGCTTCTCCCTCTGACCCTCTTCCCTCTCGTGCTCTCTTTCTCTCATTTTCTCTCTCTTAAATAAATAAATAAAATCTTTAAAAAAAAGTATACAAGTACTGAAAGAAAACACGTGTTACACTATATCTTGGGTGTTGGGAAAGCCTTCCTAACTATGATTAAAAGCATTGCTATAATGAAAGACAAATATGATAATTTCGATTTAAAACATTTTTAGCATTTTTTCATGGAAAAAAATATGATGAGCAACGTAAAAAACAAGTGACAAGCAGAAAGAAAATATTTGCAATATATATCAGATAATAGATAAAGGGCTAAAAGCCTTAAATTGTATAAAGGACTTTTAAAAGTTGAAAAATAGAGAAACCAAAACGTTATAGATACAAACATATGCAAATATATTAAACTTCACTCAAAATAAGAGAAATGCAAACTAAAAGTATACTGAGATGTTATTTCTTACTCCTCAGCTTGACAAAAATACCAATGCCTGTTAATACACTCTATTGGTGAGGCTATGGAAAAACAAGTCCTCTCATGCATTGCTGGGTAGAATGCAAAAGAGCATAACTCCTGGGCGCCTGGGTGGCTCAGTCGTTAAGCGTCTGCCTTCGGCTCAGGTCATGATCCCAGGGTTCTGGGATCGAGTCCCACATCGGGCTCCTTGCTCGGCAGGAAGCCTGCTTCTCCCTCTCCCACTCCCCCTGCTTGTGTTCCTGCTCTCGCTATCTCTCTCTCTGTCAAATAAATAAATAAATAAATAAATAAATAAATAAATAAATAAAAAAGAGCATAACTCCTTGTCAATTTTTGCCATTCTAACTGGTGTAAGGTAGTATCTCAGTGTTTTTTTTTTTTTTATTCTTATGTTAATCCCCATACATTACATCATTAGTTTTAGATGAAGTGTTCCATGATTCATTGTTTGTGCACAACACCCAGTGCTCCATGCAGAATGTGCCCTCCTCAATACCCATTACCAGGCTAACCCATCCTCCCACCCCCCGCCCCTCTAGAACCCTGTTTGTTTTTCAGCGTCCATCATCTCTCATGGTTCGTCCACCCCTCCGATTTCCCCTGCTTCATTCTTCCCCTCCCGCTACCTTCTTCTTCTTCTTCTTTTTTTTCTTAACATATATTGCATTATTTGTTTCAGAGGTACAGATCTGAGATTCAACAGTCTTGCACAGTGTGGTTTTGATTTGAATTTCCCTGATGGCTAATGAGATTGACAAGACAAGAAACAACAAATGTTGGACAGGTTGTGGAGAAAAGGGAACCCTCTTACACTGTTGGTGGGAATGCAAGTTGGTACAGCCACTTTGGAAAACAGTGTGGAGGTGCCTCAGAAAGTTAAAAATAGAGTTACCCTATGACCTAGCAATTGCACTCCTGGGTATTTACCCCAAAGACACAGATGTAGTGAAAAGAAGGGCCATATGCACCCCAATGTTCTTAGCAGCAATGTCCACAATAGCCAAACTGTGGAAAGAGCCAAGATGCCCTTCAACAGATGAATGGATAAAGAAGATGTGGTCCATATATACAATAGAATATGACTCAGCCATCAGAAAGGATGAATACCCAACATTTGCATCAACATGGATGGGACTGGAGGAGAATATGCTAAGTGAAATAAGTCAAACAGAGAAAGTCAATTATCATATGGTTTCACTTATTTGTGGAACATAAGGAATAGCATGGAAGACATTAGGAGAAGGAAGGGAAAAATTAAGGGGGGGAATCAGAGGGGGAGATGAACCATGACACTATGGACTCTGGGAAACAAACTGAGGGTTTTAGAGGGGAGGGGGGTAGGGGGATGTTTGAGCCTGGTGATGGGTATTAAGGAGGGCATGTATTGCATGGAGCACTGGGTGTTATATGCAAACAATGAATCATGGAACCCTACAACAAAAACTAATGATGTACTGTATGGTGACTAACATAACACAATAAAAAAAAATATATAAAAAATAGCATAACTCCCATGGAGTGGATTTTGGCAATAGCTAATAAAACTACATATGTACTTACCCTTCAATTAAGCAATTTCATTTTATAAATATACCTTGACCATACCACTTCAAAAATATGAAGATGTATATGCATAAGGTTATTTATGGCAGCATTGCTTATTATTGTAAAATACTGGAAACTATGTAAATGCCAAAGAATAAGAGTTTGGTTGAATAAACTATAGCACAGATACACATGTAGCTCTAAAAAGGAATACGGAATATAGCTATGAACTGATATGGATTTCCAAAATACATTAAGTGAAAAAGCAACGTGCAAGAGAACACATAGAGTATGCTGTCTTTTGTGAAAGAAGAAACATAGAAAGAATGAACTAGAAAACAATGAATTTGGTTACCTATAAGGGGTGTAGGAGATTAGGATAGGGAGGATACTGATAGAGGTGACAGTTCTTGGAGTATAACTTTTTGTATAGTTTTGACTTTTGGAAACATGTTGAAGTTCTACATATTCAAACAATAAATTTTTTAATTGGTAAAATATGTTCAAAAGGTACAAACTTTCAGCTCTAAGATAAATAAGTCACAGGGATGAAATGTGCAGTATGGTGACTATAGTTAACAATATTGTACTGCATATTCAAAAGTTAAGAGAGTAGATCTTTAGAGTTCTCATCACAATAAATAAACATTTGTATCTATATGTGATGATAGATGGTGAATAAACTTATTCTGATAATCATTTTGCTACATATATGTGTATATATATATATATTTGCTATAATATGCCATATATATGTATATATATTTGCTATATATATATGCCATATATGTTTGTCTTTTACTTTGCCCATGATATTTTTCCATGAAAAAATGTTTAAGATGTTTAAAAAAATCTCTTGCAGAATTCTCATGCTTCTTGTCACATATTTATTATGTAGCCGACTGAGTTTCTCTTCCTCTTATCTTTCCTGTCATGAAGCTCAGAACTAAATTCAATGTTTAATTAAATTAACCATTAGCCCTGGCTGGTGGCATGTTTTTCATTTGCATGGGTTTGCATTTCAACTTTAATAGCCTTATTGCATACATGTGTGTTACTATAAATGAACTTGAATCTCTTTTAGAAGAAAATAAAATTAAATTAGTAATAGTGTCTGGCACAGAAACACAATATATAACTGTTAAGTAAAAAAAAAAATGCATCTATTAACAAAGAAAATGTGTTTTTTCAGAATCTGAATAATTGGAGGTCAAATACAGTGGCTTACTTTAAAATAATGAAAAAAGAGAAAACTCTAAAATACCTATGTTCAGAAAATATAGCAAATGAGAGAAATGTGAGTCTTGAAGCAGCAAGAGAGAAAGGCACGGCCTGGGTTCTAACCTGTACTTAGGCAGGGAAGTGGGGCACAGGGATAAAGGAAGGAAAGATATAGAGAGGCCTCTATAGGCTTAAGTAGAGCAGGTTCTAATCCTAGAAGAAGCTAAAGTAAAAGGACATAAATTCTACCTTCAAAAATAGGTCCCCAATATTTTCAGTCTATCTCTCCAAGTAAATAGGACACTGGGGAATCATGGGAGAAACAAATTGTGGTCTGCTTCTTCTACTACTTACCGTACCCTCCAGGGCAACTTAAGAAGATTAAATCAGCTTTAGCCTGGTAGGCCTGAATTATTTCAGGGCCCCACAGACCAAAAATCACATTCCTTCCTTATCTTGGTAGCTAATGCTTAAAAGGAAAATGCAAAAAGAAGTAATACTTCAATGAGAATAAGCTGCTTAAAGTATAATGATGTATACATGGTTATCAGATATTTTACTAAGGGGTTGGAGGGATGGAAGGCATGAAAGAGGCAAAAGCAGAAGAGAGATGCAAAAGAGGTGGCCAGTGGGAAAGCAGTTACTGCAGACTTCCCAAAGTTGCCCTAGGGTCTAACCTGTTTACCTTTAAGAAATTTAGAAAAATAGAAGAGGTACAGAGATTTTGATTGCCAGCTCCAAATGCATTTCTGAACCTCATACAAAATTGTTTCTATATGTGTATGCATAGCTGCTACAACCTAACACTACAAATGCATGACTTTTGTTGGGGGGGGGGCAGCATTTATGTTATTCTACTTGATACCAAGCTTAAAATATTTTTTCCAATACCCAGAGACTAAGGTTTTAATTTGTTGTACTGTAGAAAAGGTTGTTACCTCAACTAACTTGCAGACAAATGTATTCTCCTGGTAAGTCCTAAAAGTATTTTAAGTTTTCATCTTCATTTTCTTAAATTACCTTGCCTTATAGGAACATGAGAAGAATAATACTAAAGTGGGTAATATTACAGTTCAGGAAATATCAAGGCAAATGCATAAACAAATATCTTGAAGCACTTTTTTTTCCAACTGGCTCCTAAACAATATTTAACAGCTTTTAATAAAATCTGCAAATAGCTGTATGTGTTTATAAAAGCAGAGTTTTACATCTATAAATGATCAAGCAAGATCAACTGTAAAATGTTAGAAAGTTGCAGCCTTTTTATTTAGTACCCAGAGAATGCCAGCAATTTAACATGATATCGTGATAAATGTTGCTCACAGAGTTTTAACAAGAACAAAAATAATTTCTATGTCATCTTTGGCATGTTGTAAATTCAAAATGATAGCCATTTCTTTAGCAGCACTGTGAGGGAAAGAAACAATGTAAAATGCACTACTGGATTTGATCTTATATGAAAAAAGTACAATGAAAACCATAATGTCAAAAGAAATAGTGCTTTAAAGAAAACATTTATAAAATAAATGATGGTATAAATTCCATAATGTAGTCAGAGAAAGAAATACAGTTATCTGAACAATTGGGACCTTTTTTTTTTAAATTGCAACTTTTGAGTTTTAAAGTACACACAATTTCTATTTAACACCACTTCTGCCTTGAGAGGTGTAATAAAATGCAAGGAAATATATTTTCTATATCAGGAAATAAGTTTAGGAATCCCAAAGTATATAGGAAGTGTTGGCAAGGCATTTTTAATTGTAACTATAGCCCCAAGCTTTGTTCTCTCTGCATAAATCTTATGTAACTCACAACTACCAACAGTACTGTTTTTTTTTTTTTTGAATCAAATACAGAAAAACCATATTCTCTCTTTTTTGTACTGTGGATTTTAATGCAAAATAAATTCTCATTTCCAAACCATGCTGGCATTTGGATATTTAACTAAGGTTTCTTCTATAACTTTTAAAATGGATGGGTTTTTTTGCTAGAATGCCTTTGTGATGTTAAAAAAAATTATTATATTAAAAAACAAACTTACATTTTTTGCTATTAGTGGTATCTATTTTCTGAGTGAATTTGAAAAGAGAACTCAAATGTGACCTGAGTAATATTAGTTTGATAGGAAAGAAAAAAGCAAATAAATCCAATTGGTCACATTATGACAATTTATTAATAAACTAATGCACTTAGTACGTTCTCTAGAACTGTTCTACATAAAATTAGATGTTTAATAAATACCCTTTGAAGAGTAAATTAGTTCACATAATTAGACAAATAGTACAAAAGCTAAACAGTCATCCAAGGAAGCTCTATTGTCCAAGGTTTAGAAATGTGAATATAGAACAAATCCTAACTTGCCAATCACATATATATTTATTTCTAAGCATTTAGCTAAGATTTCTTGCTGGTCAATAAAAAAGGTACATAACTTGTGGAATATATATAAACAAACTTGAATTTATATATTCTAAAAATACTTTCCCTTTGTATTTTTCTTCATATTTCAAAGAAACTTATCCTTACAATTTAGGACAATTTAGGACTACCTTCAAGAGTTAGCAACCAAACTGAATTTTAGGTGATCAAGCATTATCATTTTATTCAAATGATATGACGGACTTCACTATATTGTAAGGATAAAACCAGGAACAGTGCATCCATGAGTATAATTTATTTGTGAGTAATCACTATCAATGCCACTGCACTCTTGCATAGGAAGGCAGATAGCACACTACTGAATTGTTCTGTTAATTTCAGCAATCGTTTATATTGAGATACACATCAAAAATACCTAAATAAGCTTTGAAATGTAAGAAAATGTTCTAAAGGATTTTAATTGCAGTTGACTTAATATGGCTTGCATTCTTGTTGAGAAGATCAAGGATCTCTGTGTCCTGAAATGTAGACAAAGGATCTGCAGACTTGGACTCCACTGATAGTTTGTACTCAACATTTCTATGCTCTTATTTATCAATACAATAGGAATAGAGGCTGGGGGAGCTGGAGACTCCTTATGTTATAGGCTATGAACTATGAGAAACAAGAATACAGATAGATATGCACTTAACAACTGTCTCTCCCTCCACACCATTCTATCATATAAGTTCATTGTGATTAAAAAGTTTGGAAGTTTCTTGGAAGAGAAAAAGTATAATGAGAAGTAGAAAGGATGAAGCAGGGCACAAAAGAAACAGTTTATGAGATAATCTGATCCTGGGGCATATTGTGTAAATTCCTTGCCCAGAAATAACTTCCCTGATAATAACTGATAAACAATTTATTCTCATCCGGTTAGATTGCCTAAAAATCCAGCAACTAGAAATTCATTAGATTAACAGACATCTTCCTTGAAAAATGCCAATTATTTATTAGCCACTGACAAAAAAAGAGAATTAATTTATAAATGAGATCACTCTCCTTTCATCCTTTTAGCTGAATATAGCTGCTCTGTGAGAATGGAAGTTCTGATTTGGGGAAGGGAAAGGGTGTGAGGTGCTTTTGGGGCAGAGAATCCTTCTGGAGTAAGCTTTAATCATGATGGAGTCCTCTGTGAGGTACGCAAGTAGGATAGCATGTGGGGACTGGAAAGCCAGGGAAAAAGAATATACAGAATGCCACAGACATACTTTGCCTAGTTTAAATCCTAAGCTTTCTAGTTGATCTTAAGGCCAAGTTAAGCAGTTCTTTTCCTTTTTCATATATGAAGGGCCTCATGCTGTCAGGAAAATACTATTCAATCAGTATGAGTAACTTCCTATGGACAGTACTATCTTAACATGATGTTTCAATGAGGAGACATTGTAAACACCAAGCATCTGTTCTTAAGTTTGTGGGTTGCTTATACATAAGAAATCCCTTTGGGTTAACCAGAGGTTCTATCAAAATGTTTTACTATATGTAATTATCAATGACAATAAATTAAAAAAATTAGGTTTAGGCATTTCTGGGTCTAACAAAATAGGCTCAAGTTTGATTTTCATGAAATAACTGAAACCATTCTCCCCCACAAAATCACCACCACTAAATCTTAATTATCTTACCAATGGTTTCCTGAGTTTATTCATGATAATATGCGCTTTAGGATAATAAATTGTTAGTCTATCTGGGCAAACCTGGTGTTTTCCCTTTGAGGAAAAAAATATAATATCCTCTTCCTTCCAGAACAATAAAAACTCAAATTGTGCTATCATTAAATACTAGCAAGAACCATCAACTAGAAAGAAAAACAATGCAAATTAATTGTTCATGAATCCATTAAAAACAACAATATCCTAAAATTTTATAGAAAGGATTTGTTTCAGTGGTTAAGCATTTTAGAAGCCCCACCAAAAAAGCTCCCATTCACATCTGCCTTTTTTGCTCTAGCAAAAAAGCTAGCTCTAGACATCCCTACCTGGATTCCTTCTACAAAATCAGGGTATATAGTTTGAAGACTTCCCTTACAGTAGGGTTGTCCCAATTACTGTTTTTAACCTACTTTGTTTGAACTTTCCAGCAGAAATGTTTTACACAATTATTGGGAAAATCCACTAGCATATCTGTGTCCTTTATAATTTGTCAGTCCTCATTGAGCAATGAAGAATCATGTTGTTCATTGCTTAATTCTGTGTTCCTTTCATGAAAGGACTGTATGATAGTACCCTTCTGAGTAACCTCACTGAAAAATTAATTAAGATCAGCTACTTTTAAAAACTATTGATTATGGAAAGATTGAAAGTTATTTTGTGATAATTTTTCACTTTCCAATTTCACTTACCCTAATGCTATTACTAGAAAAGCATACATGGAAATATTATCTCTGTTCTGAGAAGTTCAACACCAAAATCATACCTCTTAGTTTGTTATATTAATTCCGATAAGAAGAAGGCATGACAGCACAAACAAGATGACAAGAGGAAAGTAAGTCAAAATATATGGACACAAATTGTTACATGCAAGTACTTCTAGTAATAAAGCAAAATGAGGAAAGAAAAGGCCAAATTGGGAAATAAAAATCCACAAGATATGATACCAGTCTATTTCTAAGTAATGTTTTCCATGTGGCATTAGATGTTTTTTTAATGTCTTTCAATTATTGCAAAAAGACATCTCAAATTAAGGGTATATACTTTTATACATCACACCCAATAAACAGATTTTTGTACATGGAATATATATCACTTACATTATAAAGAGAATATGTATAGTTTCCTTTATTGAATACCGAAGTTACAAGTCTTCTAGCCTAAACTGTATACTTCAGTGCTCAGTAATCAACTTTCTCTCTGAATTAAACAAAATAAAATACACAGCAAACAGTACATTTAGCACTTACAAGTAGTTCATTTATATTCACTAAACAAAACTGTAATATCCTCCAGTTTACATTCATGAGTTTCTTTCTGTCAGTAGTAGTAGTAATAATAGTAATAGTAGTAGTAGTAGCAGTAATGGTATTTTCTTCAACAACATGAAAAGATTCTTTAAAATTCCATCATTTAGAGAAAACAATATATATTACCCAGTGGTTCTGAATCATAAGTTTAATAAGACCAAATTTGTCAGACTTTTTTTATAAATACGATTAAAAATGTGTTCAGATTTTGTGTAAACCATTAATATTGCTTCCTTTTCAAAATGTCAGGTTATCTCTTTGTAGCATTATCTAAAGGTTTACTGAAATGCATTATACTGTATCATGTGTGCTAAATCCACTACAATAAAATTTAAACTATATTACCATAGGATTCAAGGTAAATTAATATGTTACACTGTAATCCAATTTTGGAAGCCCAAAAAACAACAGTGTAGTTCATTATAAAAGGGACAGATAATGATTAAATCCAATTGATTAACTTGAAACTCAGCTTACATATCATGAAGGTAGTAGCAACACATGTACTTTATTTTCAAAGGCTTAACTATAACCTATTTAGTAGATTACGACACCAGTATAAAGCCTTTGGCTAAAAAATTTCTCAATTG
Organism: Mirounga leonina; assembly: GCF_011800145.1. Taxonomy (NCBI): domain Eukaryota; kingdom Metazoa; phylum Chordata; class Mammalia; order Carnivora; family Phocidae; genus Mirounga; species Mirounga leonina. The sequence goes on from NW_023270513.1 coordinate 14,032,626, forward strand.
TACTACAATTCCATTAGATGTAAAATTTACAGAGGACTTATTGAAACCTTTAATTCTTTTTTTTTTTAATTTCTAGATGAGGACATTTATAGGTAGTATACAGGTCTGTCTGCACACATAATTTGTGATTTAATTCTTTTGTAAAAACTTTGGCACCAGCTATATCAGGAGTTCACATATTAGCACAAATGAATGTAGTCCTTTGGTTGTACACAATAACAAGCTTCTATGATACATTTTTTTGTTTTTCTTTTTAAAAAAGCCTATTCTTCAGGATCTGATGTTAAAAAATAATTTACATTGCTTGGCAGTGTACTATTATATTTGTATCCTGATTATTGGTAATGATTCCCCAAATCATTATTTTATGAGACCAGAAAAACTATTAAAGTAAATTTTTTGAAAGGAATTTTACAAGTGAGTGTGCAGAAAAATTGTTAGGACCTTGTAGACACCAATTATATACTTGAACACTTGGACACTACTGCAAAACAACATTGTATGAGTACTGTGGACCTGTGTTTTTTAAATCTCATCTCCCTAAAAAAAGGCATTTAAATAGAATATTCAAGTAATGTAGAAGATGATGCCTTTGATATAAGATTAGGCAAAAAGCCACACATTTAATTTTTTCTTCATCCAGTATGGCTGAGGTGAACACTAGAAATCTTACAGGCCAGTTGATGTTCGTTTTTTCATGCTGCGTCGCTGAGCTAAGTTTGAAGCAGCAACAGGCTCAAGGACTGGTTGAAAGGTCTTGTGAGTCAGGGCAGAATATGTGGTGACCACTGCTCCCTAAAATAATGAGAAATAAGACAAATTGAATAACAATCTTTGGAGGTAAAAAAAATCCCATATTATATCATGAGAGATTTAACTAGAATACAACCTTATTTCTGAGGCAAGTAATTGCATACACTTGATCTATGCACTGATGTTCCCTTCATGAATTAATACCTGCTTATTTGTATATTTTTTTTATTTCAGTGACTATGCTTCTTCACATCTTAAAACATTAAAATGTATTCTTTTTATCAGCCTTTCATCACTCATGTAATTTGTTTTAAACATTTTAAGAATTTTATTTTTAATAGAAGTTGTATATATTTAAGACATGGAATATATTGTGATATACATATATACAGTACAGTGATTACTATAGTCAAGCTAACATATCTTCTCTCACATAGTTATCATTTTTTGTGATGAAAGCATGTGAAATCTACTCTTATCAAATTTCCAATATTTAATACAGTATTATCAACTATAGTCATCATGCTGCACATTAGATACCTAGACTTATTCATCCTACATAACTACAACTTTGTACTTTGACCAATATATCCCCATTTTCCCCTCTTCCCTACCCCTGGTAACCACCTTTCTACTCTCTGCTTTTAAATATTTGAGTTTTTAAAATTTCCACATATAAAAGAAATTATGTATTTTTTTCTTTATGTGTCTGGCTTATTTCATTTAGCATGTCTTCCAGGTTCATCCATGGTGTTGAAATGGCAGGATCTCCTTTTTTAAAGCTGAATAATATTCCATTGTATATATGTATACCACTATTCATTTATCCTCAAAGAGATCTCTGTGCTCCTGTGTTCAGCGCAGCATTATTCATAATAGCCAAGACAATTGAAACAACCTAAGTATGCATCAACAGATAAATGCATAAAATGCTAAAATCTTAAATCTAGGTTCAGTGTCTATAAATATGGGAATTTGCACCAATGGTTATTAATTTAGGAACTAATATCAACTTTTTCTTTCCATATGAAACTTGTATTTAGTACACTTCTAGTCCTGGTGTCTCAAGAGCAAGTCAAATACAATCAAAGAATTCTTATTTATCATCCGAACAGCAACAGGTAGAGAATATTAACAAGAATCCATGGTTGTTATTTAAAAAACAAAAACAAAAACAAAAAAATCTATAAATACACTTTAAAAAATAAAGGTATTTAAGGTAATTATATGTGTTGTCAGTGAATGGCATGCAGGCTTTATTAAACATTTAGGAGATGCATAAAAGTATGTTTGTTTTACCTTAATGACATGTGATGTATCATTTCTATTTGGCTGATCATTCAGCAACTGGTCTCTGTGGGTTATCCATGAGTGTTTTAATACTTGTTCTGTAGTGTATCGCTGATGTGGGTCCATATGTAGCATATGGGAGAGCAAATCCTAAAGTAAAATGAAAAAAATATATGTATACACTTATATGAAACTATTTAGTAGCAAAGGTTTTAATAAAATATATTATTTCATATTTTCTCAAAATATAAAAGCATCAGTAGCTTTGTGATCTGTTTTGTTTGACGTATACGCAGGGAAAACCAAACCTATACTCTGCAGAGTTAACTGTCAGAATCTTCAAACAGATTTTTTGATATATGGTAAACCCTTATTTGTCATTTCTAAATCAGAGGATACCAAATCTGTGGAACTGGACTGTTAGTAAGGGAGGAAGAAAATGTAAAGTAGCAGGGGTTATCTTGGAATGTGCTAAATAGTCAAGGAGAAAAGAGGTATTGATCTTTGCTGGTAAGCTGGGCCCTAAAGTATAAGGGTATGTGTAGAATCATACAACATAGAAGGGAAGGTCCCATGTTGTTAATATACTCAATAGGTGATGGTTTAAGTATAAAATACTGAAGAAAGCAAGACATAAATCCAAGATTGGCAGCTGACTGCCAGCATTATAGTGGTCAGAGTATCATAAGTTTCTCACAGACTGTGAATATGCTTACTTTATCTCTATTACAATAACAAGTTGTAAATATAATATAACCTGATTATAAAACACAATTTTAAATATAAACTATCTCTACCAAGCATCTTTTAGAAGAAGGAAAAGTAAACTCTCCTTAACAAGCATCATCTATAAAAAGTCATCATTTGTGAACATTTCATCAATAGTATAAGTAGTGAAACTAAAGACTCTAAGTAGTAACATCAGAATTTGAAAAATAATGAAAGTATGTAGGAGAATAAAACAATAAAAAATCTATTGGAGAAAGGACAAATATGCAAAAATGAATGGGGAAGTAATTTAGAAAATAACATTGAACTACTTCAATAAAACAGACCTAATTGATATTCATAAAAAATGATAAAAGTTCAATAGTCCAAGGACTTCTGCCTCTAGCCAAAATAGAATACCAGAGGCTGGATTCACCCACCTGTTTGAAACAACACTCCCCACCACACATACATACACACACACACACACCAACCATAAAATACAGGAAACAAGTTTTTCAGAGATAAGATATTAGGCAATAAAGGCAAGTGATCGCTAAGAGATGGAAAACAAATCAAGCAAGCCCTATGATTGCCCAAACTTACCACCTTGAGTGTTTTCAGGCTGTTGTGTAGGTAAGGGAAACCCAGGCAGTGCCTGGCAGGTTCCTTGAGTGGATGAGACAGAACTGAGAGTCAGGGAAGACCAAGGCAGACAGGGTTAGCAGGACTGACTACTAGAGTGGTGAGAGGAGCAGAGAAAATACTACAGAGACCTGTAGAGGGTCTTCCTCAATTATTCAGCAGATTATTGATAAACCAATATCTGTGGGAAAAACTATTTGAAAGGGTTAGAGGGAAATCAGAACTCATAGGGGTAGACAATATTGCTTGTTCTCACAAGTCAGACTGGAAAATCTCATAATTCATGGAGTATTTGGTAGAGTACTTGGAAGTAACTTGCCTGAGTAGTGTGTAGCCCTAAATACTGCTCTGGTCTTGCCTAAGAAATATTAAAAGGGAGACCCCAAATTATTAAATTGTTTCACATAACTTAATTGTGCCCCAGAATAAAGCTCAAGAATATGTGTAAGAATACAAAAGTGTCCAGCATACACTAAGGAAAAATTTACTATATCTGGCTTCTTATCAAAAATTGTCAAGCATACAAAAGAGAAGAAAAATAACATATGAGAAGAAACCAATCAATCAAAATTGGCCTGTAATTGATACATATGTTAGAATTAGCAGATAAGGACATTAAAACAGTTATTATAACTCCATTCTATATATTAAAAATAGAGACACAGAAGATATAAGAAGTCACAAATCAAATTTCTAGAGATAAAAACTAAAATGTGAGACAAAAAAATTAAAATGAATGAAAATTTGATATGGCAGGTAAAAAGATTGGTAAAGACACAATAGATTCTATCAAAAAGGAACACAGCATAAAAAAAAGAACAGAGCATCAGTGACCTGTGAGACAACTTCAAGCAGCATAATACACAAATGCAATTGGTGTCCCAAAAGGAAAGAAAGGAAGAAAAAATATGTGAGAGAATAATGTTTCCAAAATTTCCAAATTTTACAGAAACCATAAACTTACAGATCTAAAAAGCTCAATGAAGTCCAAGTGCAAGAAAAATAAAGAAAATTATATCAAGGGCATCGACCCAAATTTCTCAAAATCCAAGGCGGAGAAAACTTTAAAAGCAAATAGAGATAAAAAAAAAAAAAAAAAGACATGTTACATATAGTGAAAAAAATATCAGAATGATAGAAGATTTCTTGTGAGAAAAAAAAAAAATCAAATAACAAGACAATAGAACTCCTGAACAACCAACGGGTCAAAGAAAAAAACAAATGGTAAGTTAAAATAAACCAAAACAGAAATAAAACCTGCCAAAACTTATGGGATGGAGCAAAAACTGGTTTAAGAAGGAAAGTTTATAGCAATGAATGCCTACATTAAGAAAAAAAGAAAGATCTCAAAAAAGAAATAGGGAAACAAGAAAACTCTCAAATAACTCAACCTTATACTTCAAGGAACTAGAAAAAAAGAAAAAGCTCTAGAACAGGAGGAGGGACATAATAAAGATCAAAGCAGAAATAAATGAAATAAAGAGCAAAAAAACAATACAAAAGAGAGAACTCAGAGCTGGCTTTTTGAAAAGATAAATAAAATTGACAAACCTTTAGGCAGACTAAGAAAAAAAAGAAGACTCAAATTAAATGCAAAATGAAAGAGGAGACATTACAAATGATGCCACAGAAATAAAAAGGACCATGGGACTACTATGAAAATTTATACCAACAAACTGGATGACCTAAAAGAAATACATAAATTCCTAGATATACATATCCTACCAAAAGTGAATCATGAAGAAAATCTGAATAGACCAATACTATGTTAGGAGACTAAAGCAGTAATCAAGAATCTCCCAACACAGAAAATCCCAAACAGATGGTTTCACTGGTGAGTATACCAAACATTAAGGAAAATAAATGCCTACCCTTCTAAAACTCTTCTAAAAATTGAAGAGGAGGAAACATTCCCAAACTCATTTTATGAGGCCAGCATTACCCAATATTAAACCCATATAAAGATACTACAAGAAAATACAGGCTATCATTGATGACTATACATGCCAAAATTCTCAACAAAATAGTAGCTAACCAAATTCAACAGCACATTAAAAAGAACACACAACATGATCAAGTGGGATTTATCCCTGGTTTGTAAGGGTAGTTCAATATTCTCAAATCAATCAACATGATACACCACATTAATAAAGAAAGGTTAAGAACCACATGATCACTTCAATAGATGCAGAAAAAGCATTTGACAAAGTGCAACATCCATTCATGATAAAAGCCCTCAACAAAGTAGGGTTAGACAGACCATACCAAACCCAATAAAGGTCATATATGAAAAATGCACAGCTAATAACATCCTCAATGGGGAAGAACTGAAAGTTGTTACACTACAGTCAGGACAAGACAGGGATGTCCACTCTCACCACTGTTACTTAACATGTTACTGAAGTCCTAGCCACAGGAATCAGAAAAAAAAAAAAAAAAGAAAGAAAGGAAAGAAAGGAAAGGAAAGAAAGAAAGAAGAAGAAAAGAAAGAAAGAAAGAAAGAAAGAAAGAAAGAAAGAAAGAAAGAAAGAAAGAAAGAAAGAAAGAAAGAAATACAAAGCATCCAAATCTGCAGAGAAGTCAAACTTTCATTAATTGCTGATGACATGATACTATATATAGAAAACCTAAAAGACTCCACCAAAAAATTGCTAGAACTGATACGTGAACTCAGTAAAGTCACAAGATACAAATTCAATATGCAGAAATCTGTTGCATTTCTATACATAAGTAATGAAGCAACAGAAGTAGAAATCAAGGAATCAATCCCATTTACAATTGTACCAAAAGCCATAAGATACCTAGGAATAAACCTAACCAAAGAAGTGAAAGACCTGTACTCTGAAAACTATGAAACACTGATGAAAGAAATTGAAGATGACACAAAGAAATGGAAAACATTCCTTGCTTGTGGATTGGAACAAATATTGTTAAAAAGTCCATACTACCTAAAGTAATCTACACGTCCAATACAATCCCTATCAAAATACCACCAGCATTTTTCACAGAGCTAGAACACACAATCAATCCTAAAATTTGTGTGTAACCACAAAAGACATTGAATAGCCAACACAACATTGAAAAAGTCAAGCAAAGCTGGAGGCATAACAATTGTAGACTTGAAGCTCTATTACAAAGCTGCAGTGATCAAGACAGTACGGTACTAGCACAAAAACAGACACATAGATCAATGGAACAGAGTAGAAAACCCAGAAATTAACCCACAACTATATGGAAAAAAAGATGTTCTCTTCAACAAATGGTGTTGGGAAAACTGGACAGCAACATGCAAAAGAAGGAAACTGGAACACTTTCTTATACCATACACAAAAATAAATTCAAAATGGATGAAAGAGCTAAATGTGAGGCAGGAAACCATCAAAATCCTAGAGGGGAGCACAGGCAGTAACCTCTTTGACATCAGCCATTGCAACTTCTTACTAGATATGTCTCCTGAGGCAAGGGAAACAAAAACAAAAATAAATTATTGGGACTTCATCAAAATAAAAAGCTTCTGCACAGTGAAGTAAATGATCAACAAAACTAAAAGGCATCCCATGGGGTGGAAGAAGATATTTGCAAATGACATGTCTGGTAAAGGGTAGTATCCAAAATATAAAAAGCACTTATAAAATTCAACAGCCAAGAAACAATCCAATTAAAACAATGGGAAAAAGATGCCAATAGACATTTTTTTCCAAAGAAGACATCCAGATGACAACACACATGAAAAGATGCTCAACATCACTGACTATCAGGGAAATACAAATAAAAACTACAATGAGATATCACCTCACACCAGTCAGAATGGCTAAAATCACAACACAAGAAACAACAGATATTAGTGAGGATGTGGAGAAAGGGTAGTTCTCTTACACTATTGAGAATGTAATATAATATTAAGTCTGGAATTGTGATGCCTAGAGTCTTGCTTTTTTTTTCTTTATCAAGGTTGCTTTGGCTATTCAGGGTCTTTTGTGGTTCCACACAAATTTTAGGATTGTTTGTTCTAGCTCTGTGAAAAATGCTGTTGGTATTTTGATAGGGAATATTTCAATGTGTAGATTGCTTTGAGTAGTATGGACATTTTAATAATATTTGTTCTTTTAATCCACAAGCAAGGAATGTTTTCCATTTCTTCGTGTCATCTTCAATTTCTTTCATCAGTGTTTCATAGTTTTCAGAGTACAGGTCTTTCACTTCTTTGGTTAGGTTTATTCCCAGGTATCTTACGGCTTTTGGTGCAGTTGTAAATGGAATCAATTCCTTGATTTCTACTTCTGTTGCTTCATTACTCATATATAGAAATGCAACAGCTTCCTGTCTATTGATTTTTGTACCCTGTGACTATACTGAATTTGTCAGTTCTAGCAATTTTTTGGTGGAGTCTTTTGGGTTTTCTATATAGAGTACCATGTCATCTGCAGGTAGTGAAAATCTGATTTTTTCCTAGCTAATTTGGATGCCTTTTCTTTCTTTGTGTTGTCTGCTTGCTGTGGCTAGGAGTTCCAGCAGTATATTAAATAAAAGTGGTGAGAGTGGCATCCCTGTCTTGTTCATAACCACAGAGGAAAAGCACTCAGTCTTTCCCCATTGAGGATGATATTATCTGTGGGGCTTTTTTTATATACGGCCTTTGTGATGTTGAGGTATGTTCCCGCTAACTCTTCTTTGTTGATGGTTTTAATCATGAATGGATGTTCTACTTTGTCAAATGTTTTTTCTGCATCTGCTGAAAGGATCATATGGCTCTTATCCTTTCTTTTATTAATGTGGTATCTCATGTTGATTGATTTGTGAATATTGAACCATCCTTGCAACCCAGGAAAAAAATCCCATTTGATCATGAGGAGTACTATTGGATTTGATTTGTTAGTATTTTGTTTAGAATTTTTGCATGCATTTTCATCAGGAATATTGGCCTATGGTTCTCTTTTTTGGTGGAGTGTTTATTTGGTTTTGGTATGAGGGTAATTCTGGCCTCGTAGAATGCATTTGTAAGTTTTCAGTCCATTTCTAATTTTTTGAATAGTTTGAGAAGAAAAGGTATTATCTCTTCTTTAAATTTTTGGTAGAATTCATGTGTGAATTCCCCTTGTCCTGAACTTTTGTTGGGAGATTTTTGATTACTGACTGAATTTCTTTACTGGTTATCAGTCTCTTTAAGGTTTCTATTTCTTCCTGTTTCAATTTTGGCAGTTTATATGTTTCCAGGAATTTATCCATTTCTTCCAGGTTGTCCAATTTTTCGGCATACAATTTTTCATACTATTCTCTTAAATTGTTTGTATTTCTGTGGTGTTGGTTGTTATTACTCCTCTCTTATTTGTGACTTTATTCATTTGGGTCCTTTCTCTTCTTTTTGATAAGTCTGGATAGGGTTTTTTTTTCAATTTCATTAATTTTTTCAAACAACCAGCTCCTGGTTTCATTAATCTGTTCTACTTTTTTTTTTTTTTTTTAGTTTCTATGTGATTTATTTCTGCTCTAATTTTTATTATTTCCCATCTTCTTCTGGCTTAAGACGTTTTTGTTGTTCTTTTTCTAACTCCTTTAGGTGTAAGGTTAGGATGTTTATTTTGGATTTTTCTTACTTTTTGATATAGGCCTGTATTGCTCTATACTTCCTGCTTATGACCACTGTTGCTACATCCCACAGGCTTTCAACTGTTGTGTTTTCATTTTCATTTGTTTCTATTTATTTATTTTTTATTTCTTCTTTGATTTCCTGGTTCACCCATTCATTGATTAGTAGCATGTTATTTAACCTCCATGTGTTTGTGGTCTTTCCATATTTTTTTCTTGTGGTTGACTCCAAGTTTATCATTGTAGTCTGAAAATATGCATGGTATGATCTAAAACTTTTTGTATTTTTTTGAGGCCTGACTTGTGACCCAATATGTAATATATTCTGGAAAATGTCCCATGCAGAGTTGAAGAGAATGTGTACTCTGCTGCTTTAAGATGAAATGTTGTCAATATACCTGGTTAAGTCCATTAGGTCCAGTGTGTCATTCAAAGCCATTGTTTCAATGTTGATTTTCTGCTTAGATGATATATCCATTACTTTAAGTGGAGTGTTAAAGTCCCCTACTATTATTGTATTATTATCAATATGTTCCTTTATTTTTGTTACCAAGTGTTTTATATATTTGAATGTTCCCAAGTTGGGGGCAAAAATATTTACACTTGTTAGATCTTCTTATTAGACAGTCACTTTTATATCGATATAGTGCCTTTCTTCATCTCTTGTTAGGGTCTTTGGTTTAAATTCTGGTTGGTCTGATATAAGTATTGCTACTCCAGCTTTCTTTTGATGTCCATTTGCAATGATAAATGTTTCTCTAGCCCCCCACTTTCAATCTGCAGGTGTCTTTCAGTCTAAAATGAGTCTTGTAGGCAACATGTCGATTGGTCTTTTTTTTTTTTTTTTTTTAAATCCATTCTTATACCCCATGTCTTTTGGTTGGAGCATTTAATCCACTTACACTCAGAGTAATTATTGATAGATATGTATGTAGTGCCATTTTATCACTTGTTTTGTCATTGTTTCTGGAGATTTTCTCATTCCTGTCTAGTCTTTTTCACTTTTGGTCTTTCCCTTCCACTCAGAGTCCCCTTTAGTATCTTTTGCAGGGCTGGCTTAGTAGTCATGAACTCCTTTCATTTGTTTGTCTGAGAAACTTTCTCTCTCCTTCTATTCTGAATGATAGTCTTGCTGAATAGAGTATTCTTGCCTTCAAATTTCTACCATTTAGCATGTTGAATATATCTTGCTTGCCAACTTTATGTTTAGAGAGCTGCACCTAACCTACAGTGTCTTCCTTTGTAAGTTAGGGACTTCTGTCTTCTGCCTGTAGGATTTTTTCTTTGTTGTTATATTTTGCAAATTTAACCATGATATGTCTTGGTGTTGCCCTGCTTTTGTTGATTTTGATAGGATTTCTCTGTGTCTCCTAGATTTAGATATCTATTTCTTTCCCCAGATTAGGGAAGTTTTTGGCTATTATTAATGAAATAAATTTTCTGTCCCCTTTTCTCTCTCTTCTTCTTCTGGGACTCCTATGAGTGTTATTATGTTTGATGGAGTCACTGTGTTCCCTAAATCTATTCTCATGTTCCACAATTCTTTGTTCTCTCTTTTGTTCAGCTTCATTATTTTCTATTACTTTATCTTCTGTATCACATTTTTTCCCTCTGCTTCTTCCTTCCTTGTGTTCATTGCATCCGGTCTGTTTCAGATATTTATTGCATTTTCCATTTCTGTTTTTTTATCTCTTTTATCTCTGTGGTAAGTGTCTCCCTGAAGTCTTACATTCTTTTCTCAAACCCAGCAAGTATCCCTATGATTGTGGCTTTAAATTCTCCATTAGGCATATTGCTTATATCTGTTTCACTTAGATATCTGGCTGTGACCTTATCTTGTTTAATTTGAGATGAATTCCTCTGTCTCGGCATTTTGTCTAAGTCTCTGTCTTCTCTGTGTTAGAAGAGCCTGTTTTGTGTCCTGCTTCTGAGAGTAGCTTTATACAGAAGAGGTCATATAGTGTCCAGGGTCTGGTGCTTCAGGGAATGTCTCTTTTATGCATTGCAGTCACTCGGCTGCTGTGTTCTGGGTGCTTTATCCTTCAGGCCAGTCATCTGAAGAGTCTCTCCTTGTGTGCAGTGGGCAGTGTTTGGTCCTTGGGCAGAGTTGAACTTTACTTAATACAAACATATATAGATGAAATTTTACTCTAATGTCTTCTTTTACTGCATCCCACAGGTTTTGGAATATTGTTTCTTTTTCTTTTGTTTGCAGAAATATTATATTTGATGTTTTATTTCTTAATTGGTCCACTGCTTGTACAATAGTGTGTTGTTTAATATTTACATACTAAATATTTAATAATTACATTGTAGATTTTCTAGCTTGGTTTTATTGTTGATTTTTAGTCTTGTACCATTGTGGTTGGAATATACTTGGTATGATTTCAGTCATCTTAAATTTGTAGTATTTGTTATGTCTCTTTTTATGTGATTTAACCAGGGTATTTTTCTGTACTTGAAGAAAATGAATATTCTACTTTTCTTAGATGGAATGTTTTATATGTATCTTTTAGAACCATGTATTGTTAACTATGTGTCAAGTAAAAAATGTTCCTGTTGAAAAAAAATAACTGAGGGTACTCGTTTAAAACAAAGTATATCAAAGTGGAAATGGGTTGGGGGATGGGTGAAATAGGTGAAGGGGATTAAAAGTACACTTATCATGATGAGCACTGAGTAATGAGGTATAGCGCTGTTGAGAGTTTTCCCCCAAGGTCAGGAACACGGCAGGGATGTCCACTATCACCACTGCTATTAAACATAGTGTTAGAAGTCCTAGCCACAGCAATCAGACAACAAAAAGAAATTAAAGGCATCCAAATCAGCAAAGAAGAAGTCAAACTCTCACTCTTGGCAGATGATATGATATTTTTTGTGGAAAACCCAAAAGACTCCACCCCAAAACTGCTAGAACTCATACAGGAATTCAGTAAAGTGGCAGGATATAAAATCAATGCACAGAAATCAGTGGCATTCCTATACTCCAACAACAAGACCGAAGAAAGAGAAATTAAGGAGTCAATCCCATTTACAATTGCACCCAAAATCATAAGATCCCTAGGAATAAATCTAACCAAAGAGGCACAGAATCTGTACTCAGAAAACTATAAAACACTCATGAAAGAAATTGAGGGAGACACAAAGAAATGGAAAAACATTCCATGCTCATGGATTGGAAGAACAAATATTGTGAAGATGTCAATGCTACCTAGAGCAATCTACACACTTAATGCAATCCCTATCAAAGTACCATCCACCTTTTTCACAGAAATGGAACAAATAATCCTAAAATTTGTATGGAACCAGAAAAGACCCCAAATAGCCAGAGGAATGTTGAAAAAGAAAAGGAAAGCTGGTGGCATCACAATTTCGGACTTCAAGCTCTATTACAAAGCTGTCATCATCAAGACAGTATGGTACTGGCACAAAAACAGACACATAGATCAATGGAACAGAATAGAGAGCCCAGAAATGGACCCTCAACTCTATGGCCAACTAATCTTCGACAAAGCAGGAAAGAATGTCCAGTGGAAAAAACACAGTCTCTTCAACAAATGGTGCTGGGAAAATTCGAAAGCCACATGCAGAAGAATGAAACTGGACAATTTCCTGACACCACAAACAAAAATAGATTCAAAATGGATGAAAGACCTAAATGTGAGACAGGAGTCCATCAAAATCCTTGAGGAGAACACAGGCAGTAACCTCTTCGACCTCAGCTGCAGCAACTTCTTCCTAGAAACATCACCAAAGGCAAGGGAAGCAAGGGCAAAAATGAACTACTGGGACTTCATCAAGATAAAAAGCTTTTGCACAGCAAAAGAAACAGTCAACAAAACCAAAAGATAACCAACAGAATGGGAGAAGATATTTGCAAATGGCATATCAGATAAAGGGCTAGTATCCAAAATCTGTAAAAACTTATCAAACTCAACACCCAAAGAACAAATAATCCAATCAAGAAATGGGCAGAAGACATGAATAGACACTTTTTTTTTTTCCAAAGAAGACATCCAAATGGCCAACAGACACATGAAAAAGTGCTCAACATCACTCGGCATCAGGGAAATCCAAATCAAAACCTCAATGAGATACCACCTCACACCATTCAGAATGGCTAAAATTAACAAGTCAGGAAATGACAGATGTTGGAGAGGATGCAGAGAAAGGGGAACCCTCCTACACTATTGGTGGGAATGCAAGCTGGTGCAGCCACTCTGGAAAACAGTATGGAGGTTCCTCAAAAAGTTGAAAATAGAGCTACCATACGACCCAGCAATTGCACTACTGGTTCTTTACCCCAAAGATTCAAATGTAGTGATCCGAAGGGGTATGTGCACCCCGATGTTTATAGCAGCAATGTCCATAATAGCCAAACTATGGAAAGAGCCAAGATGTCCATCGACAGATGAATGGATAAAGAAGATGTGAGATATATATATATATATATATATATATATATTATAAATATATAATATATATATATATATAATGGAATATTATGTAGCCATCCAAAGGAATGAAATCTTGCCATTTGCAATGACGTGGATGGAACTGGAAGGTATTATGCTGAGCGAAATAAGTCAATCAGAGAAAGATATGTATCATATGATCTCACTGATATGAGGAATTCTTAATCTCAGGAAACAAACTGAGGGTTGCTGGAGTGGTGGGCGGTGGGAGGCATGGGGTACCTGGGTGATAGACATTGGGGAGGGTCTGTGCTATGGTGAGCGCTGTGAATTGCGCAAGACTGTTGAATCACAGACCTGTACCTCTGAAACAAATAATACATTATATGTTAAAAAAAAGAAGATAGTAGGAAGGGAAAATTGAAGGGGGGGAAGGCAGAGGGGGAGACGAACCATGAGAGACTATGGACTCTGAGAAACAAACTGAGGGTTCTAGAGGGGAGGGGGTGGGGGGATAGGTTAGCATGGTGATGGGTATTAAAGAGGGCACGTACTGAATGGAGCACTGGGTGTTATATGCAAACAATGAATCATGGAACACTACATCAAAAACTAATGATGTAATGTATGGTGATTAACGTAACATAATAAAAAAATAAAGAAACATGCTTGGCAAAAAAAAATAAATTAACAAATAAAATAAAAACTATGGTACTAGAAGTTCTAAAAGGATTTCATTATAATATTTTAAGTATTAAGCTGTTCTGTAATATAGATTATGTAAATGTTAAGTTTCAGTATACTTAATTTTCATATTATATAAAAGAACTGGGTGAACAAGAACACCTTTGCTGTTATGATTAAAGGTTTATAGACCTCTCTCTTTCATTCTACTTACATAAGGCAAACTAATAAAGCCTTTTTTCTCCAGAAAGTTTTCTCTATCTTATAGTAGAATGAAAAGAATACTGGACTGAAAATCAACTCCAGCTCTGCCATTTATTGGTGTATGACCATGGACAAGATAAATTATACACACCTTGGCTTATCTAACTACACAATGATGGACCAGGTCCCTTCCAGCTCCAGAAATCTATGACTTTGAAATACGTAAACAAAGACTCTTCTATTAAAAGAATGTTCAAGCCAAAATGAAAAATAAATATTTATGTAAAATCTGGCCACTTATTGCAAATTTAGTCATTCACAATAGGACAGTATCTATCTTTATATATGGACAGAAAAATCTTAGTGTGCAAATTAACAATGGAAGGTATATCTGAAGAAAAGATTAGTTTATGAAAAAGTATTCAATTAAGTATTATGCTAAGTGTGTTAGAGAATGTAAAAATGAGTATGACATTTAAACACTGAGGAGGAAGAATAAAAATGCACACAAATACATGACAAAGGAGAATGTGTTAAGTGCTCTAATAAAATACATACAACATAGTAATGGGAACACAGTAGAGGACATGTAGAATTTGCTTTTTTTACAGGAGATGAGGGAAGAGGTCATAAATAATTGTCCCATAAGAACTTCTACTAGTCAACTCTTTGTTGGTTAAAGGTCTATGTACTTGAAAAAAGTAACACTTTGTTTACTTAAAATATTATAAAATTTAGATAGAACAGTCTAATTAATCAGGTATTATTGTGTTTACATGGAGTGACACCATGAGATTTTCATTACTCTTGCCTCTTCTACTTTTGCTTAGTTTACAAGATACTTTTTGTCTTCCCTGTTTTCCAAAAGGGAAGCAGTAAAATGCCAATGTTCTTGAAGCCTGCAGTTTGGAGGTGAGGAGTTAGCTGAAACTGTTGTAGCAATAAAACACATAAAACTATCACCTCTCACACCTACCACACTTTAACTGAATGAACAAAGTTTATGAACTCTGCATGGACAGGAGGCAAAGAGAATCATCTTTTATATGCTTCTGGTGTTGGCATTCACCAATAGCAAGAAGAACATTTAAAAATTGTAATGAACTGCAATTAAGTAAAGCAACTGTCAACAGATGATTGTAAGCCAAACCATGAGAGACTCTTGACTCCAGGAAAACAAAACAAAACAAAACAAAACAAAACTGAGTGCTGTGGAAAGGTAGGTGGGTGGAGGGTTGGGGTAACTGGGTGATGAACATTAAGGAGGGCACATGATGTGATGAGCACTGGGTGTTATATGCAACTAATGGATCATTGAACAGTACGCCAAAAACTAGTGATGTACTATATGTTGGCTAATTAAATTTAAATAAAAAAAAAAAGAAAAGAGATGATAGCAAATTCCACAATTCTCACAACTAAGGGGTGCTGGTTTAAGGAGTTATGGGCAACTGAAGAATAGTTTACCTTTATCAGTAATTTAAAACAATCAAAAAAATCAAACTGTTAAAATGTACAGGAGATAGGTGGTTTTTTTTTTTAGAAGGTTCATGTAAGTTCCTTTGCTCAGCATTTGCCACCGTTTTCAGAAAAATTTCAAAGATAGAACTAAAGTCACTTGATCCATAAAAAAGGAATACATGAAAGACCTTGTGAAATATTTCAACAATATCCCCCAATATCTTTTCCTATGTTAATTACTCCAGAATATCACACTAAAAGAGGAGGGGAGAATAAAACTAAGCTTTAATATGTATTATTATTTCTTTATTTTTTAGCAGGGGGAGCAGCAGAGGGAGAAGCAGGCTCAATCCCAGGACCCTGGAAGCATGACCTGAGCCAAAGGCAGACGCTTAACCAACTGAGCCACCCAGGTGTCCTGTATTATTATTTCTTAAGCACTAGACAGACTCAAACATAAAACACATGGAACATGGAAAACTGAAATCTAAGCATAATTGTCATATGAATCTCTATTTCAGCATTACATTCACTGTTGCTTGTTATTTTTTTAAAAGAAATGCAAGAGGATCATATGTATAGCTTTAAACACTGGACTTACTCCTTGGGAAAATGCATTTTCTGACAAACAAACTGGCTGACTAGAACATACATGTATTTATTGAATACTAGTAGTTTCAATCACTTTACATGGAGAAATACAACAAATTATAAATAAAACAAACTGCAAAGAAATGGGATTTTGGAGAATTTAGTCCCCAAATTTTATAGATGAGAAAACTGAGGCAGCTAGTTAGTAGTTCACAAACTAATAGTCAGTACTCCTGGCTTCCAATCGGGTGTTTTTTTACTATACCACACAGTACACTTGTCTCATAGCCAAGATCCAAACATAATTCCTTATGTGTTTTTCTAATGTTTAAAAGGTAGTTACAATCAAACCCCTGATTTATTTACTCTATAATAATTAGGATATGAGATTTACTCCACAATATACTCTACAGATAAGCTAGTATTCTTGAGACAGTTATGTTTTATAATTAGCAGCTATTAAGTATAAGCAATTCCTTTTGTCTTAAATTGTTTTCTACTTCAAATTGCAGCTTAAAAGCTTCAGGACCCTATAAACCACATGCTGACAGCCTGTGGATTTTTGTTTTAAAACTCAAAATTTTTAAATTATATATGTTAAAAGAGTCCATAGTCAAGGTTTGATCAATTTTTTCCCCTAAATTAAATCAGGCCGGTTACACTGGAACTGTACAGCCTACTATGGCAGCCACTAGCCATATGTGGCTATTAAGCCTTTTAAAATGTGGGTAGTCCAACTTGTGGTGAGCATAGTATAGTGTATAAACTAGTTGAATCACTATGCTGTATACCTGAAACTAATGTAACATTGTGTGTCAACTATACACAAAAAATTAATGAAAAAGAAAAATAATTTTTGAAAAATGTGGGTAGTCCAAATTTATATGGGCTCTAAGTATAAACTACACAGCAGGTTCTGAAGACTTAGTATAAAAAAAAGAATGTAAAATATCTTATTAATTTTTATACTGTTTAGATATTGAAATGATATATTGTGGATATACCAGGTTAAATAAAAGATATTCTTAAAATTAATTTCACCTGTTTCTTTTTTGTTTTTTAATGTGGCCGCTAGAAATTTTTAAATTACATATGTGGCTTACATTATATTTCTATTGGACAGCTCTAAGTTTTCAATAATAAATATCTAGGTGGTACTGATAAAAAGTTTGTATATTCTCAAAGAATAAGTTAGCATAAAACTGCATAATCACTAGTCAATGTCTGTGCTAAAGAAGAAATGATGTGTAAAAATACACTAAATACAGAAATCAGCTCTAGTTGGCTTTAAATTTGTGTTTTCCCCCAGTAGATTTACATTTTTAGTTTTGGTTAATACTGAAAATAGTTTATATTCCTTGAACACATATGAACTGATATGAGAGAAATATCGCCTAGAAGCATGGAAGAAAAAAAAGTCAGGCTTCATCTTGTTCAAACCACATATAAATGTGAGTTGACTTAAAAACAAATACTGACATATAAACACCATCAGATACTCTGCAAATACAGACTAGGCTACAACTTAAAGGTTTTAGCAATTTAAAGTGAATGCAACAAAAGATATTTATAATTTATACCTTTGCTCCATCTGAAATATTGTCCCAGTTTCCACCACTCAATGAGAACTTGCCATTGCCTATACGTAGCAGTATCTCTTCAGGAGTATCATTGGGGCCATTAGCAAATGGAGTGTAGCTATTAATAAAATAGATTTTAATAGACATTAGGGCCTAACATACAAATTAAATCTAATTAAAAGTGAAGAGGATAAGACAACATGCAAATATTTACTACAGCAAATTAAGAGTATCATCTAATATTTTCCTTCATTCTTCATATCAAATTTTATATTTCAATGAACTTAATTCTAATGAATTAATTGAGTCTTGCCTACATTGATATTTTTTCCTTTGATCAGTTAATCAATGTAAAATAAAATAAAGGTGGCATTTTATGTAAAGCTATAGGCTTAAAATTGGACCAGAATAAAACATGCAAATTTTGTATTCTCCCAGGCATAAGTTAGCAAACCAAATATACTTACTATGAAGAAATCGTCAATTTTATATATTTAGAATGTATTTATTGATTAGTTCAAATTTATTCATTAGCATTTTATCAGTATTATCCACGGGAACAGGTTAACAATATTTTAATTAATGTCTATAAACAATGGTTTAAATATTTATATCAATATAACAAAAAACCTCTATAGTTGAAGACAAATAGATTGTACAAAGTTAAAGTAGTTTAAAAATTAATTATGGAATAACAAAAGTGATCAGTTTTGTAACATTCTAACAGGTGGAACTGAAAATGGTATTCAAATTTGGGAATAGAAAGGCTTATGGTTAAGAAGTATGAGGAAGATATCTTAATATGCTAATGCTTAATTCTCTTATGTAACAATTAAGTAGAGATAACTACTCTTTGCTTTAGTACTTCCTGTGGTCTATAACTAAATATTTTGTATAAGTACATAGCATATCTATAAATATTTGGAATACACTGATACATGTAATTACCACCAAGTCAATAAATAATTCAGTCACAATATTCATAACATATTTACAACACTCCTGTTATGTCAAGAATATTTAAATTATACTAAATGCCTTCTTTAAAAAGTCACACCTAAGTATATTATATAATTACATTATAATTCTTCAAATTCCATTCTATGCCTTTTTCTACAGCCATATTTATTCTTAAATAACATTATTATTAAGAGTAAAACAGCACTTATATTATTTGTAAATTACCAATAGTAAAATAATCCAATTATTCCTTTTTTTTTTAGTATTTATCTTTTTCAGAGAAGGCTGCTGTGTATGTTTCTGTAGTTTAGTATTCTGTTGCTATTTATATTTTTTATAAAGCTCAGTCTTACTTACTCTACCACCAGGAAAGCCAGAATTCAAATATTTTAAAAATTTAAATCAGTATCAACAAGCTCAATGGGCAAACACCCATTAAAAGAAGAAATTATTTTATGTTCAAGTAAACATTTTCAAACCTTAATGGACTGAAAGTAAAATACCAAAATAAAAATATGTGCTTTATTTTTAAAAGTTTTAGTTCTAGTTGAAAATTCTTTTAATTTATATATCTGAATAATGCCTCATCAAATACCTTACTTCATGTTTTCACATTTTATAAATAAACAATAGATATTTTAAAATGTTCATATCATTTTACTTAAGGCTATTTTCATCTATCCATTTCTTTACAGATAGAGATATATAGATGAAATTCAAATTATGATGTGTATTATTATTTCTTACCCAGCCAGCATCGTGTAAAAAAGGACACCCAGGCTCCAAATATCACAAGCAGCATCATAGCCCTGTTGCATAAGAACCTGAGAAAGAAATACACATTATCTGGTATTACTCAGTATAAATTCGGTTTTATTATCCAAAAGACAGTTGTATTTCCAATAATCTCACAAATGTTCACAATGTAAAAGCTTAGATCATTTAAATCTTTTCAATAATAGATTCATGTAATGTCAAAGGCAAAGTCTTTTGCAATTAGCAAGCATTAAGTAAATGGCTATTAATAAGGTGATTGAGTAACATGGGTCATTAAAAAAAAAAAAAACTTTGAAGATATGATCCCTGACCCTAATGAGTTTTCACTCCTCCTCTTAGAAAAACCAGACACAGACAACAAAATTTAAGATTAATATTGTATAGAGAGCCTAATATGTACTATACACAATACTGTCTTTTCATCCTGACACTGACTCTATGAGGTAGATATTACTCTTTCTATTTTGAAGATGAGGACACTAAGGCAAATATACTATAATTTGCCCAACATCACAAAACTAGTAAGTAGTACAGTTGGTATTCTTACTCTAGAGATTGTGCTTTTAATATCTATGATAATTGCTTCCTTTCCATGCAAAAGATGGTAAGATAATATATGCTCTCATGAAAGCAAGATGGATTTATATTTTACATCAAAGCTTTATATGTTTTGGGAAGAGAAGTATATTTCTGGATCACAAAAACACATCTGATACATTCCGAATGGTTTCATTAATTTTTCATGCAATAGTTCAGCTAGTTGTTCTGTGTCTTAGAGCTAGTGATTATATCAAATAATATGTTTATTATATATTCATGTGAGTTTTCTCTATGAAATTAATAAATTTTGTTGAAAAATAGAGATGACATGGATTGCAAGAACAAATACTATAAAAATCTCTATAGTACCCAAAGCAATCTACACACTTAATGCAATCAAAACACCACCAGCATTTTTCAGAGTTAGAACAAACAATCCTAAAATTTGTATGGAACCACAAAAGACCCCAAACAGCCAAAGCAATCTTGAAAAAGAAAAGCAAAGCTGGAGGCATCACAATTCCAGACTTCAACTTATATTACAAAACTGGAATGATCAAGACAACATAGTAGTGGCACAAAAATAGACACATAGTTCAGTAGAACAGAATAGAAAACCCAGAAATGAACCCACAAATCTATGGTCAATTAATCGTTGACAAAGCAGGAAAGAATATCCAATGAAAAAAAGTCTTTAACAAATGGTGTTGGGACAACAGGACAGCAACACGCAAGAGAATGAAACTGGACCACTTTCTAACACCATACAAAAAAATACACAAAATGGATTACAGACCAAAAAATGGATTAAAGACCTAAATTAAGACAGGAAACCATAAATATCCTAAGAGACAACTGAGGCAGTAACCTCTTTGACACTGGCCATAAGAATATCTTTCTAGATGAGATCAGGCACGTTCAGGGTGGTATGACCTAACCTTACACCTAAAGGGGAAGGAGAAAGAACAGCAAATAAAGACTAAATCCGGCAGAAGAAGAGAAATAATAAGGAGGAGCAGAAATCAATGAAATAGAAAACAAAAGAAGAGTAAAAAAAAAAAAAGTTTTTCTTACTTTACAATTTTGAGATGTAGTTTCTTCTAACAAACTGACCAAAATACACTCAGGATACAGTGTATTGCTCTGTTCTGTTCACCTGCCTGTTTATATTCCTTATTTTTTCTCTCTTTTTTGTATTTAAATTTTCATTTTACAGTTACATTCCATCCTTTCATTGTATTTAATTTATTTTTGTACATATATAAGTTTTTCTTTCTGTACATTTTGGGATCTACTTTTCCAGCAAAAGGACCCAAATACACACAGGATCCAGTGTATTGCTCTAGTCTGTTCATCTGTCTGATTATATCCTCTTTAAAAAAAAATTATTTTTTTCAGTTTCAGGTCTCTTCTGATTTGTTTAGTATATATTTCTCTGGGGTTGTTATTGCCATTTTAGCACTTTGTTCTCTTGTCCATCTATTCTTCTCTGGATAGAATCACAAGAAGGAAAAACTCACCTCAAAAAAGAGAACAAAAGGCAGGCAGTACTGACTGCCAGGGACCTAATCAGTACAGACATAAGTAAGATGTCAGAACTAGAGTTCGGAATACCGATTATAAAGATACAAGCTGAGCTTGAAAAAAGCATAGAAGACACTAGAGAATCATTTTCTGGAGAAATAAAAGAACTAAAATCTAATCAAGTCAAAATAAAACAGGCTATTAATGAGATGCCATAAAAAATGGAGGCTCTGGGGCGCCTGGGTGGCTCAGTCATTAAGCAACTGCCTTCATCTCAGGTCATGATCCCAAGGTCCTGGGGTCAAGCCCCACATCGGGTTTCCTGCTCCACGGGAAGCCTGCTTCTCCCTCTCCCACTCCCCCTGCTTGTGTTCCCTCTCTCGCTGTGTCTCTCTCTGTCAAATAAATAAATAAAATCTATTAAAAATGGAGGCTCTAACTACTACGATAAATGAGGCAGAAGAGAGAATTAGTGATATAGAAGACAAAATGATACAGAATAAAGAAGATGAGAAAAAAAAAGATAACTACTGGATCATGAGGGGAGAATTTGAGACATAACTGACACCAGAAAGTGAAACAATATTAGAATAATTGGGATCCCAGAAGAAGGGGAAATAGAGAGGGGCAAGAGGTATATTGGAGCAAACTATAGCAGAGAAATTCCTTAATCTGGGGAAGGAAATAGGCATCCAAATCCAGGAGGCACAGAAAACCCCCCTCAAAGTCACCCCAACATACAATAGTGAAACATGCATATCTCAGAGACAAAGAGAAAATCCTGAAAGCAGCTCAGGACAAGAGGTCCATAACCTAAGAAATATTAGACAGGCAGCAGACCTATCCACAGAGACCTGGCAGTCCAGAAAAGGCTGGTATGACATATTCAGTGTACTAAATGAGAAGAACATGCAGCCAAGAATACTTTATCCAGAAAGGCTGTCATTCAGAATGGAAGGAGAGATGCAGAGCTTCCAGGATAGAGAGAAAATAAAAGAATATGTGATCACTAAACCAGCCATGCAAGAAATATTAAGGGGGATCCTGTAAGTGAAGAGAGACCCAAGAATAACATAGACCAGAAAGGAACAGAGACACTCTATAGAAACAGGGGCTTTACAGGCAATACAGTGGCAATAAATTCATATCTTTCAATAATTACTCTGAATGTAAACGGACTAAATGCTCCAATCAGAAGACATAGGATATCAAAATGGATGAAAAAATGAGACCCATCAATATTCTGCTTCAAAAAGACTCATTTTACACTGAAAGACACCTCCAGATTGAAAGTGAGGGGGTGGAGAACTATTTATCATGCTAATGGACATCAAAAGAAAGCTGGAGTGGCCATCCTTCTATCAGACAAACTAGATTTTAAACAAAAGACTGTAACAAGACATGAAGAAGGACACTATATCATAACAAAGGGTCTATTAAACAAGAAGACTGAACGATTGTAAATATTTATGCCCCTAAATTGGGAGAAGCCAAATATATAAACCAATTAATAAGAAAATCATTGATAATAATACAATAATATAGGGGACTTTAACACCCCACTCACAGTAATGGACAGCTCATCTAAGCAGAAGATCAACAAGAAAACAAGGGCTTTGAATGACACAGAGGACCAGATGGACTTAACAGATATATACAGAGCATTCCATCCTAAAGTAAAAGACTATACATTCTTCTCGAGTGCACATGGAACATTCTCCAGAAGAGATCACATAGTGGGTCACAAATAAGGTTTCCACGGATACCAAAAGTTTGGGATTATTCCCTGCATATTTTCAGACAATGCTTTGAACCTGGAACTCAATCACAAGAGGAAAGTCAGAAAGAACTCAAATACAAGGAAGCTAAAGAGCATCCTACTAAAGAATGAATGGGTCAACCAGGAAATTAAAGAAGAATTTAAAAAGTTCATGGAAACAAATGAAAATGAAAACACAACTGGTCAAAATCTTTGGGATGCAGCAAAGGCAGTCCTAAGAGGAAAGTATATAGCAATACAAGCCTTTCTCAAGAAACAAGAAAGGTCTCAAGTACACAACCTAACCCTACACCTAAAGGAGCTGGAGAAAGAACAGCAAATAAAGCCTAAACCCAGCAGGAGAAGAGAAATCATAAAGATCAGAGCAGAAATCAATGAAATAGAAACTAAAAGAACAGTAGAACAGATCAACGAAACTAGGAGCTGGTTCTTTGAAAGAATTAACAAGATTGATAAACCCCTGGCCAGACTTATCAAAAAGAGAAGAGAAATGACCCAAATCAACAAAATCATGAATGAAAGAGGAAGATCACAAACAACACCAAAGAAATACAAGCAATTATAAGAACATATTATGAGCAACTATATGCCGACAAATTAGACAATCTGGAAGAAATGTATGCATTCCTAGAAACAGATAAACTACTAGATTCATAAACTACCAAAACTGAAACAGGAAGAAATAGAAAACCCAAACAGACCAACAACCAGGAAAGAAATGAAGAAGTAATCAAAAGTTTCCTGACAAACAAGAGTCCAAGGCCAGATGGCTTCCCAGGGGAATCCTACCAAACATTTGAAGAATTCATACCTATTCTTCTGAAGCTGTTTCAAAAAATAGAAATGGAACGAAACTTCCAAACTCTTTCTATGAGGCCAGCATTACATTGATCCCAAAACCAAAGACTCCACCAAAAAGATTTACAGACCAATATCCATGATGAACATGGATGCCAAAATTCTCATCAAAATACTAGCCAATAGGATCCAACAGAACATTAAAAGGATTATTCACCACGCCTACATGGGATTTATTTCTGGGTTCCAAGGGCGATTCAACATCCACAAATCAAGTAATTTGATACATTATATTAACAAAAGAAAGGACAAGAAACATATGATCCTCTCAATAGATGCAGAGAAAGCATTTGACAAAATACAGCATTCCTGGGGCGCCTGGGTGGCTCAGTTGGTTAAGCGACTGCCTTCGGCTCAGGTCATGATCCTGGAGTCCCGGGATCGAGTCTCGCATCGGACTCCCTGCTCAGCAGGGAGTCTGCTTCTCCCTCTGACCCTCATGATCTCTCTATCTCATTCTCTCTCTCAAATAAATAAATAAAATCTTAAAAAAAAAATACAGCATTCTTTCTTTTTTTTTTTTTAAGATTTTATTTATTTATTTGACAGAGAGAGACACAGCGAGAGAGGGAACACAAGCAGGGGGAGTGGGAGAGGGAGAAGCAGGCTCCCCGCAGAGCAGGGAGCCCGATGTGGGACTCGATCCCAGGACCCTGGGATCATGACCTGAGCCGAAGGCAGTCGCTCAACCGACTGAGCCACCCAGGCGCCCCAGCATTCTTTCTTGATTAAAACTCTCCACAGTGTAGGGATAGACGGAACATACCTCAGTGTCATAAAAGCCATCTATGAAAAGCTCACAGCGAATATCATTCTCAATGGGGAAAAACTGCGAGCTTTTCCCCTGAGGAGGAACACAACAGGAATGTCCTCTATCACCACTGTTGTTCAATGTAGTACTAGAAGTCCTAGCCTCAGCAATCAGAGAACAAAAAGAAAGAAAAGGCATCCTAATCAGCAAATAAGAAGTCAAATTCACACATTGCAGATGACATGAAACTCTATGTGAAAAACCCAAATGACTCTACTGCAAAATTGCTAGAACTCATACAGGAATTCAGCAATGTGGCAGGATATAAAATCAATGCACAGAAATCAGTTGCATTATATCTACTAACAATGACACAGAAGAAAGAGAAATTAAGGAGTCAATCCCATTTACAACTGCACCAAAGGCCATATACTTAGGAATAAACCTAACAAATGAGGCAAAGGATCTGTACTCAGAAAATTATAGAATGCTCATGAAAACATTGAGGAAGACACAAAGAAATAGAAAAAATGTTCCATGCTCATGGACTGGAAGAACAAATATTGTTAAATTGTCCATGCTACCTAAAACAATCCATTCAATGCAATTCCTATCAAAACACCATCAACTTTTTTCACAGAGCTGGAACAAACATTCCTAAAATTTGTATGCAACCAGAAAACACTCTGAATAGCCAAAGGAATGTTGAAAAAGAAAACCAGAACTGATGGCATCACAATCCTGGACTTAAAGCTATATTACAAAGTTGTAATCATCAAGAAAGTATGGTATTGGCACAAAAACAAACACATAGATCAATGGAACAGAAGGAGAACCAAGAAATGGATCCTCAATTCTATGGTAAACTAATCTTTGACATAGCCGGAAAGAATATCCAGCGGATAAAATACAGTCTCTTCAACAAATGGCATTGGGAAAATTAAAGAGCCACATGCAGAAGAATGAAACTGGACAAATTCCTTATACCATACACAAAAATAGACTCAAAATGGATGAAAGACCTAAATGTGAGTCAGGAATCCATTAAAATCCTAGAGGATAACACAGGCAACAACCTCTGTGACCTTGGCCACAGCAACTTCCTTCAAGACACATCTGCAAAGACAGAAATGAACTACTGGGACTTCATCAAGATAAAAAGCTTTTGCACAGCAAAGGAAACATTTGACAAAACCAAAAGACAACAAACAATGGGAGAATATATTTGTAAATGACATATCAGATAATGGGCTACTATCCAAAATCTTTAAAGAACTTATCAAACTCAACACCCAAAGAACAAATAATGGAATCAAGAATTAGGCAGAAAACTTGAACAGACATTTCTCCCAAGAAAACATACAAATGCCAATAGACACATGAAAAAATGCTCCCCATCACTCGGCATTAGGAAATACAAATCAAAACCACAAGCGATACCACATCACACCAGTTACAATGGCTAAAATTAACAAGTCAGGAAATGATAGATGTTGGCGAGGATGCAGAGAAAGGGGAAGCCTCTTACACTGTTGTTGGGAATGCAAACTGGTACAGCCACTCTGGAAAACAGTATGGAGGTTCCTCAAAAAGTTGAAAATAGAGCTACCCTACAACCTAGCAATTATATTACTGGGTATTTACCCCAAAGATAAAAATGTAGTGATCTGAAGGGGCACCTGTACCCCAATGTTTATAGCAGCAATGTCCACAATAGTCAAACTATGGAAAGAGCCCAGATGTCCATCAACAGATGAATGGATAAAGAAGATGTAGGATTCTTGGGGCAAAGACGGCAGAGAAGTAGGAGATCCTATCTCAATCAGTCCCCTGAATTCAGCTGGATATCTACCAGACCAATCTGAACACCCACAAAATCAGACTGAGATGTAAGAAGATATATCTGGATCTCTACAAACAGAATATCATTGGTGGATGGTTTCAAGGTATGAAGTGGGGAGCCGTGATTCCAGAGGCAAATATCGGAAGATAAATGGAACGGGGAGGGAGGCTCCGAGATCCTGTGCCACTGGAGTGCAAAAGCCTCCCATGCTGGAGACTGGGCAAAGGCTTGCAGACTGGTATTGGTGGGGAAAGGACTTTAGGGCAGTCCCCCGGATTGAAACCTGGGGCTCTGAGGGCACAGGTGCGAACTGGGGGCAGCTGGCGGTTTTAGAAACACAAAGAGCAGAGACAAGCCTGGACCTGGAGGTGAGGGCTGGGAGTGCTGCTGTGGGGCACACAACCCAGGTCACCACAGTTTTAGCAGCACAGACAGAAATGAAGACTGTGGCCTGGACAGCTCACTGAAGAACAGACTGTGATCTCTCTGTTCTGAGGCAGAGGTTTGGAAACGATCAGTTCTGCTCTAAGTGTTGGAAGAGACATGGAAATCTGCCAGGGAAAGCAACCAGAGAACAAAAGCCCCCCCAAAACCGGTTTTCACTGAGCCCATACCCCCCACGCACAAACAGGGAGCAGGGCAACTCGGCCCAAACACGGTTGGCTGAGTAACAGCGCAGCAGGCCCCTCCCCCAGAAGACAGGCCAGAAGAACAAGAGGCTGGCAACCCTAAGGTACCAATAAAACAGGTGCATCTTGCTTGGGTTCTGGTCAATAATTTGGAATCTGTACATCCCCTCAACCACCCCTCAACAGAATGACGAAGAGGAGGAACCCCCCAAATAGGAAAGACTCAAAATAGGAAAGACTCAGGAAAGACCTCTGATGCAGAACTGATGGATACGGATATAAGCTAGATGTCGGAAATGGACTTCAGGGTCACAGTTATGAAGACAATAGCTAGGATGGAGAAAACGATTAATGGTAACATAGATTCTCTAAAGGCAGAAAAGAGAGCTGATCTGGCACAACTTAAAAATACTATCAGTGAGATCCTATCTAATCTAGATACTCTAACAGCTAGGGTAAACAAGGGAGAAGAATGAATTAGTGATCTAGAAGACAAAGAGAGAAAAGAAGGAACAGGAGGAGGCCTGGAACAAACAGCTTAATATCCATGAAAACAGAATTAGAGAAATAAGTGACGCTATGGAACATTCCAATGTCAGAATCAATGGGATCCCTGAGGGGATGGAGAGAGAGAGAGGACTTGAAGATATATTTGAGCAAATCATAGCTGAGAACTTCCCTAATCTGGGGAATGAAACGAGCATTCTTGTCCTAGAGGCAGAGAGGACCCCTCCCAAGATCAAGGAGAATAGACCAGTGCCCCAGCAAGTAATAGTAAAACTCACAAAACTTAGAACCAATGAAACCATCGTAAGGGAACTTGGGGGAAGAGATTCCTTATGTACAGAGGGAGGAACATCAGAATAACATCAGACCTGTCCACAGAGACCTGGCAAGCCAGAAAGGGCTGGCAAGACATATACAGGGTACTAAATGAGAAGAACATGCAGCCAAGAACACTTTATCTGGCAAGGCTGTCATTTCGAATGGATGGAGAGATACAGAGCTTCCAGGACTGGCAGAAACTGAAAGAATATGTGACCACTAAGTCAGCCCTGCAAGAAATATTAAGGGAGGTTCTATAACAGGAGAAAGACCCCAAGAGTGATATAGAACAGAAAATTACAATCTATAGAAACAAGGATCTCACCGGCAACATGATGACAATAAAATCATATCTTCCAATAATCACTCTCAACATGAACGGCCAAAAGCTCCCATGAAATGGCACAGTGTTGCAGACTGGATAAAAAGACAGGACCCATCCATATGCTGTCTACAAGAGACTCATTTGGAACCTAAAGATACATCCAGACTGAAACTGAATGGATGGAGATCCATCTTTCATGGCAACGGACCTCAAAAGAAAGCCGGGGTAGCAATTCTCACATCAGACAAATTAGATTTTAAGCTAAAGACTGTAGTTAGAGACACAGAAGGACACTATATCATTCTTAAAGGGTCTATCCAACAAGAAGACCTAACAATTGTAAATATCTCTGCCCCCAACATGGGAGCAGCCATCTACATAAGCCAACTGTTAACCAAAATAAAGAGACATAATGATAATAATATGTTAATTGTAGGAGACCTAAACACTCCACTCTCAGCAACAGACAGATCATCTAAGCAGAAAATCAACAAAGAAACAAGAGCTTTGAATGACACACTGGACCAGATAGACCTCAAATATATATACAGAACATTCCACCCTAAAAAAACAGAATACTCATTCTTCTTGAGCGCACATGGAACTTTCTCGAGAATACACCACATACTGGGTCACAAATCAGGTCTCAACCGGTACCAAAAGATTGAGATTATTCCCTGCATATTCTCAGACCATAATGCTTTAAACTGGAACTCAATCATAAGAAAACATTTGGAAGAAATTCAAACACTTGAAAATTAAAGACCACTCTGCTTAAGAATGTTTGGGTCAACCAGGAAATCAAAGAAGAACTTAAACAATTCATGGAAACCAATAAGAACAAAAACACATAGGTCCAAAACCTATGGGCTACTGCAAAGGCTGTCCTAAGGGGGAAATACACAGCCATCCAAGCCTCACTCAAAAAAGTAGAAAATCCCGAATTTACCAACTAACTCTACACCTTAAAGAACTGGAGATGAAACAACAAATGATGCCAAAGCCATGCATTAGAAGAGAAATAATTAAGATTAGAGCAGAGATCAATGAATTAGAAACCAGAAATAGAGTAGAGCAGATCAGTGAAACTAGAAGCTGGTTCTTTGAAAGAATTAATAAGATTGATAAACCACTGGCCAGACTTATCCAAAAGAAAATAGAAAGGACCCAAATTAATAAAATTATGAACAAAAGGGGAGAGATCACAACTAACACCAAGGAAATAGAAACAACTATTAAAAATTATTACCAACAACTATATGACAATAAAGTAAGCAACTTGGAAGAAATGGATGTCTTCTGGGGAAACCTGTAAACTACCAAGACTGAAACAGGAAGAAATTGACAACCTGAATAGATCAATAACCATTAACGAGATTGAAGCAGTGATCAAAAACCTCCCAAAAAACAAGAGTCCAGGGCCTGATGGATTCCCTGGGGAATTCTACCAAACATTCAAAGAAGAAATAATACCTATTCTCCAGAAGCTGTTTCAAAAAATAGAAACAGAAGGAAAGCTTCCAGACTCATTCTATGAGGCCAGCATTACCTTGATCCCCAAACCAGGCAAAGACCCCATCAAAAAGGAGAATTTCAGACTGATATCCCTGATGAATATGGATTCCAAAATCCTCAACAAAATCCTAGCTAACAGGATCCAACAATACATTTTTTTTAAAGATTTTTAATTTATTTATTTGACAGAGAGAGACAAAGCGAGAGATGGAACACAAGCAGGGGGAGTGGGAGAGGGAGAAGCAGGCTTCCTGCGGAGCAGGGAGCCTGATGCGAGGCTCGATCCCAGGACCCTGGTATCATGACCTGAGCCGAATGCAGATGCTTAAGGATACAAAATCAATGCACAGAAATCAGTTGCTTTCTTACACACTAACAATGCAAGTATAGAAAGAGAAATTAGAGAATCGATTCCATTTATAATAGTACCACAATCCATAAGATACCTGGGAATAAACCTAACCAAAGAGGTAAAGGATCTATACTCTAGGAACTACAGAACACTCACGAAAGAAATTGAAGAAGACACAAAAAGATGGAAAAGCATTCCATGCTCATGGATCCGAAAATAAACATTGTTAAAATGTCTATGCTGCCCAGAGCAATCTATACCTTCAATGCCATACTGATCAAAATTCCAATGACATTTTTCAAAGGGCTGGAACAAACAATCCTAGAATTTGTATGGAATCAGAAGAGACCCTGAATCGCCAAGGAAATGTTGAAAAAGAAAAACAAAGCTGGGGGCATCACGTTGCCCGATTTCAAGCTATATTACAAAGCTGTGATCACCAAGACAGCATGGTACTGGCACAAAAACCGACATATAGACCAAAGGAACAGAATAGAGAACCCAGATATGGACCCTCAACTCTATGGTTAAATAATCTTCGACAACACAGGAAAAAATATGCAATGGAAAAAAGTCTCGTCAATAAATGGTGCTGGGAAAATTGGACAGCCACATACAGAAGAATGAAACTTGACGATTCTCTTACACTATACACAAAGATAAACTCAAAATGGATGAAACACCTCAATGTGAGACAGGAATCCATCAAAATCCTAGAGGAAAACATAGGCAGTAACCTCTTCAACATCGGCCACAGGAACTTCTTTCAAGAGACATCTCCAAAGGCAAGGAAATCAAAAGTGAAAATGAAGTTTTGGGATTTCATCAAGATAAAAAGCTCCTGCACAGCAAAGGAAACAGTCAACAAAACAAAGAGGCAGCCCATGGAATGGGAGAAGATATTTGCAAATGACACTACAGACAAAGGGCTGATATCCAATATCTATAAAGCACTTCTCCAACTCAACACCCAAAAAACAATCAATTCAAAAAATGGGCAGAAGACATGAACAGACACTACTCCAGAGAAGACATAAAATGGCTACCAGACAAATGAAAAAATATTCATCATCATTCGGCATTAATGCAGTAAATTCAAATCAAAACTACATTGAGATACCACCTTACACCAGTTAGAATGGCAAAAATTGACAAGGCAGGAAACAACAAATTTTGGCAAGGATGTGGAGAAAGGGGAACCCTCTTACACTGTTGGTGGGAATGCAAGTTGGTACAGCCACTTTGGAAAACAGTGTGGAGGTGCCTCAAAAAGTTAAAAATAGAGCTACCCTATGACCCAGCAATTGCACTATTGGGTATTTACCCCAACGATACAGATGTAGGGAAAAGAAGGGCAATATGCATCCCAATGTTCATAGCAGCCATGTCCACAATAGCCATACTGGAAGGAGCTGAGATGCCCTTCAACAGAGGAACAGATAAAGAAGATGTGGTTCATATATACAATGGAATATTACTCAGTCATTGCAAAGATGAATACCCAACTTTTCATCAGCATGGATGAGACTGGAGGAGATTATGCTACGTGAAATAAGTCAAACAGAGAAAGTCAATTATCATATGGTTTCACTTATTTGTGGAACATAAGGAATAGCATGGAGGACATTAGGAG
Organism: Mirounga leonina; assembly: GCF_011800145.1. Lineage (NCBI taxonomy): Eukaryota > Metazoa > Chordata > Mammalia > Carnivora > Phocidae > Mirounga > Mirounga leonina. The sequence continues at coordinate 14,064,855 of NW_023270513.1, forward strand.
AAGGAAGGGTAAAATGAAGGGGGGGTAATTGGAGGGGGAGATGAACCATGGGAGACTATGGACTCCAAGAAACAAACTGAGGGTTTTAGAGGGGAGGGCTGTGGGGGGATGGGTTGTCCCAGTGATGGTATTAAGGAGGGCACATATTGCATGGAGTACTGTGTGTTCTACAGAAACAATGAATCCTGGAACACTACATCAAAAACTAATGAAGTACTGTATGGTGACCAACATAACATAATAATTTAAAAAAATTAAAAATAAAAATAAATAAAAATTAAAAACAATGACTAAAGTAAAAAAAATAATAAAGTAACTCAGGGAAGTAGAAAGTGGAATGTTGATGTAATAAGATTGGCCATGCTTAAGGGAAAAAAAAAAAAAAGAAGTAGCATATATATATACAATGGATTACTACTCAACCATCAAAAAATGCACTGATGTGGATAGAACTAGAGACTATTATGCTAATCAAAATACATCAGTCAGAGAAAGATGAATATTATGTCATTTCACACATATGTGAAATTTAAGAAGCAAAAGGTGCAAAGGAGAAAAAAGGAGACAGAGAGGCAAAGCAAGCAATAGCCCCTTAAGTATAGAGAATAAACTGATGGTTACCAGAGGGAAGGTGGGTGGCAGGATGTGTTAAATAGGTGATGAGGATTAAGGAGTGCACTTGTGATGAGCATTAGGTGGTATATGGAAGTGTTGAATCACTATATTGTACACCTGAAATTAATATTACACTGTATGTTAACTAACTGGAATTTAAATAAAAACTTAAAAATATAAAAAAAATAAATAAACCCACTGCTAAAGCTTTTAGACCTAAAAACAAAATAGAAATATTATTAATGCATTAACACTGTGAATTGCATAACCAGCAGCATGGACATTTATAAAAGGCTAAAAATATTAATGTTTGGCTTTGACAATTACCAGACATAAATAACGAGTATCTATCTCACATAAAATTCAAGATATAAATTTTTCCTAGTCAAAGAGTACTTATAAGAACAATCAAGTGCATGTATTGCATGGAGCAGTGGGTGTTATATGCAAACAATGAATCATGGAACACTACACCAAAAGCTAATGATGTGGGGTGCCTGGGTGGCTCAGTCGTTAAGTGTCTGCCTTCAGCTCAGGTCATGATCCCAGGGTCCTGGGATCAAGCCCTGCATCGGGCTCCCTGCTCCTCGGGAAGCCTGCTTCTCGCGCTCCCCCTGCTTGTGTTCCCTCTCTTGCTGTGTCTTTCTCTGTCAAATAAATAAATAAAATCTTGAAAAAAAATACTAATGTAATGTATGGTGATTAAAGTAACATAATAAAATAAAATTAAAAAAAAAAAGAACAATCAAGTGCAAACTTGAAAAGCTAATATCAAAATACCTATATAACTAGCTTATGTAAGTAATAGTAGGGACCAAAAAGGCTCTAAGGAATAACGAGTTATTGCTAAACAACTCACATCAGACAACTTCCATCCAATTTATTGTAGGTTCCTTTAAGTCAGGCTAATTTTTAGACTTCAGTACACATTAAACATTAGTAGAAAAATATCATGTGTTTACTTCTATAAAGAATAAGATATTTCTGGAGATATATTAATTTTTGCAACACAGTTATAGTAGAAAAGGACATCAATGAAGTAAAGCTTAGAAGGTTGATTGATACATATCAAAAAATGAACAAATATTTCTTCCTTATTAATAAGCCAAAATTGTACTAATTAGAATATATCTTAGCAAATAAGGAGTCTATTTACTATGATGAGATAGTGAATTTATACTCCCATAAATGCTATTATTTATTCAAATATCTGCATGGATACTTGAATCTTTCTGATTCTAGTTTAAAAGATAATGTATTTCATATACTTTATTCCTAATTTTTGAAAAGGTCTGAGATTTAGAAACAAATCTTACCTAAAATCTCTGTATTTCATTCATAAAAATTATAAATATTAATTTATTGCTAGCAGAGGCTTCAACACTTGATCATAAAACCTTTGAAAGTATTTTGAAAATACAAATACTACCCAAAGATAGCTGAAGTACTAATTATGGAGAAGTGGTCTCCAGGCGCCCACTTGAAAACCTTCACTACTACAGGGGAAGGGGTTAAGATGGTGGAATATGAAGGGGACCCTATGCTTGCCTCATCTCTCGAAAACAGATAGATAAATATCAAATCATTCTGAACACCCAGGAAATCAATGGGAGGACAGACAGAACAAACTGCACAACTACAGGGAGAAAAGAGGCCACATCAAGGAAGGTAGGAGGTGCAGAGACATGATGTGGGGGGAAAAAAAAATCACAGGTGTTGCAGAAAGGAGGGAGCTCTGTTGACAGCAAGGGGAGAGAGAGAAAGATTGAGGAGTGCACAGGGGATTGCACAAGAAAATCATTTCCCCCAAACCACTGACTGGGAAAACAAGAGGGACTAGGGAAAACAAGAGGGGTCTTAGGTTGCATGAGGAGAAACAGTTCCCACTCTTGGGAGTGCATTTAGGAGAGGGGGCACTGCCTTTCAGAGGACAAGAGTTGGCAGGTGCCATTGCACTGCCTCACTCATTAGCATAAGAGAAGAGACACCTGATGAGGGAAGTTAACCTGGACACCAGCTTCTTGCTGTTTTTTACTATAAACTCCAATCCTCTGTACACTCATGCGACTGCCCTTCAGGGACAATCCAGCACCAGCCACAGTGTGGTGAGACCCTTCCCCAGAGGATCAGTTGGGTCCAGGCCATGCTGGTTTCCTAAAATTTGGAGTTTTGAAACCTAGCTGGCATGCCTGAGATAAAACACAGGATCACTGCGCCACCAGGTGGGCAAACAGCTCAGATACAGACAGAGTGAAGGCAAAAATCTGAGGGATGCCTAGGACACACAAGGAGAGACTGTTCACTCTTCTGTGAGGGTGAACTGAACAGCTATGGGTGCGAACGTCCCTCTCTGGGGACAAGAGAGCAGACCGATGTCATTTCTCCCCTTGCCCATCAGCACAGATGGAATTCAGTGAGCAGCATAGCAACCACAGTGAAGACTTGAGCTGCTTACACCAAGCCCTGTCCCCCTGTGCTCTGCAGGTGCTTTTTCACTAGGGTAAGAGTGCCTGAGAGTCACATCAGCAGTGGGCTCCTCCCCCAAAAGACCAGTACAACCCCCTCTCCCCTGCACACACCAAATCAACTGACCATAGAATACTGCAAACCTTCAGCTCTAGTGGAAATAGGATTTGGCCTCTTTTAACATGCAGACAACTACTTAAAACTCGACACACACTGGACAAGGTCCAAACACTCTCCACTGCATGCAAGAAAAACTGTGCAAGGGACTGACCTGAGGAAAAGAGCAGCCAAAACACAACAGCAGAGTGCACACAGCATACACCAGAAACAATTCCCGAAGAACCAGATCCTGAACAGTATACGAATTCATCCCAAAAGAAAGAACAAGAAGTCAAGGATAGGGATCTCATCAAAACAGATATAAGTAATATGCCTGAACCAGACTTCTGACAACAGTCAGAAGGATACTAGCTTGGCTAGAGAAAAACACCAGGAGTCCCTCACCACAGAGATAAAAGACCTAAAACCCAGGCTAGCCAAATTAAAACATGGTATAATGGAGATGTGAAACTGACTGGATGTAATGACCACAAGTAGGGAACAAGCAGAAGAACAAATAAGTGATAAAGAAGATAAAATTGTGGAAAATAATGAAGCTGAAAAGAAGAGGGAAAGAAAAATACTGGATCATTAATGTACACTTAGGGAACTCAGCAACTATATGAAGCATAATAACATTCATATCATAGGGGGCCCAGAAGAAGAGAGTGAAAAATGAGCAGAAGGTTTATTTGAGGAAATTAGAGCTGAAAACTTCCCTAATCTTGGGAAGGAAACAGATATCCCAATCCAGAAGGCACAGAGAACTGCTATCAAAATCAACAAAACAAACTAACACTAAGATATATTATAGTTAAGGGGCGCCTGGGTGGCTCAGTTGGTTGGGCGACTGCTTTCGGCTCAGGTCATGATCCTGGAGTCCCTGGATCGAGTCCCGCATCGGGCTCCCTGCTCAGCAGGGAGCCTGCTTCTCCCTCTGGCCCTCCCCACTCTCATGTGCTCTCTCTCTCTCATTCTGTCTCAAATAAATAAATAAAATTTTTTAAAAAAAAAGATATATTATAGTTAAATTTGCAAAACACAGTGATAAAGGTAAAATCCTAAAAGGAACAAGACAAAAAAGAAGTCCCTAACTTATAAGGGAAGACAAATAAGGTTAGCAGTAGATCTCTCCACAGAAACATGACAGGCCAGGAGGGAGTAGCATGATAGATTCAACATGTTGAATGGGAAAAAATATATATGCAGCCAAGAATACTTTATCCAGCAAGGCTGCCAGTCAGAATAGAAGGAAATATAAGTTTCCCAGATAAAAACTAAAGGAGTTCATGACACTAAACCAGCCCTGCAGGAAATATTAAAGGGGACTCTTTGAGTGGGAAAGTAAGACCAAAAGCACCAAGGACTAGAAAGGAACACAGAAAATCTCCAGAAACACTGACTTTACAGGTAATACAATGGCACTAAATTCCTATTAATAATCACTCTCAATGTAAATGAACTAAATTCTCCAATCACAAGTTATAGGGTATCAGATTGGATAAAAAAACAAGACCCATCTATAAGCTGCCTAAAAGAGACTCATTTTAGACCTAAGGACACCTGCAGATTGAAAGTGAGGGGATGGAGAACCATTTATCATGGTAACAGATGTCAAAAGAAAGTGAAAATAGCCATACTTCTATCAGACAAACTAGATTTTAAACCAAAGCCTGCTACAAGAGATGAAGAAGGGCACTATATCATAATAAAGGGGTCTATCCAACAAGAAGATCTAACAATTGTAAATGTTTATGCCCCCAAATTCAGAGGACTGAAATACATAAATCAGATAATAACAAACAAAAAGGAACTCATTGAGGGCGCCTGGGTGGCTCAGTCGGTTGAGCAACTGCCTTCGGCTCAGGTCATGATCCCAGGGTCCCGGGATCGAGTCCCACATCGGGCTCCCTGCTCTGCGGGGAGCTTGCTTCTCCCTCTCCCACTCCCCCTGCTTGTGTTCCCTCTCTCGCTGTGTCTCTCTCTGTCAAATAAATAAATAAAATATTTAAAAAAAAAAAAGGAACTCATTGATAATAACACAATAATAGTAGGGGACTTCAACACCTTACTTATGTCAATGGACAGATCATCTAAGCAGAAAATCAACAGGGAATCAATGGCTTTGAATGACATGCTAGACCAGATGGACATATAACGAATATATTTAGAACATTTCATCCTAAAGCAGCAGAATACACATTCTTTTCGGGTGCATAGGAAACAGTCTCCAGAAAAGATCACATATTGGGTCACGAATCAAGCCTCAACAAACAGAAAAAGATTAAGATCTAACCATGCATATTTTCTGACCACAACACAATGGAACTAGAAGTCAACACAGGAAAAAATTTGGAAAGACCACAAGTACTTGGAGGTTAAGGAACATCTTACTGGAGAATGAATAGGTTAACCAGCAAATTAATGAATATGTAAAAAAAAATACATGGAAGCAAATGAAAATAGAACAGTCCAACACATTTGGGATGCAGCAAAAGCAGTCAAAACAGGGAAATGTACAGTAATACAAGCCTACCTCAAGTAGCAAGAAAAATCTCAAATATACAACCTAGCCTTACACCTAAAGGAGGTAGAAAAGGAACAGAAAGTGAAACCTAAAGTCAGTAGAAGGGAAATGATAAAGATTAGAGCAGAAATAAATGATAGAGAAACAAACAAAAAACAGAACATATCAATGAGGCTAGGAACTGTTTTTTTGATAGAATTAATCAAATTGATGAATCCCTAGCCAGTCTTATCAAAAAGAAAAGAGAAAGTACCCAAATAAAATCACAAATGAGAGAGGAGAGATCACAACCAACACCACAAAAATACAAACAATTTTAAGAGACTATTATAAAACTGGGCAATCTGGAAAAAATGGATAAATTCCTAGAAACATACAAACCACCAAAACTGAAACAGGGAGAAATACAAAATTTGAACAGGCCAATAACCAGGAAAGAAATTGAATCACTAATCAAAAATCTATCAAAAAACAAAAGTTCAGGGCCAGATGGCTTCCCAGGGGAATTCTACCAGTTAGTTATTTAAAGAAGAGTTAATACCTATTCTTCTGAAACTGTTCCAAATATAGAAATAGAAGGAAAGTTTCCAAATTCATTCAATGAGGCCAGCATTACCTTGATTTCAAAACCAGACAAAGACACTACCAAAAAGGAGCAGGATAATATCCCTGATGAACACAGTTGCAAAAATTCTCAACAAAATACAAATCAAATTCAACAGTACATTAAAAGAATCATTCAACACCATCAAGTGGGAATTATTCCTGGGCGGGAAGGGTGGTTCCATATTTGCAAATCAATCAAAATGATACACCACATTAACAAAAGAAAGGATAAGAAACATATAATCCCCTCAATAGATGCAGAAAAAACATTTGACAAAGTACAGCATACATTCTTGATAAAAACCTCAACAATGTAGTGATAGAGGGAACATATATCAACATAATAAAGGCCATATATGAAAAACCCACAGGTAATATCATCCTCAATGGAGAAAAACAGAGAGCTTTTCCTCTATGGTCAGGAACAAGACAGGGATGTTCACTCTTACTTTATTACTTAACACAGGACTAGAAGTACTACCTTCAGGAATCAGACAACAAAAAGAAATAAAATGTATCCAAATTGTCAAGGAAGAAGTCAAATTTTCACTACTTGCAGATGACATGATACTCTCTGTAAAAAACCTGAAAGACTCTACCAAAAAAATACTAAAACTGATATAAGAATTCTGTAGAGTTGCAGGACACAAAATCAATGAACAAAAATCTGTTGCATTTCTATACACAAGTAATGAAGCAGCAGAAAGAGAAATCAAGGAATCTATCCCATTTAAAACTGCACCAAAAACCATAAGATACCTAGGAATAAACCTAACCAAGGAGGTAAAAGATCTGTACTCTGAAAACTATAGAACACTTATGAAAGAAACTGAAGTGGACACAAAGAAATGGAAACACATTCTATGCTCATGGATTGGAAGAACGAATATTGTTAAAATATCTATACTACCAGCAATCTACACATTCAATGCAATCCCTATCAAAATACCACCAGCATTTTTCACAGAGTTAAAACAAACAATCCTAAAATTTGTATAAAACCACAAAAAACACTGAATAGCCAAAGCAATCTTGAAGAAGAAAAGCAGATCTGGAGGCATCACACTTCCATACTTCAAGCAATATTACACTCAAATCAGTATGTGCTAGCACAGAAACATACACATAGATCAGTGGAACAGAACAGAAAACAAAGAAGTGGACCCACCAATATACTGTCAACTAATTTTCAATAAAGCAGGAAAGAACATCCAATGGAAAAAAGTCTCTTCAACAAATGGTGTTGGGATATCTGGACAGCAACATGCAAAAGAAGGAAACTGGGCCACTTTCTTACACCATAAAAGAAATAAATTCAAAATGGATGAAAGACCTAAATGTGAGGCAGGAAACCATCAAAATCCTAGAGGAGAATACAGACAGCAACCTTTTTGATATCAGCTGTAGCAACTTCTTACAAGGCATGTCACAGGAAGCAAGGAATCAAAAGCAAAAATGAACTATTGGGATTTCATCACCACAAAA
>NW_023270513.1:14072662-14248730 GCF_011800145.1 Mirounga leonina
AGGAATCAAAAGCAAAAATGAACTATTGGGATTTCATCACCACAAAATGCTTCTGCACAGTAAAGGAAACAATCAAAACTAAAAGGCAGGGAGGAGTAAGATGGCGGAGGAGTAGGAGACCTAAATTTCGTCTAGAAATTCAGCTAGATAGGGATCAAACCATTCTGAACACCTACACCTATGAACTCAACAGGAGATCGAAGAAAAGAATAGCAGCAACTCTCTGAACAGAAAAGTGATCACTTTCTGGAAGGTAGGACGTGCGGAGAAATGAATCCAAGGCAATATTCAGGAAGATAGACGGCGGGGGGGAGAGAGCCTCCATCAGGCAGCTACTGGCAAGTGATAGAGCAGCAGAGCACAAAATCGGAAATTTTAGAAGTCGGCTCTACTGAGGGAAGACGCTCCAGTGACTAAGCCGGGGGTGGAACACTTGCTGGGACAGTGTGGTCTCAGGACCCTCGGGGTCACAGAAAGACCAGGGGTGCCTGAGTGCGGCAGAGCTCCCAGGTATCAGAGAAGGGAAGGTGGCTACAGAGATGGAGCCGAGGAGTGGGCTCTGAGCTCGGGGTTGCCATAAACCGGGATCTGCGGCAGAGTCAGGCCACTGCTCTTCCAGCACGGACCCAACAAGTCAGATCAGAGGAGACTCCCCTTCCTCCCCCCAGGAGGAGCAGCACAGGAGCACACCGCAGGAATCTGCTGGGTTTGGAGACTCCAAATGGGGTCATGTGCTAGAGATAGAAATGCTCGGTCACAGGCTGGATGAGCTTGGAGTGCAGCCCGAGACCGGGGAGACAGGAGTGACTGACTGCTTTTCTCTGGGGGCTCACTGAGGAGTGGGGCCCCCAAGTTCTCAGCTCCTCCGGGGTGGAGATTGGGAGGCGGGCTGCCATTTTCACTCTCATGCTCCAAAGCTGTACCGAAAGCTTGCAGAGAACAAAAGCTCCCAAGAGCAAACCAAAGCAGATTACTTAGCCTGGAATGGGCAAGGGCGGGGCAATTCTGCCTCTGGCAAAGACATTTGAGAACCACTGCAACAGGCCCCTCCCCCAGAAGACCAGAAAGAACAGGCAGCCAAGACCAAGTTTACCTATCAATGAGAACGGCAGAACTCGAGCACTAGGGGAATACTGCACATAGAAATCATGGCTTTTTTCCCATAATTCTTCAGGTTTTCAAAGTTAAATTTTTTAATTTTCTTTTTCTTTCTTTTTTTATTTTTCTTTTTCCCTTTTTCAACCAACATCTTATCAATCCCTTTTTTAAAAAATCTTTTTTATTTTTCATTTTTAGAGTCATAATCTATCCCTTCATAGTAGTTAACCTTATTTTTGGTATATATATATATAAGTTGTTCTCTCTTTAAAATTTTGGGATACAGTTTCTTCTAACAGACCAAAATATACCCTAAATCTTTTGTGTATGGCTTTGTCCTAATCTCCTGCCTGATCACATTCTCTCCTTTTTTTTTTTTTTAAATCATCTTCTTTCTTTTTTCAACCAACTTCTTATCAATTCCTTCTATAAAAATTTTATAATTTTCATCTTTACAGTCATATTCCATCCCTTCATCATATTTACCCTTATTTTTGTACATATATAAGCTTTTCTTTCTTTAAAATTTTGGGAGGCACTTTCTTCTAACAGACCAAAATATGCCCCAAATCTAGTGTGTGGCACTGATCTATGCACCAGACTGATCATATTTGATTATATTCTCTTTTTGTCTCTTTGTTTGTTTGTTTTTTATCTTTTTCTCTTTCTTTTTCTTTATTTCCCTTTCTTTTCCCCTGGTTTCAGGTCTCTTCTGATTTGTTTAGCGTATATTTTTCTGGGGTTGTTGTTATCCTGTGAAAATTTTGTTCTCTCATTCCTCTGTTCTCCTCTGGACAAAATGACAAGATGGAAAAAATCACCTCAAAAAAAAAAAGAACAAGTGGCAGTACCGACTGCCTGGGACCTAATCAACAGAGACATTAGTAAGATGTTGGAACTAGAGTTCAGAATGACGATTATAAAGATACTAGCTGGGCTTGAAAAAAGCATGGAAGATATTAGAGAAACCATTTCTGCAGAAATAAAAGAACTAAAATCTAAACAAGTCGAAATCAAAAAGGCTATTAATGAGGTGCAATCCAAAATGGAGGCTCTAACTGCTAGGATAAATGAGGCAGAAGAGAGAATTAGTGATATAGAAAACCAAATGATGGAAAATAAAGAAGCTGAGAAAAAGAGAGATAAACAACTACTGGATCACAAGGGCAGAATTCCAGAGATAAGTGATACTATAAGATGAAACAATATTAGAATAATTGGGATCCCAGAGGAAGAAGAAAGAGAGAGAGGGGCAAAAGGTATATTGGAGCAAATTATAGCAGAGAACTTCCCTAATTTGGGGAAGGAAACAGGCATCAAAATCCAGGAGGCACAGAGAACCCCCCTCAAAATCAATAAAAATAGGTCAACACCCTGACACCTAATAGTAAAACTTACGAGTCTCAGAGACAAAGAGAAAATCCTGAAAGCAGCTTGGGAGAAGAGATCTGTAACCTACAATGGTAGAAACATTAGATTGGCAACAGTCCTATCCACAGAGACCTGGCAGGCCAGAAAGGACTGGCAGGATATATTCAGAGCACTAAATGAAAAAGATGTGCAGCCAAGAATACTATATCCACCTAGGCTGTCATTGAAAATAGCAGAGATAAAAAGCTTCCAGGACAAACAAAAACTAAAGGAATTTGCAAACACGAAACCAGCCTTACAAGAAATATTGAAAGGGGTCCTCTAAGCAAAGAGAGAGCCTAAAAGTAACATAGGCCAGAAAGGAACACAGACAATATACAATAACATTCACCTTACAGGCAATACAATGGCACTAAATTCATATCTTTCAATAGTTACCCTGAATGTAAATGGGCTAAATGCCCCAATCAAAAGACACAGGCTATCAGATTGGATAAAAAAACAAGACCCATCAATATGCTGTCTGCAAGAGACTCATTTTAGACCCCAAAGCACTCCCAGACTGAAAGTGAGGGGGTGGAAAACCATTTACCATGCTAATGGACACCAAAAGAAAGCCGGGGTGGCAATCCTTGTATCAGACAAATTAGATTTTAAATGAAAGACTATAATAAGAGATGAGGAAGGACACTATATCCTACTTAAAGGGTCTATCGAACAAGAAGATCTAACAATTGTAACTATCTATGCCCCTAACATGGGAGCAGCCAATTATACAAGCCAATTAATAACAAAAGCAAAGAAACACATCGACAACAATACAATAATAGTGGAGGACTTTAATACCCCCCTCACTGAAATGGACAGATCATCTAAGCAAAAGATCAACAAGGAAATAAAGACTTTCAATGACACACTGGACCAAATGGACATCACAGACATATTCAGAACATTCCATCCCAAAACAACAGAATACACATTCTTCTCTAGTGCCCATGGAACATTCTCCAGAAGAGATCACATTCTAGGTCACAAATCAGGTCTCAACTGGTACCAAAAGATTGGGATCATTCCCTGCGTATTTTCAGACCACAGTGCTTTGAAACTAGAACTCAATCACAAGAGGAAAGTCAGAAAGAACTCAAATACAAGGAAGCTAAAGAGCATCCTACTAAAGAATGAATGGGTCAACCAGGAAATTAAAGAAGAATTTAAAAAGTTCATGGAAACAAATGAAAATGAAAACACAACTGGTCTAAATCTTTGGGATGCAGCAAAGGCAGTCCTAAGAGGAAAGTATATAGCAATACAAGCCTTTCTCAAGAAACAAGAAAGGTCTCAAGTACACAACCTAACCCTACACCTAAAGGAGCTGGAGAAAGAACAGCAAATAAAGCCTAAACCCAGCAGGAGAACAGAAATCATAAAGATCAGAGCACAAATCAATGAAACAGAAACCAAAAGAACAGTAGAACAGATCAATGATACTAGGAGCTGGTTCTTTGAAAGAATTAACAAGATTGATAAACCCTTGGCCAGACTTATCAAAAAGAAAAGAGAAAGGACCTAAAAAAATAAAATCATGAATGAAAGAGGAGAGATCACAACCAAACCAAAGAAATAGAAACAATTATAAGAACATATTATGAGCAACTCTATGCCAGCAAATTAGATAATCTGGAAGAAATGGATGCATTCTTAGAGATGTATAAACTACCAAAACTGAACCAGGAAGAAATAGAAAACCTGAACAGACGTAAAACCACTAAGGAAATTGAAGCACTAATCAAAAATCTCCCAACAAACAAGAGCCCAGGGCCAGAGGGCTTCCCAGGGAAATTCTACCAAATATTTAAAGAAGAATTAATACCTATTCTTCTGAAACTGTTCAAAAAAAAAAAAAAATAGAAATGGGAGGAAAACTTCAAAACTCGTTTTATGAGGCCACCATTACCTTGATCCCCAAACCAGACAAAGACCCCAACAAAAAGGAGAATTATAGACCAATATCCTTGATGAACATGGATGCAAAAATTCTCACCAAAATACTAGCCAATAGGATTCAACAGTACCTTAAAAGGATTATTCACCATGACCAAGTGGGATTTATCCCTGGGCTGCAAGGTTGGTTCAACATCTGCAAATCAATCAATGTGATACAATACATTAATAGAAGAAAGGACAAGAAACATATGATCCTCTCAATAGATGCAGAAAAAGCTTTTGACAAAGTACAGCATCCTTTCTTGATCAAAACTCTTCAGAGTATAGGGATACAGGGTACATACCTCAATATCATAAAAGCCATCTATGAAAAACCCACAGCAAATATCATTCTCAATGGTGAAAAACTGAGAGCTTTCCCCCTAAGGTCAGGAATGTGGCAGGGATGTCCACTATCACCACTGCTATTGAACATAGTACTAGAAGTCCTAGCCACAGCAATCAGACAACAAAAAGAAATAAAAGGAATCTGAATCAGCAAAGAAGAAGTCAAACTCTAACTCTTTGCAGATGATATGATACTGTATGTGGGAAACCCAAAAGACTTCACTCTAAAACTGCTAGAACTCATACAGGAATTCAGTAAAGTGGCAGGATATAAAATCAATGCACAGAAATCAGTGGCATTCCTATACTCCAACAACAAGACAGAAGAAAGAGAAATTAAGGAGTCAATCCCATTTACAATTGCACCCAAAATCATAAGATCCCTAGGAATAAATCTAACCAAAGAGGCACAGAATCTGTACTCAGAAAACTAAAAAATACTCATGAATGAAATTGAGGAAGACACAAAGAAATGGAAAAATGTTCCATGCTCATGGATTGGAAGAACATATTGTGAAGATGTCAATGCTACCTAGAGCAATCTACACATTTAATGCAATCCCTATCAAAATACCATCCCCTTTTTTCACAGAAATGGAACAAATAATCCTAAAATTTGTATGGAACCAGAAAAGACCCCAAATATTCCTCCCCAGAGGAATACTGAAAAAGAAAAGCAAAGCTGGTGGCATCAAAATTCCAGACTTGAAGCTCTATTACAAAGCTGTAATCATCAAGACAGTATGGTACTCACACAAAATAGACACATAGATCAATGGAACAGAATAGAGAGCCCAGAAATGGACCCTCAACTCTATGGTCAACTCATCTTTGACAAAGCAGGAAAGAATGTCCAATGGAAAAAAGACAGTCTCTTCAACAAATGGTGTTGGGAAAATTGGACAGCCATATGCAGAAGAATGAAACTGGACCATTTCCTTATACCACACACAAAAATAGACTCCAAATGGTTGAAAGACCTCAATGTGAGACAGGAGTCCATCAAAATCCTAAAGGAGAACACAGGCAGCAACGTCTTCGACCTCAGCCGCAGCAACTTCTTCCTAGAAACATCACCAAAGGCAAGGGAAGCAAGGGCAAAAATGAACTACTGGGACTTCATCAAGATAAAAAGCTTTTGCACAGCAAAGGAAACAGTCAACAAAACCAAAAGACAACTGACAGAATGGGAGAAGATATTTGCAAGTGACATATCAGATAAGGGGCTAGTATCCAAAATCTATAAAGAACTTATCAAACTCAACACCCAAAGAACAAATGATCCAATCAAGAAATGGGCAGAAGACATGAACAGACATTTTTCCAAAGAAGACATCCAAATGGCCAACAGACACGTGAAAAAGTGTTCAACGTCACTCAGCATCAGGGAAATCCAAATCAAAACCTCAATGAGATACCACCTCACATCAGTCAGAATGGCTAAAATTAACAAGTCAAGATACGACACATGTTGGCAGGGATGAGGAGAAAGGGGAACCCTCCTACACTGTTGGTGGGAATGCAAGCTGGTGCAGCCACTCTGGAAAACAGTATGGAGGTTCCTCAAAAAGTTGAAAATAGAGCTACCATACAGCCCAGCAATTGCACTACTGGGTATTTACCCCAAAGATACAAATGTAGGGATCCGAAGGGGTACGTGCACCCTGATGTTTATAGCAGCAATGTCCACAGTAGCCAAACTATGGAACAAGCCAAGATGTCCAATGACAGATGAATGGATAAAGAAGATGTGGTATATATATACAATGGAACATTATAGAGCCATCAAAAAAATGAAATCTTGCCATTTGCAATGACGTGGATGGAACTGGAGGGTATTATGCTGAGTGAAATAAGTCAATCAGAGAAAGACATGTATCATACGATCTCACTGATATGAGGAATTCTTAATCTCAGGAAACAAACTGAGGGTTGCTGGAGTGGTGGTGGGGTGGGAGGGATGGGGTGGCTGGGTGATAGACATTGGGGAATGTATGCGCTATGGAGAGTGCTGTGAATTGTGTAAGACTGTTGATTCACAGACCTGTACCTCTAAAACAAATAATACTTTATATGTAAAAAAAAAAAGAAGAAGAAGATAGCAGTAAGGGAAAAATGAAGGGGGGGTAATCGGAGGGGGAGGTGAACCTTGAGAGACTATGGACTCTGAGAAACAAACTGAGGGTTCTAGAGGGGAGGAGGGTGGGGGGATGGGTTAGCATGGTGATGGGTATTAAGGAGGGCACGTACTGAATGGAGCACTGTGTGTTATACAGAAACAATGAATCATGGAACACTACATCAAAAACTAATGATGTAATGTATGGTGATTAACATAACATAAAAAAATGTGTAACTAAAAAAAAAAAACTAAAAGGCAACCTATAGAATGGGACAAGATAGTTGAAAGTGACATATCAGATAAAGGGTTCATATCCAAACTATATAAAGAACTTATAAAAGTGAATATCCAAAAAACTACCCAGTAAGAAATGGGCAGAAGACATGAACAGAGATTTCTCCAAAGAAGCCATAGAAATGGCTAACAGATACATTAAAAATGTTCAATATCACTTATTATCAGGGAAATACAAATCAAAAGTACAATGAGATACTACTTCACACCTATTAGAATGGCTATAATTAACCACACAGGAAACATCAGATATTGGCAAGGATGTGGAGAAAGGGGAACTCTCTTACACTATTGAGAATGTAAAATGTTTCAGTCCCCTGGAAAACAGTATGTAGGTTCCTCAAAAAGTTAAAAATAAAACTATCTTATGACCCAGGAATTGCAGTACTAGGTATTTATGCAAATACAAAAATACTGATTTGAAGGGACACATGCAGCCTAGTATTTATAACAGCATAACCAACAATAGCCAAATTATGGAAAGAGCCTAAATGTCTACCAACTGATGAGTGGATAAAGAAGATGTTATGTGTACACACACACACATACACACACACACAGGAATATTACTCAGCCATCACAAAGAGTGAAATTTTGCCATTTGCATCTACCTGGATAGAAGTCAAGTGTATTATGCTAAGTGAAATAAGTAAGTCAGAGAAAGACAAATATATGATTTCACTCATATGTGGAATTTAAGAATGAAAACCAATGAACATACGGGATAAGAAAAAAAAGGGATGTAAACTATAAAAGACTCTTAACTATATATAACAATCTGAGGGTTGCTGGTGGGGAGGTAGGCAGGGGGACGGGCTAAATGGGTGGTGATAGGTATTAAGGAGGGCACTTGTTGTGATGAGCACTGGGTGTTATGTGTAAGTGATGAATCACTAAATTATATTCCTGAAACTAATATTAAGCTATATGTTAACTAAAATTTAAATGAAAACTTAAAATAAAATAAAATAAAATACCTTCACTGTTACAATGATGAGAATGTCTTACTCTAATGGAAGTCTGTTAAGATAAACAGCATCAATGAGCTGTATTTTACTCTGTGGATCTGCACTCATTTAAAAATATTTACCTAACCATTAACCTAAAAATATTTACCTTATCATTAATCTAAATACAGACATACTGTGTATTTTTCCTTTCAACGTCTGTTTTTGAGATGTTCATTTGGGACACATTTATCCCTAACCTTTTTCCAGTGAGATGTTTCCATCATACCAGGTCTACAAGATCAAGTCAATATTAAGAATTCATCCATTAAAATGGTTATTCTATACTCTTCTATGTGTCTATTGCATAAATATGTTAGAATATTTACAATGACTATATATCCTTTATTTGATGAAAAGCCCAAATCTCAACTATTCTGTCCTCCTATCCTTATAAAACCATTAAAATATTCTAGAAAGGCTAATTTTTTAATGTCTAAGTTATATCTCTTAAAACTAGGGGCAGTGCAATGACCCCTTCTTGGATCCTGTATGTGTTCTAATTTTTATTTTGGGAAATATAGTTTCTATATATTGTAATGTGATAAAAATTTGTGCATTCATTATTCTATGTATTTAATTAAAATATAGATTAAATTACATTCTCCAGATAGGTACATAATTTTTATACGGCAAACCTCTTATCATAAAAACCCTGTAAAGCAGGTATTATGGTTCTTCAACATTAACATCTTAAAGGAAGGCAATAAATTTTAATATGGGAATTTTTCTTTATTAATATGTTATTTTTCTATTTTGTATATTTCTATTTTCCTTATTAGATATACTACTTTTCATACCTGAAACTAATAACACTGCATGCTAATTTTACCTCAATAAAAATATTTTTCTAGGGGCGCCTGGGTGGCTCAGTTGTTAAGCGTCTGCCTTCGGCTCGGGTCATGATCCCAGGGTCCTGGGATCGAGCCCCGCGTCGGGCTCCCTGCTCTGCGGGAAGCCTGCTTCTCCCTCTCCTGCTTCTCCCTCTCCCACTCCCCCTGCTTGTGTTCCCTCTCTCACTGTGTCTCTCTCTGTCAAATAAATAAATAAATAAATCTTAAAAATATATATATTTTTCTAATATATACTTATTAAAATACAGATTTGTTGATATTTAAATATGACTGTCTTGCTACATCTGATGTGAATTATTATACTGACAGGGATAGTATTTGATATAAAAAATCAGAAAACATGCACATGAGGTAGGAATTTATCTTCAAATTATTTTACTCTTCTTCTCTGTCTTGGACAATTCAATTTTTCAAACCTGAAGATTTTTATGTATCTTGCTTTGTGCTGAACATATGATAATTCATATGGGTTAGCATTATTCATAAGATATAAGAATAATTTCTAACTTACAAACAAAGAAATTATATGGCCAGTGCAACCCCTGATTCATTTTTTAAAATTTATTTTAGAGAGAGAGAGGAGAGGGAGAGGCAGAGGGAGAGGGAGAGAGTCTTAGGCAGACTCCATGCTGAGCTGGAGCCTGACTTAGGGCTCAATGCCATGACCCTGAAGTTACCACCCCAGCTGAAACCAAGAGTTGGATGCTCAACTGACTGTGCCAACCAGGCGCCCCCCAATTCATTTTTGATCAACCATACTTTCACTGCTGTGGAAGTTGCTACTTACTGTCAAAGCTCCCATCCCCAGTATCAGAACTGACTGTTGGAGTTTGATAAATGTGAAACCTATACCGCTTAACCTCCCCAGACTCACCTTTCCTGACTCTTCCCTCTAAGATCTACATACGAATGTTATTTGCCAAGAAAAGTCCCCCTGCTTATAAAAATCCCTGTGAAGCTGTTTTCTCCAAGAATTAGATCTTAAAGACAATCAGGGGTGGCACTGCCCTTATATGTTATGTATAATGTTAAACAATATAAATTACCTCTTGTTCAGCACAAACTGAAATACCTGAAAATCTATCCTGGCTTTATTACTAAGTGAATGCTGGGTCTTGAAAAACTTATTTAAAGTACTTTGAGCCTTAATTTCTTCACTTAATATTTAATATGTTGAAGATGGGGTTATCTCTATTCTCCCTCCCAGCTCCAAAAGTGTATGATTCTGATGGTAGTACATAACCCAACAGAAAAGAGTAGTCTGATGATTATACATTCAGGCTGTTTTCAGATGCTAGTTACTAGTCTGACTATTTATGTTAGAGGTTATCAGAATTCACTAATTTAAAGAGCTTTATAGTTGGGAAAGGATAAGATAACTCAGCTTTTACCTATCAACTGCAACATATACATGACATCATATATATTCAACTAAAGGAAAAGAACAAAAGGCCAATACTAAAGTTTTAAAGAATACCTCAGGTGCTACAAAGTTTGCAGTGTAGCATGGAGTCAAGAGAAGTCCATTTTCCCCTCGAAGTTGTTTTGCAAACCCAAAATCACAAATTCTAATGGAGTCTGCATTGGCTGATTCATCCATATATAAAATATTACTAGGCTTAAGATCACGATGAACAACCTTGAACATAAAAGAAAAAAAAATTACATTTCTATAGTGAACTAAACATCTATGAAATAAAACACTTTACTATCAACTATTTCCAGGAGAAGGAACTTTCTAAATCATAAAATTTTGAAAATGACACTTTTTCCAACCTTGATAGCCTTGACACCCTGAAGTATACAGAAGAAATGATCTCTGTCCAATAAATGCTCCAGCTTCTATTCAAGCCATAAGTTTTGTTAATCATTTCCAATCTCAAAATATCAAAATTCAAGTCTCAGTTCCACTTCTGGAAATAATGGACTAAGACCCTACTTAACACTCTCTTCTCCACAGTAAACAGCTCTAAAACTTGAACATAATTAAAATATCAACTACCTGAAGGTACTGGAGAATGAACAGAAGCAGACAGACTCTGAGGGAAGTATACACTTTGTCGAAGGAGGAAATATAGGGAGCTATAAGCAAGCTTCCCATATCTGTGGTTTTTAGCTTAGGGTTAAGTGCAGTTCCTGTCACACAGTGATGGTGAAAACACATGTGGAAAAGCCCACAGACTTTCTGGCTGGGAGGAACAGAAAAGAGATGCTAGGAAACTGAACGCTCAGGAGGAATTCTGTAAGGAAAAGAGCCAAAACTGATCCCTGAGTCAAAAGTGTGTAAGAGGCTCAATGTAATTCATACAAAGATAAAAGATACAGAGACCAGAGCTGCTGCCCAAAATGCAGAGTTTTCAGTGCCAAGAAAATTATCCACCAAAACAAAACAATAATAATCATTGAATAAAAAACTAACAATACAAAAAATCTACTTAATATTCAAATGTGCAGTATATAATCCAAAATTATCTGATATACAAGGAACCAAGAAAATGGAACACAGTTTCAAGAAAAGAGAAAATCTATCAATTCCAACTCCAAGATGAACCACACTGGACCTAACAGACAAGATTTTAAAGTGGCTATTATTACATGTGACATGATGAAGGTATTAACTAATTCCATGGTGGTAATCATATTGCAGCACATAAATGTATCAAATCAACATGTTGTACAACTTAAATGTACATAATGTTATATGCCAATTATATCTCAATAAAAATGTATTTATTCAAAATTCACAAAACAAATAAAGATAAAAGAAATATTAAAAATAAAGTGGCTATTATAACTATATCAATGAAGTAAAACAAAAACATGTTTTCAATGCATGAAATTCTCAGAAGAAAAACAGAAACAATGAGAACCAAATGAAATGCTAGAAATGGAAAATATTCTGAAATTCTCTATGTGATGATTTTCCTACTAATATTATCCACTTCATTTATTCTAGTCCTATTTTTAATCAGCATTTTACTACACTAAAAGTTTTTTAAAGACAAGGACCAAGTCTTACTCATGCTTGAATCTGCATCACCTTTTACAATGTCTGGCATGTAGAAATGTTCAATATATATCTATTATTGATTTATTTAATTGATGTAAGAATCTGAAGGTTTCTAAAATAATAAAAAATAGTTATTTTACTTTTCTCAAAAACCCTGATCACCCTTCATTTTAGAGAGTGTTGATGAAGACTATCAAGGAATTAAATTATAACAGAATTATTCCTTTAGCACTATACAGTGTATATTTCAAAATATTTAAAATATACTCTCTTAAAACACACACTAAGTACTGGTTTATTTTTCTGAATTATAAGAAGGGTCCCTATAGAATTTTCACTATGTCAATTCTGAATTGTTCATTTTTAAATTTTTTATACTTAAGTGAGTACATATGTACTATTACAATTGATTCAAACTTAAAATTTTAAATTATTTGTGACTTTGTTTACTTGTATAGCTGTATATAATAAAAATTGACCTTTTTCATAACTCAATTCATTTGCTTTCTAATCTTTTTTTTTTTTTAAATATTTTATTTATTTATTTGAGAGAGAGAGAATGAGGGAGAGCACATGAGAGGGGGGAGGGCCGGAGGGAGAAGCAGACTCCCTGCCGAGCAGGGAGCCCGATGCGGGACTCGATCCAGGGACTCCAGGATCATGACCTGAGCCGAAGGCAGTCGCTTAACCAACTGAGCCACCCAGGCGCCCTCATTTGCTTTCTTTATGAAGACATAGGAAGCAAAATAACAGACCTGTTCCTCCACCATAAATTTTAATGCATTAGTATTTCAAATGCTTAGAATCCAAATTTGTTACTGTATTTGTAGGAGGGGTTGGCAAGGGTCAAGATATATAGTCCTCTGGACATTTTTCCAAAGAAGACGTACAGATGGCCAACAGCCACATGTAAAGATGTTCAGTATCACTCATCATCAGGAAAATGCAAATCAGCACAATGAGGTATCACCTTACAACTATCAGAATGGTTAGAATCAAAAAGACAAGAAATAACAAGTATTATCAAGGATGTGGAAAAAAGGAACCCTAGAACACTGTTAATGGGAATGTAAACTGATAATAGCCATTGTGGAAAACAGTATAGAGGTTCCTCAAAAAATTAAAAATAGAAATACCACATTATCTAATAATTTCACTACTGGGTATTTGCCCAAAGAAAACAAAAACACTATTGAAAAAGATATAGGCACCACTATGTTTATTGCAGCAGTATTTACAATAGCCAAGATATGGAAGTAACCTAAGTGTCCATCCATAGATGAATGGATAAAGAAGATAGGGTGTGTGTGTGTGTGTGTGTGTGTGTAATGGGATATTAGCACAGCCATAAAAAAATGAGATCTTGCCATTTTCAACAACATGGATGGACCTAGAGGGTATTATGCTAAGTGAAATAAGTCAGACTGGGAAAGAGAAATACCATATAATTTTACTTTCAAGTGAAATCTGAAAAACAAATGAATAACAAATAAACAAAAAGCAGAATCAGACCCAAAAATACAGAGACAAAATGATGGTTTCCAGAGGAGAGTGGGTGGAGGTATGGGCAAAATGGGTGAAGGGGAGCGGGAGACACAGGCTTCCAGGTATGGAATGAGTAAGTTATGGGAATAAAAAGTATGGCATAGGGAATATAGTCACTGGTAATGTAATAGCATTGTATGGTGACAGATGGTGGCTACATCTGTTGTAGTGAGTACAGCATAATGTATACAATTGTTGAATCACTATGCTGTACACTTGAAACTAATGTAACATTGTGTGTCAACTATACCCCCTGAAAAAGATATACAGTCCTTTTACTGCCAGAACTTTATATGTTAGATACAGTATAATTTGAAAAATACAACATGTCCTTGTCTGACTTTTAAGTTTGATTAGGTTTAATAATTTCAAAGTCAAGGTTAGATATATTTATATAATTCAAACCATTTTAAAACTAATATGCTCTTAAATCAGGGCAACAGGCAGAGTGAAGAGAATTAAAGTATTACCCAATTTCCTAAATCTCTAACTTTCACTACATTATGAATTTTATTAGGATATTCTCTATAGAAATATATGTTACAGGAAAATTCATTTTGAGTGGCATCTCCTAGATATAATTTTATGAAGATATATAAGTCCCAAAATTGAAGGGGAGAATATAACTACAACTTACTCCTTGACAATGAAGATAGTCAACTGTCTTAGTTATTACAATCAGTACATCACTAGCTTCCCGTTCTGAGAAACATTTTTTTTTGAGAATACGGTCAAGTAGTTCTCCTCCTTTCATCAAATCCGTAACAAGGTAAACATATCTACCATCATCATAAACCTAAAAAAAAAATTTTTTAAATATTATTATTTATAATTATAATTCTGAAATTTTGAAATTATATTTACTTTCCTTTTCTAGTGACCCTCTATTGTTAAAAAAGGACATTAACCCCTTGCTGTTAATATAGTACAGGCTACAGAGAAGATTAAAATGGCTAAACAATCTCCTATACAGTCTTGAGACCATGTTAAACATATAATTGCATTAACTTTTGAAGTTGTACATTATACTTCATCAAATTATATAAATGGAACAATAGAACTCTGTGTCTCTCAAATAGCATCTATCTCATTTTTGGCTATATTATAGCCACTTCTCTTGCCTACTAATAATAAGCTTCCTTCTGGCAGTAAATACATTATTTTTAAATATAGTCCTCACAGTCCATTATCTGATATGGTGTCTTAAATATTTCATTGAATTCAAATACTATATTAAGGAGAATAAATAAGAAAAATATGTGTACCCTTTCAGGGCATGTGAGATGTTTGTATACACAGATGTGCATGTGTGTGTGTGTGTGTGTATGTATGTATGTATATACACATATATATATATATATATAACAAAATACTGCTTAAAGATTACAAATCAAAATGCATAATACTATTTCACTCAAGGAACAATCCATAATGCTATAGCCATTTGCTATATAATCAAAAAAGTAAAATATTTTAGAATTTGGCAGATTCCAAATCTCCTATATCTTCTATATTTATAGTACTACAGGATAATAAATGGTGGTTATAATGTTGATTAGTTGACCAGTCAGAATATATTCAAGCCATCAGGACACTGTCATTTACCAACCATCATAGTTCTTTTTTGATGTTGTATAAGAAGGGTAGGAGTACAGAATCACAGGGGAAAAAAAAACTGAAGTGGCAAATTTAAGATTTTTGAGATTTTGTGGCTTAAAAGTAGAATATACCATAAACATGAAAAGTTTCAAAAAGAAAATAAAGTGTCAAGTCATAACTTCATTAGCTTAGCTGATACATAGATTTTGAATACCTACATCCTTTAAAGTAATAACGTTGGGGTGTTGTCCATAGCGCATCAAAATTTCAATTTCTTCTGAGGGGTCTCTCTTACTTTTGTCAATGATCTAAGAAATAAGTCAAGAAAAATTTCAGAGAAAACTAAATTATTTTCTTTGTCTAAAAATGAATGAAATATTTTCCATTTGGTTATATTTTAAGCAAACACTTAAGAGTGATGCTTGTTTCACATTATTTTAACATTTAAAAATTTCCTATAACTGAAACTTAATAATAAAAAAAAGAACACTTTTCTTTAACATTATATTCCACTTAACTGAAACTATATCAACTGATAATGTGATCCAAATGTAACAGTAATTGTCACAATTGCACAATCATACCATACTATATTAAAATAAAACTATTTAAAACAAGACATTCATGAAATATACCATTCCTCCAAAATAAAGTCTTAGAAAGAAATTCAAATGAAAATATTTTCTTAAGACTTTTCCCCCATCTATGATGAGTACTGGGTATTATATGTAAGTGATGAATCACTAAATTCTACACCTGAAACTAATTTTACCATGTATGTTAACTAACTATAATTTAAAAACTTGAAAAAAAAACTTCCCTTATCATCTTATCTTTGCTATCTCCACTTGCTCCACTGAAAAATGTCTGTAAGTTACCCTGTAATTTAACTTACATATATATATACATATATATATATATATATATATGTATATATATATATATAAAACAAACAAGTTAGGCTCAGAGATAATACCTTCACTGCAAATTCCATGTTGGTAGCTGTATGAATGCATCGCTTGCAAACAGAATAGGAGCCAACACCAATATCCTCTTTTAATTCATATACTTCAGCAAATTGTGTAGCATTTCCATTTATCTGTTTTTTTAAAGTAAAATATTAAAGAGAATGAAATATTTTCACAAATTTTATCTTCTCTTCTAACTATTCATTAATATGAAATCTTTTTAAAAATTCATTATAGAGAAGTTTTATCAGTATTTATAAATGGTTTAAGGAGATTCTTTGTTAATCCTAAACTTTAGGTTTTCTAGATACCCAAAGCCAATACAATAAACCAACTAGTTTATACACTGCCATTACATTTTTCTTGTCAGAAAAGATTACATAAATATAATTAAAGGTTACTACTATCTGTATTTTTCCAAAACATATGGAGACATCTTTAAGTCATATTATACACAGAGATAAATTAAGAAGTTAAAAATCACTTAAAATGTTTAACGTCTTGAGGAACCCTTACACTGTTTTCCAGAGTGGCTGTACCAGCTTGCATTCCCACCAACAGTGTTAAGAGGGTTCCCCTTTCTCCACAACCTACCAACACTTGTTGCTTCCTGTCTTGTTAATTTTGGCCATTCTAACTGGTGTAAGATGGTATCTCATTGTGGTTTCAATTTGTACTTCCCTGATGGTTAGTGATTTTGGACATTTTTTTGGGATGAGCACTGGGTGTTATACGCAACTAATGAATCGCTGAACACTACAACAAAAACTTAAGATGTACTATATGCTGGCTAACTGAACATAATAAAAATAAATAAATCACTTAAAATTATTGTAAATCCATTAGCAAAAACTGAAAGAAATAGTTATCCCTACACCGAATAATCTGATTAAGTGGAATTTACCTGAACAATTGGTAACACGTTTGCACTTGTAACAGGAGTGATTTTATATTCTTCTGCAATAGAAGTTGCAACAAAGCTGAATCCTTTGAAGAGTTGATGAGCATTAGCACTAGCTGGCAAACCAGGAGAATCTAATGTCCAAATAATTATATTTAATTAGAACTACACAGAATTCTATGATATGAAATGTTAGCATTTCTTTAAATATAAAAGAAACCATTAAATGTTTCCATCAGACACTGTATGTTTTTGATTTACTGCATATTATCTGTTTCCCCATTTAGCTACTATGCAAGCCCCATGGATTGTAATTTTTGCCTGTTCTGTTCACTGCTGCATCTTCAGTGCTTAATACCTTCAATATTTGTTGGTATTCAATATTTGTTGAATGAATGCATGAAACAGATGCTACTCTATGTAGACCTCATTAAATTATAAACTTTAAGAGTCAGTGATATATCTTGTCTTACCTCCTACTCCTTACCCTATAATTCATTAGCATGCCAAAGGACTTTTAAAACAAGAATGAAAAAATTTTACCCTTTGCTTTAACACTTGCTTCCCTGATAAATATTTCCTATTTAAATCCTCTGTTTGAAAGATGCCCATGCAATGCTGTATATAAGATCCACACTTTCATATAAGGCAAACAAACCCTCTGCAAACTTAAAATTCATTTAGTTTTTATCTAAGAAGCTAGTTTATTTTTAACAATCTAATTGAATGAAAGCCCTGATATTACATATAAACATGCATTACCTTTAGGTGTTTTTGCAGTAAATTCAGGATCAAAACAGAAAGTATCATCCGGTTTTCCAGAAGCAGGTTTGAAAGGAGGTTGAACTTCTCTTCTATATAATTTCTAGAAGAAAAAACAGGATAACACAAAATCATATTAACACTTTAAAATTACTATATTTTCTAAGGGAAAGCAGAATATAATATTAATAGTCCTTAATAAAAGACTCACAATTTAATAAATAAAATTTTAACAGGCTTCATATACCTGTTTACCAAATTCTAAAAATTTGAGAGATAATCACAGTCAAATGAGACCAGGAAACACAACAGTGATGCCAAAAGTTGCATACACAAAGAATGATGTTCAATTTTGGGTATCAAAAACTGACTTTAATTCTCACTTGTAAAATAACCATGTAGAATATATCACAATGTGACCGTACATTCAAGAATTTCAAAACTAATAGATTATCTTCAAGAAGTATATATTTCACCTAAAATATTTTGTTGTTACATAAAAATATGTCTTAAATACACTGTTTAGAGCTATTATTAAATAATTTAAAAATATAATCTTGTCTAACAATTTAACTTCCTAAAATTTTGTTTTTGAAAGACCTTTAAAACATCTTAAAATATATGAAAATTACCCTCTTTTAAAAATCTGCTTTTTTAAAAGGTCACAGTCCTATAGTGGAGGAAAACTAATAATTACTTTGATTTTCATTTATTTAAATATATAAACAATATATTCTTTTGTTACTTAAATTAATAGCAATGAACATAAACTGTTTAGATATAAGAATGATGTAAAAAAGGAATTGTGGTTGTCTAGTTAAGAAGAAAGGAAGAGTAGACAAGCATTAGGAAAAAAAATGACAAGGGGATATAAGGACACCAAGAAAGGGATGCACACACATACGACACAGGACAGACTCCCATGTAGCATGCCCACTGAGTGGCCTTTCAGGGTATTAATACTAATGGCTTATGTTGTGCAGTTGTACAATTATAAAAAAATCATTTTTTCCAACTTTTAATTTAAACTCCAGCTAGATAACATACAATGCAATATTGGTTTTAGGTGTAGAATTTAGTGATTCAAAACTTACATATGACACCTGATCTTCATCATAACAAGTGCTCTCCTTAATCCCATCACCTGTTTAACCCATTCCCCACCTACCCACCTCCCCTCCAGCAATCTTCAGTTTGTTCTCTAAAGTTAAGTGTCTGTTTCTTGGTTTGCTTCTCTTTTTTTCCCCATGTTCATTTGTGTTGTTTCTTAAATTCCACATATGAGTGATATCATATGATAATTGTCTTTCTCTGACTTTTTTCACTTAGCATAATACATTCTAGTTCCATCGATGTCATTGCAAATGCCAGGATTTCATTCTTTTTGATGGCTGAGTAATATTCTATTACACACACACACACACACACACACCATTCATCAGTCGATGGACATTTGGGCTGTTTCTATAATGGCTATTGTTGATAATCCTGCTTATAAACATTGGGGTGCATGTATACCTTTGAATTAGTATTTTTGTATTAGGTATTTTTTGTATTAGTATTTTGTATTAGGTATTTACCTAATAGGGCAATTGCTGGGTCATTCGGTAGTTCTATTTTTAACTTTTTGATGAACCTCCATCCTGTTTTCAGGGTAGCTACACCAGTTTGCATTCCTACCAACCGTGTAAGAGGATTCCTTTTTCTCTGCATCCTTGCCAACACCTGTTGTTTCCTGTGTTGTTAATTTTAGCCATTCTACCTGATGTAAAGTGATATCTTATTGTAGTTTTGATTTGTATTTCCCTGATGATGAGTGATGTTGAGCATCTTTTCATGTATCTGCTGGTCATCTGTATATCTTTGGAAAAATGTCTATTCATGTCTTCTGCCCAGTTTTTAATTGGATTATTCATTTTTGGGGTGTTGAATTTTATAAGTTCTTTATATATTTTGGATACTAACCCTTTATCAGATATGTCATCTGCAAATATCTTCTCCCATTCCTTAGGTTGCCTTTTAGTTTTGCTGATTGTTTCCTTTGCTGTACTGAAGCTTTCTACCTGTTAAGTGTGGTTATTCTCTCCTATTCTCAGTTGGGGAATGTGAAGGAGGGAGAAAAATGTACATAGATCCACAGATCTTATTTGCCTTATCATTCACCCCCTTATCCATTTCTCTCCCTCCTGCACATTCCCCAACTGAGAATAGGGGAGAATAGTAACTACACTTAATAGGTAAAACGTATGAGTAACAAAAATTTACTAAATATCATCCACACATCTACTGGTTCAAGGTAATTGTCATGACATCTATATCTCTAAATAAAAATCTCATACCAAAAAAAAAAAACTAATTAAGTTTTATCAACAAAGTCCAAATATAACAATTTTATTCTTCAGTGTTAGTTCATATTAAAGTCACTCAGTAACAAAGTTTCTACTGAACTTACATTCCAGTCAACATTTGCAAAAAAAAGATGTCTTTTGATTTCTTCAACTCCTTCTGAACCTATAAAAAAAGAAATAATTTTTTACTGGTATAATTTTTTTAAGCTTTCTACCTGGCTTCTCTGCTATTATCTGTACAAGAGTATATACATTTCATAGATTCCTTGCAGTGAAAATTTTATGATTTATCTGATATTTTACTGTGTTTTTTGAATTAATATGATAAAATATATCTGATGTTCACATTGAAGCACATAAAGTATCATGAAATACTGAAATGCCTTCCAAGTTAAATCAAAATAGTGTTTAACATATAATTAAAATTGAAGCATATTTTCTTTCCTTCACTATAAAACTTATGACCATGTATCTCAATGCCAAATTAAAAAGTGCAACAGAATAAAGTGACATTGAAATTTTAACACAAGTCCACAAATAAAATGATACGATCACATCTGGATCCAGGGAAAGGTTACCAGTACGTGGACAAATAATGAGAGACTATGGATATATTTACCTTGAAGATTTCTGGAAGGGACAGAATAATTACCTTCAAATATCTAAAAGGATTACCTATATAAGGGATAATTCTGTGAATTATTTTAGAAGAGGTACTCCACACGATATACATAATGGTATGTATTAAACAGAAGTTCTGAATAACTAGACCACTCCATTCTTAAATTATGGACACAACAGAGTTTACTGGATCTATGTACATACAAAATGCAAACTTCTAGGTATAAATATATAGCAACAGTAAATGAACTAAGCCAGAAAACAAAGTTACAATTATCCTCCCAAAGCATGCAGTGTATTGTTATAAAAGCTAAGACAACAAAGAATACCCAATCTATTTGCTGGATTCCTTTTGAATAACATCCTTAGGAGACTTTGTGCCTCAGCACTAAGAAACTGAGGCATCCCAAGTTTTGCTCTGAAAAATAAGATTTTAGAAAATTTCACTTAAATCTAGCCATACTTTAAATTGACAAATCTTAAAAAGAATTTAAAAGAATGCTTTAACAATGTCAAATAATGTCCCTTTTATGGTAGGAGAAGAAAACAAGACAGTGTGAAAAAAAATGTTCTTTTGTGTCAGTTGAAAACAAGATTCTCAAAACTGAAAGCAAGGAATTTTTCCCAAAAGAAAAAAAATAATGTTCACACTTACTTTAATATCATATTCATGGTTTCATTTCTGTCTTTACCTTGAAATGGCAGAGTACCAGTAAGCATTTCAAACTAAAACAAAAAGTAATACATTAATTTAGCAGAACTTAGAATATACAATAAAATTCTTTAGGAAAAATATTGAGACAAGTAATACATGACCATCAAATCACATAGAATCTACATGATAGGTCAAAATAGGACCAGAAAACTAAGTCAATTAAGGAACTATACTTCTGGTACCCCACTACATATAGCCCAACTGATAGGTGACCGTAGGAAATGAAACAACCAATTTTTTTTCAGTATTGTCTAATCTGGTTACTTTCCCAAACCAAAGCAATTTGAAAATAGACACACAGCATTTTCTTTTAAAACAAAAATACGCTTTTAAAGCAAACATTGAACAATGAATGGAAAATAAAAATAAGCACTGAACCATTTCAAATTCATACATGCTTTGTACAACTAACTGGAATTTAAATAAAACTTAAAAAAAGAATTTCTACAAAAGGCTGATAAGCTCATGAAAAGATGTTCAACATTACTAGTCATTTGTGAAATAAAAAGAAAAAAAGATTTAACTATTCTTATTCTCCTCACTGCCCCCCCCAAAAGCAATCAAAACAGAACAAGAAGCTACACACATACAACAATATCTTAAAAAAGATTTTTTGAGACAGTTGTACATGGCATAAAAAACATTTTCCCTAAGAGATTTAACTGTAATGTAGATAATTAGAACATTAAATAATGGTATAAAAAAGACTAGATCTAAAAATTAAGATCATTATAGTTCACTAAAGAGAAAACTTTGTATCTCTAATATTTAAGTCTTTTTTCATTATTTTTTTATTATTATGTTCAGTAAGTTAACATATATCTCTAATATTTAAATCTTGAACTTGGATTCAATAATGGCTTTCACTTCAGTCCTCTGCTCATTTATTTGAATTCACAACCTTAGCTTATCCATTCCATTCTTTCCTATACACTGATGACTTTCAAATCTGTTCAAGCCTCAATCTCTCTCAAGTCCCAGTTCTCCCTCCCAAATCTATAGTAATGTTTCTCAACTGGAAACTGAATAAGTAGGGGTAGGAGCCACAGAAAGGGAAATAAGAGAAAAGAAAGTATAGTATATAGGGATCATTGTTCTCAAGTTCCAGTCCCCTGACTCCAAACCTAAAGTTATGGTTCTCCACTAGAGTAATACTACACTGGAGGAGTAGAGATGGTAATGGGAATGACAAAAAGAAGGGGGATATTATATTGGAATCACACCTCCCCCCTAAATTAAACTGTATATTGGCTGACTGAGCATTGTTTTTTCAAAGTCTCCAGATGATCCTGATCTCTCCACTTCCTTTCCTAATTTATTACCACCAAGGGGTTAACCACAAACCCACAGTAACCTATGCAACATGTTATAAATAAATTATTTCTCCATTCGAAAACCAGCTCCCCTTCCCAACTATCTCTTTTCTACTGAACTTTCATTCTTTCAATTCCCTAAAGTTCATAAATTTTAAAGTTATCTTTATCTTTGACCCTTTCCTTCTCCTTCATATGTGACGTTAAATCAGGTATTAAGATCAGCCATTTCTTCCTTCCTTCCTAATATACATTTTTTTCTCTAAGTACCATTTTGTTAAAGAATCTACAAAAATTTCCTACTACTCAGAGAATTACATGCATACATTTATATGCTTATAGCCTCATTTCCTCCACCTTCACCCTCATTCTCCACTACTATTCTAATATTCTAATTGGTTCTCCAGTTCTTTGCTAATATGATCACAATACTATCCTTCCTGAGACTTGGAACTATTTAAATTTTATCCATGCTTCAGGATTTAAGTTCTACCTTCTCCACTTTTCCTAAATCAACTTATATGATTTCTTGCCTGAATTTCTAAGGTATACTGTCAGGCCGTTTATTTAGCTGTTCCAATTGTTTCCCCAACCAGATTGTATGCCTTCTTAGGTGATGAAAAATGTCAAATATCGTACTTCAAGTTTACTCCTACCCCATTACCCTCCCCAAATGCCAGGTTTATAATAGGCACTAATACATTAATGTGTCATATAGTATGTCATTCAGTAGTAAATAGGCAAAATGGATTATCAGCAAGATGGATTATACAAGCAAATTGATTCAATAGCTATTCATTTATCACTCTACTTAATACTGCAAATTCTATTCTTAATTTATACCAGATTAGTCAGTTTGTATGCCCACTATGCTAGGTACTATGGGAGATGAAAAGTAGTATGAAACATGATTGCTCTTCTCAAGAAGTTTACAGTCTTTCTAGGGACATGCATGAAACAATTTGACAATAAGACAGTTTATGGTGAAGTGCTAAAGTCTGGGATACCTAATTAATAAAACATATGACAGTTAAACATAGTATTCTGAAATCTAAAATCTGGAAAGTCTTTTTCTAAGTTTTAAATTTGAATAGCTTATAAAAGAATGCTGCCATTTACCTTTTCATCTAGGAACTTTAAAAGAAATCAGAATACCAAAACCTTAATTCTTACTGTGTAACAGCTAGCCAGTCACAAGTTTTTTAGTAATCATGAATTATCAAAACTCTGTTCTCACCTGATACATTCCAAAATTTAAATTAAAATTCTAAATAATATTAATTTTATATTGGTATAATTAAAAAATTAACACTACTTACCATAAGTACACCATATGACCACCAATCAGCACTCTGGGAATGGCCTCTCCTATTTACTACTTCAGGAGCCATATACTCCACTGTGCCACAAAATGAGTAAGCCTTCTTTTCTTGATCTACTGATTCCTTGCTGAGTCCAAAATCTATAATAACAATATGTTACAAAAATATATCTGAAGATATTCAGAAAATAGAAAATACCAAAAGAAATAAAATTGTGTTAGACCTTAAAACAATTCATGGATGGCCTATAATTACTCTTAAGAAACCTCTCCTACGAGACAATGGACTTCAACCTGTATTTCATAATGATACTCTTTAAGAGCATTTAAAGATTGCTCAGTAAATTTCATCATCAAAATACACGTTTTCATGTCTATACTAGAATATCATTCAGCAACTTTGAGAGGTCAACAATTAAATCAAAGCTGTCATAGAGATCTAAGTTTTAAAACAGACTAAGACAAAAAGGAGGGAGTAACTTACACTTTTTAAAACACTAAAAAAGCAAAGTGTGCTTTGGTTTTGGTGAACTTCCATTTTTGTTTAAGGCTTTCAAGAGCTGAAGGTACTAATATATAAAAATCAATCTTATTCCTATGTACTAGCAATGAAAAATTGGAAGCTGAAATTTAAAAAGTACCATTTATAATACCACCAAAAAAACCCCAAATGAAATCCACAGGTAAAAATATACAAAGTGTATGAAAGACCTGTATGCTGAGAACTAGAAACACTGATGAAAGAAATCAAAGTAGATCTAAATAAATGGAGAGACACATTGTATGCATGGTTTGGAAGATTCAGTGTTGTTAAAGATATCAATTCTCCTAAAAACTGATCTACAGAGTCAGTGAAACTTCAATAATAAAACCCAGCAAGATTTCTTTTGTAAAAATCAAAAAGCTAAAGTTAAAATTTATATAAAAAGACTATAGAAAATACAATAGCCTAAATAATTTTGAAGAAATAAAAACTTTGAAGGAC
Source organism: Mirounga leonina (assembly GCF_011800145.1). Lineage (NCBI taxonomy): Eukaryota > Metazoa > Chordata > Mammalia > Carnivora > Phocidae > Mirounga > Mirounga leonina. The sequence goes on from NW_023270513.1 coordinate 14,097,828, forward strand.
TTACATTACCTCACTTTAATACTTAACATAAAGCTACAGTAATCAAGAAAGTGTGGCATTGGAGAAAGGCTAGACATATATATGTCATATATAGGACAATATATATTGATATCCATATTGATATATATCAATGCAAAAGGACAGTGTCCAAGAATAGACTAACACATATAGTTCTACTATAATGCTTGTTTTGAAAATGCAAATTCGTTCCACTGTGATTGATACATTAGGAAACAATTTGATCACAACACAAATTTCAAATGGGGTTGGCTTATGTGTGGTTTATGTGTAATTTTGTCTATAAGAAAACACTAGATGAGACACTATAAAACTGTACCTAGCTGAAGCAAGCCAGGTAGAAATAGATACATGCACATACCCCAAACATCTGCCAGCTATTTCAGCTCACCATGTGTATTATGAGCCACTCCTGTCCACCTGTAGTGTTACTCCCAATTCCAGATAATCTATTTTCTACTACTTCACAATAACTAACAAACTGTAACCTTTCTGACAACAATTCTACAAGCAAATTTCAGTATTTTTTTCAAACTAAGGTTCCTACTTATTGTAGTATTTATACATTCTTAAACATTTAGAATGTGTAAAACAATGCTGTCATTTTTATCAACTTCCTATCTTTCTTTTGTGTGTCTGGTTATGTATTTGAGTGTTAAGCCCCTAACCCCATTTTCCCCATTAAGCCCTGTGCTTTTTATTATGTAATTATTCATAGTGGAATGATTTTTTTTTTAAGATCATATGTGCTGCATTAGAACTGGCTATATATTGTTAATTGATTTCTGATAAAGGTGTAAAAGCAATTCCACGAAGAAAGTTAAGTTCTTTTCAACAAATGGTGCCAGAACAATGGGATATTAATATACAAAAACATCCTCATAACATAAAGAAACATTAACTAAAAATGAACCTTAGAACTAAATGTAAAACCTAGAACTGTAAAATTGTCAAAAGAATAAAAGGAGAAAATCTTTTTGATCTTGAATTAGGCAAGGATTTCTAAGATACAACATCAAAAGTAAAATTCATAAAAGAAAAAAGTTGATAACTGGACTTTGTCAAAATCAAAACTCTTCAAAAGATACTGTTCAGAGAAGAAAAAAAAGCTACAGACTGGAGAAAATATTTGCAGACTGCATATCTGATAAAGCTCTTGTATTCAGACTATATTTTAAAAACTCAAAATAACCCCTTGAAATTCAATAATAAAACAAACAATCCACATTTTTTAAATGGCTAAAAGATGTGAACAGATACTTCTCCAAAGAAATAAATACACAAAAAGATGCTCACTGCCAGTTATTAGGGGAATTCAAATTAAAATCCTAATGAATACTACTACATGCCTATTAGTAGAGCTAAAATAAAAATACTGACAATACCAAGTAATGACAAGGATGCAGAGCAACTAGAGCTCTCACATGTTGCTGATGGGTATGCAAAATGGTGCAACCACTTGGATAACAGTTTGGAGGTTTCTCACTGAGTTAAAAATACACTTACCATAAGACCAAGCAAACCCTCTCCTTCAGTATTTACTCAAGTGAAATAAAAATTTATGTTCACATAAAACCTGCACATGAATATTTACAGTGGCTTTATTCATCACTGCCAAAAACTGGAAACAAGCCAAATATCCCTTAATTGGGGATTAGACAAACCATGGCATCATCATAAAATGGAACACTATTCAGCAATAAAAAAATAAATTGATACACACAATATAGATTAATCTCAAATGCACTGTATTAAGTAAATAAAGCCAGACTCAAAAGGCTATTTGCTGTAGCCTCTGTTTTACATTAAATCATGGAAAAGACAAAACCTTAGGGACAGAAATTAGATTGATACTTGTCTAGGGTAAAAAGGAGGATTAACTTACGGGGAAATTGTGGAGGGTGATAGAATTGTTTTATATCTTTATGTTGGTGGTGGGAATAAAACTAAACGTATTTGTCAAAGTTTGTAGAACTATAGATGAAAAAGTGATTTTTAAAAATTAAACCTTATATTTTGAGACAACTGCAAATTCACATGCAGTTATGTGAAATACTACAAGAGATCCTATTTGCCCTTTACCCAGTTTCCCCCATGGTAACATCTTACAAAACTATATTACAGTATCACAACCACAATATTGACAAGGATATTGTCAAGATAAAGAATAATTCCATCACCACAAAGATCCGAAGAATGAGTTTTACTCTAATGTAAATTATACCTTAATTCTATAAATGAAAATAAAGCTCTAAGTCCTATATTGCTCTCTTAAAATAAAATACCAATATTAATAATTAATTTTAGGGTGTCTCAAAATTAATTTTCTTTTTTTTTTTTTTAAAGATTTATTTATTTATTTATTTGACAGCGAGAGACACAGCGAGAGAGAGAATGCAAGCAGGGGGAGTGGGAGAGGGAGAAGCAGGCTTCCTGCAGAGCAAGGAGCCCGATGCGGGGCTCGATCCCAGGACCCTGGGATCATGACCTGAGCCGAAGGCAGATGCTTAACAATGAGCCACCAAGGCGCCCCTCAAAATTAATTTTCTAACCATGCTCAATATTTTCATTTAAAAATCACTTACCCTTGTATAATAACTCAAATGCATTATGATTTTTACCATAATTTTAAAATATCTTTTCAATGGACTACTACTTTATTTCTCTACATTTTGAGACTTTTAAACTCCTGCACATTCCATTTCAAAGATTAAATGTAATAAAAGCTAGTCTTCGAGGTCAGTTCAGCCAAATAAAAGAACATACCTTGTAGAGAAGAACACTGGCTTCTTTGGCCATTCCAGAGAGGAGGAGAAAGGGAAGAGAATTTTCTTATCCTCCATTACCTTTCAGAGATTTATACCACTCCATAGAGGTCCTCTGCTGTACTTTCTCTGACAAAACTGACATTTAACACTAGAATTTGCTCAGCAATCAACTGACAAAATATTTTACAATAAGAATTAGCTACAAGATTAAATAAGATATAAGTTAATCAGTGATTTTTCCAAGCCACTAATTTGAAAACAAAATACAGAAATCAGCTATATAAAGGCTTTTTTTGGGGGGGGAAGTATATCTTTGTAACCTTAAATGACTCTAAGACTTCAAATTTTAAAAGCATGCCTAGAAAACAATGATTTCATGACTACTATGAGTAAAAGTAATCCCAGTGACTAATTTGCAGATAGCCATAAAAATTATTAAAATTATTTTTATGTATACATTCTCTCTTAAATATCCAGCTCAAGTACTGCGTGATATAAATTTCTGACACTGTATATTTTTTCTCCCTTCTCTTTATAGAAATTACCCTGTATTATGTCCCTCCAAAAACATAATATAGCAACCACAGATAGTTGAAATTGTGTTTAATTTATAGTTTTTAATGGGATATTATGAGTAAACATTATTTTCTGAACCAGGCAAGTCATATTACATATTTAGATTTTATATAGACTATGAGGTGGGGTGTTACAGAAAAAAAAATAAAAAATAAGACACAAAAACAATATAAATAATATATTGGCATTTATGCAGGTATTTTGGGGTATTCATTCTCATTCTGTTGATCTTCTGCTATACAATCATACTCTCAGTATGAGGTCAATTAGGCTAAAACCATAGTCATACCAAGGAACATTTATATAGTCCACTGTCATTCTAGAGTAACCTGTTATAAGTCTATTCTTTTTATCTAGAGGATTTTTAAAGTGGACAGATAAAAAGAAAGATATTGCCCCTCTCTTATGATTAAGGAAAACCTCCTAATTCTTCCCTAAGCCTAAGAAGAAGTAATCTTGGGAAAGACCCTGCCTAGATGAGACATTCCTAAATCACTATAGCCCACTGGTATCAATGACAAACAGCTATCAATCTGGTACTTTTGACTGTAGTATTCAAAATGGAAGGAAGAAGATAGGAAGGACAAGAGGAAAAGAGGGAGAGGAGAAGGGAGGAAAAGACACACAAAAGGAAGAAAAAGAAAAGAAAGAAAAAGAAAGTAAGAAAGGATAAAAAGAAAATAAGTTAAAGGAAATAATGAAAAAAAAATAAAAGTAAAGTATAAGAATATTTGCTGTGAACGGTCACACTTTAACCAACCTTATTGGAATAGTGTTAGGTTAAATCCATATGTTTATTACTCATTACACAACTTTGAATTGGGCTATAATTATAAAACAGTGTAAATTATCTAATATTTATTATTCTATAATTTTTAAAGAAATATTAACACCATTTTAAGTAAAATAGATTGAATTGTTAAACATATTTATATCACCTTTTCTTCCTGTTATAAGCCTCTATCCTTTGCTTATAAGTTTACGTTTTTTCTAACTAATCCTTCCTCCTCAGCCAGTTTAAGTCCAAAAGCTATAAAAGCAGAATTTACATTACAAGACTAAATATAAAACAATTTGACATCATTATTTACCCAAATAACCTTAATGTAGAAAAGCAATATAGGTCAAATTTATTCTATTTTTTTCCCACCTCCCTTCCTCAACTCCTGACAAAACAGGTATAGTTTATTTTTAAAAATGAAAAGAATTAAATTCTAATTAGCTTTGCAACTAAAACTTGATTGATATAAAATAAAAATTATATAATGCATAAAATCTTAAAACGCTACTGTTCTCTCTTCCTATTATTTTTCTTTCCTTTTCCTTTTTCAATCCCTTTAAATCTACGTTGCTTCTTTTATATATGAAAAAGAGAATCAGGCTATGAATCAAAAAGATTTACTAAACTTTATTTGAACTTTGTCACATCTGCCTGAGCCTTCAAGTTAACAGTTTTATACTTTATTTTTACATTGAAGCGGTATACTTAGGAATTTAAAGCAACTTACCTTTAAAGTGTACTGGTCCAAAATTCTCTGTAAAGACCACATCTTCATTTTAACATTCTGATAATTAAATAAAGATTTTACTATCTATTTATAACATAAGTAACCTTTTGAGATTGGCTCACTCAGCATAATGCCCTTGAGTCCATCCAAGCTGTTGCATATATCAAGAGTTCTTTCCTTTTTACTGCTGGGTAGTATTCCATTGTATGGTTGTATCAGTTTGTTTATCCATTCATTCTTTGAAGGACATTTGGGACATTTCCAGTCTTGGGCTATTATAAATAGAGCTGCTATGAAAATTCATGTATAGGTTTTTATGTGGACATAAGTTTTTATTTCTCTAGGACAAATGCCCAGGATGAGTACTGTATGGTTCTATTTATATCATATTCTCAATATAACAAAACTAGAGATGTAGAATAGATTAGTTGCCAGGAGTTAGGGGAGGGATGTGGAGGGCATGATTGTAAATAGGCAGCACAAGAGAGTTCTTTTGTAGTTGTAAAACAGTTTTGCATATTGATTGTGGTGGTGGTATTCAAATCTATACATGTGATAAAAAGTCACAGAATTACACACAAACAAAAAAATAAATGCATGCAAAAACTAGTGAAATCCAAATAAAGTATATGGTCCAATGAGTTGTACTATACAAATCAATTTCTGGGATTTGATAACACACTGCAGTTTTATAAGATGTCACCATTGGCGGAAGCTGGGTGATGGTTAGACAGGACCTCTCAGTACTATTTTTGCAACTTATTGTGAGTCTATAATTATTTAAAAATAAAAGCTTTTAAAATTGGTATAATAACAAAATTTTACGCTTAAGAATCCTGTGAGGATTAGCACCTTGTGTTATAGTAAACCCTAAATATTCAAAATAAAGACAAATAAAACATTTTCACAAATAAAGAAAAAAATGAATCTCTGATTCTGAAACACTTGGTTTAAAAGTTTATAATTCATTATATTTCAAATATGATAACTACTTATGATAAATCTTTCAGTCTAGACTAAAACTAAGATGATGTGTTTTTATCTAGAAAGCTAAATGTCATTTGTTAATTAGGACAGTAACTCCATTGTATAATTTTTTGGTATTACAATTAGAACATATTGAGAGCTATCTTATCTACCTTTTAAATAAATTTTAGTTCACTAAAGAGATGAATAAAACACAAGTCAAGGAAAAAAGAAAACAGGCTTAGACAAATATATATTAAAATATAGAAAAATATAAAATGGGTTTAGGATAAAATAAGAAAATTTGCATACCTGTTAACTTGATATGTCCTATTTCATCAAGCAGAATGCTGTAAATCAAAATTCACACTCAACAAGATGGAATAAAATATTTTATACAAAACATTTACATAAAAATCATCATAAACTTTAAAATAATATTTGATATACTGGAAAATATTTAAATGATTGATTTCAAATCAACGGGGAAATAAAATCAATGGGTATCTTATAAAGATTACTTTTTTAAGTAAGTTTCATATAATTATATAATTCATATATAATTTCATGTAATTTTTAAATAAAATAAATAAAAGACTTAATGGAGAAAAAAGTAGTTATAGAAAACTGGTAACAGGGATTCATAAGAAGAATATAGCTTTACTTTTCTGGCTTCAGGTCTCTATAGACAATTCCTAATTGGTGCAGATGATCCAAAGCAAGGGCCAGTTCTGCAAGGTAGAATTTTACATCTTCCTCTGTAAACAGAACCTAGAATACAATAATTTACCATTTGATCCTTTTTCCAATATTGAATTTTTAAAATTTACTTCATTAAAAACCAATAAACAGACAAATCTAGATAAGTAAAAAAAATAAAAAATAAAAGTAGATAGATTAAACTACTCTTTAAGAATCCTTCTCTTCGGGCACCTGGGTGGCTCAGTTGGTTAAGCAACTGCCTTCGGCTCAGGTCATGATCCTGGAGTCCCGGGATCGAGTCCCGCATCGGGCTCCTTGCTCAGCAGGGAGTCTGCTTCTCCCTCTGACCCTCCCCCCTCTCATGTGCTCTCTCTCTCTCTCATTCTCTCTGTCTCAAATAAATAAATAAAATCTTTAAAAAAAAAAAAAGAATCCTTCTCTTCAATATTAACTGTTTTAATGTAAATCTTCCTAAAGCATATTATGGAATTTACATATCTTCTACACTGAAGAGTCAAATTAGCTTATGTGGAAAAAAGCTTTGTAAATTATGAAATGCTATGTGTGTAACCATGAGGTATAATTATTATAGGTTTAGGTCTATATTCATTCATAAGTGAGTGTTAAATTTACACACAAAATTAGGCACTACTCAACCATTAGATGTATTTTTTTTTCCATTGGATGTAATTTTTAAGATTTATCAAAGGCTTTTGATTGGCAAAACAAATAATTTGTCTAGAAATTGGTTATTTTCACTACAGAAATCTCTGAATTATTAGGAAAGTTCAAAATTTGAATGAAACATCATTAAATCTTATTAGTGACTTGTGCATTTAGAATTATGGCCATTGAATTACATAATACAGACTCCGGTTACTAGTAAAACTGCTGAGAATGAGCAGTTAAAGATAAATTTTGAAACTCTACCTACTTTTTATTAAAATGATCTATAGAAAAACAAAGATTGTGCATTATCTAACTTTCAGGGAGTTCCTTTGAATATTATAATGGTAAAGTTATAAAAACATAATTTTCACTTGATACTTTTTTATTAAGAATAAACATATTTGATATTTTATTAAGAATAAAAATATTTGTTACTTATTTAACTTCTCAGGAAGGCTAATCAAAATTTTAATTTAAACCTAACACATAAGGAAATCCTAAACAAAAATCTTTCTAACTTTAAAGAAGCTTTGTCCAGGTTACAGTTTTATGGCAAGCATATTATTTTGTCATGAAGCTGTCTCTGAAAAGCCTCATGATAGACACAAATAAGAAACTTACTAAGTAGCAATTATGTGCCAGTAAATTTACATTCATCATGTTATTACAACCTTTCAAACAACACTATGAGGTATATATTATCACCACCTTACATCTGGAGAAAGAGACTCAGAATCAGAATAGCTAGAATAACATAGCTAATAAGTAGGCCCACAATTTGAACTCAGGAATACTTATCTCTAAGAACTACCTCTTCCCAGAAGCCACTTCCACCATATGTTAGGTTTCAACTAATGCTTTCCTATTTACTAATCATCCTATCACCAATGAACCCATGAAAGAAAATCATCTAAACCCTAGCACCTTGAGTTAAGCACTGCTAGTCTTTTGTTGTCTGCTCTTCAAATCATTTGCGCATGTGTGTTTTAACATATTTAAGATCACAGTATATATACTATTTAGTGGCTTCCTTTTTACCCATTTAATATTATAACATAAGCCATCTCCCACATTTTTAAAATTTATAGTTTTCAATAGTTGCATAATATCAACATACTAATTTACCATAATTTACCTAAATGTTCATTTGGATTATTTCCAGTTTTTCATTATTTAAATAACTCTGTAATATGCATATATATATATTTTATTTATTTCCCCAAAAAGAATTCCTAAGAAATAAAACAGGAAATACTGGGTCTGTGAAAATAAATAGTCCAAGATTTTGACATATAGAATAAAATTATTTTCCAAAAAGTTTACAATAATTTCTACTCCCATCAGCAATTTATGAAAGCATTTGTCTTACCACATCCACAATAGCACTGAATATTACTCTTCAAAAATATTTTTTAATTTGATACACAGAAATGCCACCAATTATTTTAATTTAAATTTTGATTCCTAGGCTAAACATTTTTCCATGTCCTTTAGGCATTTCTATTTTGTAAGTAAATTATTGGTAATGTTTTTGCCTATTTTCCATTATTTACTTACTGTTTTTTTCAATCGGTATAAGCCCTTTATATATTAAAAATGTCAGTTCTCCATCACATTACTTGTAAATATTTTCACCATTCTGTGCTTGTTTTTGACATTCAGGAATTCTTAATTTTATGTAGTCAAATTTATCTATCATTTCTGTATGATTTTCCTTCATTATTTTAATGATTAAGGAGAAACCTCCACTAAGTGGTCAACTGCAAATTTGGCTGCCATTTTCTTTTAGGACAATTGTTTTTCCAGATTTAACTCTTAAGTGAAATTTATCTTTGTATGGTAGAGATGAAAATTTAAAATGATATTCTTCTGAAATATCTAACTGATTTATCATATACTATTTATTGAACAATCAGTCTCTTTGCCATTAACCTGTGATTCTCCTTTATCATAATAACATATGGTAAATCATATACACCTGAGTATTTGGGGGCTTTATAGTATGTGTTTAATCTTGTGTTGATATTCTGATGTTCTGCTTATAGCAGCAGTTTTACAAAGTTTTAAACAAGAGGAAGGACAAGAAAAGTGTGTTATTTTCAAAATATCTTAGTTTTTTTTTTTTTTTTTCATTTGTTTACTTTTCTAGATAAGCTGGTAAAATTATTCTGTCACTTTCAAACAGACAGAAATTCCTATTGGGACTTTGCTTGAAAAAATTTTTAAACCTATAAATTAATTCTGGAAAAACTGGCAGCTTTATAATTATCACCATTCATCCAAATATATTTTCTTAATATTAGCAAAGTAAAACACGGCTTAAGAGTTTTGTGTGTTTGTGTGTTGGGGGGGAGGTGTTTGGGGGAGAGAAATTTGGGGAGGTACTGTTCCCTTTGAAATATATATGACATATAATATTCTTTAACACATACAAAAATATACTTTTTAAAGTCTTTTACTAAGGCATGAAGAACATGACCTCATTTTGGATGACATAACAGGTTTTTTGTGTGTATATACAAGTGAAATATAACCAAAAACAACTTCTTATTAATAAGTTGTCTATAGAAGTAACAAATCATTTGCTAAAAGCCTGTTCAATGAATATACTAATTTATTGTCTTTGGCAAATGCATTTAAAATGCTTGCTCTTACCTAATATTCCAGACTTAGGAATCAAAACTTACTGACTGCATCTCTGTGCTAGTATGGGTTTAGATAGTCCCACATTGAGAATGAAGGTCTGAAGAGTTTAAAAGAAAATTAGAAATGACTACGAGTAAAAATTTCTCAAACACATTCTTGAAAATTCTACACTGTAACACAAGAAATCATGAATTCTGGGGCCCTGTTTCACTGCTGCCATTCTGTGTCTTGACACAAGCTTTTAACAAGGTCCTTTATAACCCTCCTTGGAAGTGGGTCCTAGACAGACCCTACCATAAACTGAATTCTGTTCTATAATAAATAATATACCAAGATCACAGTCTATGTTCATGCATGGCATGTTCTACACTGGACATAGACAGATACAAGCCAGAGACCTTAGCCACGTAAGCACTGGCTAGCATACAGTTCCTTTTTCACAGCAAGTTCCAGAGCTCTGGGAATCAATAATAGCTCTCCCACACTCAACATCTTAATTCTGGAAGTGAGATGTTGAAACACTATCACCCAATTAAAATGCTATTCCCAGAGTGCCACTTTAAGACAAAATGAAGTAGACAAGGACAGAAATATTTCCTGCCTGAAACAACTAAAACACAGTACAAAATCTATGAAATGACACTTTTCAAAACATTAGCCATCAGTCAACAAAGGACAATGAATACTGAAAAATGGGAAACAAACAAGGTAAGCCCTACAGCTGTCCTACCTTACTATCTAGAAAGAGTTTCCAAGCAGCTGTGTAAGGAGAGTCAAGTCAGGCAGAGCCTGTAAGACTCCCTGAGTTAATGAGAGGCTGGGGAGACAAGAAGGATAGAATTCACAAGATAGCATATAGAAAGGAGAACTTCAGAGAGAGATAGAGAGAGACAGAGAGAGTGCTATAGAGTTATGTAGAGGTCTCCCTCAAGCATTTACCAGAAAAATGCTTAGGACACAGGAGTAAGGAAATTATCCTGAGCTAGAAAACAATCAATGAAAGGATTAGAAGACTGTTCAATGGAACTTACACAGGGCCAGGAATACTTCCTGTTATCTCCAACCACAGCAGAAAACCTCATATTTCACAGGGTATTGGACAGAGTAATCCAAAGTGTTTTGCTTCAGAGTGGTGCAAAATTAGTCCCTGATTAAATGCTGTTCTGGTCCAGTTTAACAACCTGAAAAAATCAAACTAGTTTTATATTCCAAAACAAATCTCAATATTTGTAAGAATATAAAAATATGATCACCTAACAAGATAAATTTCAGAAAGTCTGCCATCCAATAAAAAATTACCAATCATGGATCTGAGGAAACTACTTGAGCCCAGGTAAGCCTAAGGGATTAAAAACAAGAATTCACAGAATTCACAAAGTAACAGGATAGGTCCTATTCTCAAAAGTGAGAGTGAAAAACTTCATAATTCACAGGATACTGGTTTAGAGTACTAAGAAGGGTGATGTTTCAGTATTGGGAAAAATTAATTCTAGACTAAATTCTGCTCTGGTCCCACATAACAAAACTTAAAAGCAAGACTCAAAAGGTTAACTGTAGGGGCGCCTGGGTGGCTCAGTTAGTTAAGCGGCTGCCTTTGGCTCAGGTCATGATCCCAGGGTTCTGGGATCGAGCCCCGCATCGGGCTCCCTGCTCGGCGGGGAGCCTGCTTCTCCTCCATCTGCCTGCCTCTCTGCCTACTTGTTCTCTCTCTCTATCTCTCTGTCAAATAAATAAATAAAATCTTTAAAAAAAAAAAAAAAGGTTAACTGTATCCAAGAACAAAGCTAAATACTACTTATAAGAAAACAATAGGGGGTGCCTGGGTGGCTCAGTCCGTTAAGTGTCTGCCTTCAGCTCAGGTCATGATCCCAGGACCCTGGGGTCAAGCCCCACGTTGGGCTCCCTGCTCAGTGGGGAGCCTGCTTCTCCCTCTCCCTCTGTCTGCCACTCCCCCTTCCTTGTGCTCTCTCACTCTCTATCAAATAAATAAATAAAATCTTAAAAAAAATAAAGAGACCTGAAAACTAGCTAAACAGATTCTTCACAAGAAATGGTAAAAGGCCCACACATTTAGAGGCTACAGAGGTGGACTGAGGAACATAGGCAAGGGGACACACCTTTGTGCCCTCCATCAGCCTTGCTACAGCTCATTGGTACCTCACAGAAAGGAAATTGTATGCTCATATGAAGCTCTAATTTTTGCAACTATAGCCCAAGGGACCCCCTCTAGATTGCCTGGTCTGGAGGCTAGTAGGGTTTACAACTGCAGTCCAAAGGGATGTATATATTGGCATGCTTTAAAACTCCTGCCAGAGGACCTGGCTTTCAATCAGCCTGAAACTAGGTGCTGACTGAGATCTTTCCATTTGGAACACTGACAGGTCTTGGCACATCATCAAAACTGGGACCTATAAAGAATAAATCAGGCTGCTTTGACAATAATGGTTTTGTTTTAAAGGTTTTATTTATTTATTTTGAGAAAGATAAAGACAAAGAGAGAGAGAAGGAGACAGAAAAGAAAGAGAGAGAGAGAGGTGAGAGGCAGAGAGAGAGGGAGAGAATCTCAAGCAGACTCCATGCTGAGTGCAGAGCTGGACATGGGGCTTGACCTCACAACTGTAAGATCATGACCTGAGCCAAACTCAAGAGTTGGACACCTTACTGACTGAGCCACCCAGGCGCCCTGACAATCATGAAGGTTTAAGAGACAACCATGAGCTCAGGTATGGTTGAAAGATAAGATTCATCTCTTACACAAGACCACTCTTTCAAGACTGGGAGAAGTATATGTTTCACCTAATGTATATATAAACACAGAAAGTCAAGCAAAATGAGGAAATAGAGGAATATGTTCCAAATGAAATAACAAGATAAAACCTCAGGAAAAAAATCCTCAATTTAACATAGATAAGTAATTTACCCAATAAAGAGTTCAAAGTAATAGTTATAAAGATGCTCAACAAACTACAAAGAAAAATGGAAACACAATGAAAACTTCAACAAAGAGATAGAAAATAGACAAAAGTACCAAACAAAGATCATAGAGCTGAAGAATAAAATAACTAAATTGAAAAATATACTAGAGGGTTTCAACAGCAGACTAGATGGAGCATAAGAAAGACTCAGTCATTTAGAAGACAGGGCAGTTGAATTCACCCAAAAAGAGCAGAAAAAGAAAAAATAATTTAAAAAAGTGAAGACAGCTTTTGTGTCCTATGGACAACATAAAGCAGAATAACATTCACATTATAGGGGTCCTAGGAGAGAGAGAGAGGAGAGAGAGAAAATGGCAGAAAACTTATTTGAAGAAACAATAGCTGAAAACTTCTCTAACCTGGAGAAGGAAACAACATCTAGATAAAGGAAGCCCACAGAGTTCCAAATGAGAAAAACCCAAAAAGATCCACACAAAGACACATAAGTAAAATTTCAGAAGTTAAAAATAAAGAGGTAATCTTAAAAGTATCAAGAGAAAAACAACTTATTACACACAAGGGAACCCCATAGGACTATCAACATTATTTTTCAACAGAAACTTTGCAGGCCAGAAGAGAGTGGCACAATATATTCAAAGGGCTGAAAGGGAGGGAAAAAAAAAAAAAAGAAAAAAAAAAAAAGAACTGTACAAGAGTACTCTACCCGGTAAGATTAGCATTCAGAATTGAAAGAAAAATAAAGAGTATTCCAGATTAGAAAAAGCAAAAGAGTTCATCACCACTAAACTAGCCTTATAAGAAATGTTAAGGGACTTCTTAAGTAGAAAAAAAGGGTGTTAATTATTGACAAGAAAACATGTGGAAGTATAAATCTCACTAGTCAAGGTAAATACAGGAGTCCTCCCCATTATTGGCAAGAGATATGTTCCAACACACTCCCGAAACTGAAGGTAGTACCAAACCTTATACATACTATGTTTACTCAGTACATACATATCTATAATAAAGTTTAACTTAATTTTAGCATAGTAAGAGATTAGCAACAATAACTTATAATGAAAAAGAACAATTATAACATTATCCTGTAATAAAAGTTACATGAATGCAGTCTCCGTCTCTTTCAAAATAATTACTATACTGCGCTCACCCTTCTTCTTGTGATGATTTGAGATGATAAAATGCCTAAGTGATGAGATGAAGTAAAGGGAATAACATAGGCATTATGCCATAGCACTAGCCTACTGATCTTCTGAGGATATGTCTTAAGTAGGATAATCTGCCTCTGGACCATGGGTTCCCATTGGTAAATGAAACCAAACAAAGAAAAACTGTGGACAATGAGGGACTATTGTATATAATAAAGGTGGGTTAATTGTTTACAACAGTAGTGTGAAGAATAAAAGACACAAGTAGTAAAAATAAAGATAAATACAATAATCAGTTAAGGGATACACAAAATAAAAAGATGTAAAATGTTACATCAAAAACATAAAATGTGGCAGAGGGAGTAAAAAAATGCATAAAATATATATGTATAGAGAGAGGGAGAAAAAGAGGGGGAGAGAGAGGAAGAAAAAGGAAGAGAGGGAGAAAGAGGAGAGAAGGAAAATGAGGGAGAGAGAGGGAGAAAAAGGGAGAGACAGAGGCTGTTATATGTGAGCCCCATGGTAACCAAAAAGCAAAAACCTATAGTAGATAAAAAAGATAGTAATAAAGGAATCTAAGTGTTACACTGAAGAAAGTCATCAAACCACAAAGGAAGAGTGCAGAAGAAAGAAAAAGAAACTATAAAACAGCTAGAAAATGATTAGCAAAATGGCAGAAGTACCATACCTATCAATAATTATTTAAATATAAATGGACTTATTTTTTAAATCAAAGGACACAGAGTGGCTGAATAAATATAAAACAAGACCCATCTATATGCTGTCTACAAAAGACTCACTTTAAACATAAGGACACACAGACTAAAAGTGAAGGCATGGACAAGTAACAAAATGGTAATAAATGCATAGCTACCAATAATTACTTTGAATGTAAATGAACTAAATGCTCAAATTAAAAGGCATAGGATGACAGGGGGAATAAAAAACAACAACTATCTAAATACTCCCTACAAAAGACTCATTTCAAATTTAAAGACACCAACAGATTGAAAATGAGAGGATAGAGAAACACTTACCATGCAAATGGATGTCAAAAGAAAGCTGGGATAGCAAGATATATATTAAACAAAAAAGACTTTAAAACAGAATATAACAACAAAGACACTATATAATAATAAAGGGGACAATCCACCAAGAAGATGTAACAGTTTTAAATATTTATGCACCAAAATGGGAGCACCCAAATACATAAAACAGTTAAAAACAAATTAAAAGTAATACAACAATAGCAGGGGACTTTAACACCCCACTGACATTGATTGACAAATCATCCAAACAAAACCAACCAGGAAACTGGCTTTGAAAGACACACTGATTCAGATGGATATAACAAATATATTCAAAACATTCCAAACTAAAACAGCAGATTACACATTCTTTTCAAATACACATGGAATATTCTCCAGAATAGATCACATATTAGGCCACAAAACAAGTCTCAACAAATTCAAAAAGGTCGAAGTCATACCATACATCATTTCTGACTACAACACTATGAAACTAGAAATCAACCACAAGAAAAAATCTGGAAAGAGCATGAAAACATGGAGGTTAAATAATATGCAACTAAATAATGAATGGAACAACCAAGACATTCAAGAAGATTCAAAAATTACATGGAGACAAATGAAAATGAAAACAATGATCCAAAATCTTTGGGATGCAGCAAAAGCAGGTATAGGAGGGAATGTAATAGCAATACAGGCCTACCGGAAAAAGCATAAACAGAACCACCTTGGGTGACAAAGCTGCAAAACAGGCTGCCTAACCTGCTTAAACAAAGAACCACAATCCTGAGCTATGCTGGTCCTACCCCTCAGAGTCAAGTTAGCCACAGTCCCAGGGATGAGGGCTCCTTCCCCAGAAGACCAGCAGAAACACCTGTCCACACCACGTCTCCCAACCAGAGAGTTCTGCAAGGCTTCAGTTCTAGTGGAAGTACCAACAGGACTCATTTATCAAGCTGACCAAAGCACACCTAGTTAAAATTCACCACACTCTGCCCAAGGACGAAACACTGCCCACTGCAGACAAGGAGAGCCTCTCCAAACGACTGGCCTGAAGGACAGAGTGCTAGAACACAGCAACAGAGTACATGTAGCACACACCAGAGACACTCCCTGAAGCACCAGGCCCTGGACACTATATGACCTCTGCTGCAAAAAGCCATTACTCTTAGAAGCAGGACAAATAACAGCTTTTTCTAACACAGAACACAGAGATGTAGAAAAAAATTCCAAGATGGAAGAATTCACCCCAATGAAACAACAAGAAAAGGTCAAAGTCAGAGATCTCAGTGAAGCAATTATAAGTAACATGCCTGATGGGGAATATAAAGCAACAATTCTAAGGATACTTGCTGGATTTGAGAAAAGAATGTAAGACATCAGGGAGGTCCTTGCTGCAGAGATAAAAGAGTCAAAAAACAGTCAGAAATGAAAAATGCAATAACTGAAATTTGAAACAGACTGGATATGCAATGAAAACAAGCATGAAAGAAGCAGAGGAACATTTTAGTGATATGGAAGATAAAATAATGGAAAACTATCAAACTGAACAAAAGAGAGAAAGAAGAATTATGGAACATGAGTAGAGACTTAGGGAACTCACTGACTCCATCAAATGTAATTACTTTATATCATAGGGGTCCCAGGAGAAGAAAAGAAAGAGAAAAGGGGACAGAAAATTTATTTCATAAAATAATAGCTGAAAACATCACTAATCTGTGGAAAGAAACAGATATCCAGATACAGGAGGCACAAAATCAACAAAAGCAGGCCAATATCAAGACATATTGTAATTATATTTCCAAAATATAGTGATAAAAAAAATCATAAGAGCAGCAAGACACAAACAGTCCTCAACTCACAAGGAAAGACCCCTAAGGCTAACTGCAGATCTCTCAACAGAAACATAGCAAGCCAGAAGGGAGAGACATGATATATTCAAAGTTGTGAGTAGGGGAAAAATCTGAAGCCAAGAAAACTATCCATTCAAGCTATCACTAAGAATAGAGGGAGAGATAAAGAGTGTCCTACACAAAAACTAAAGGACACTGTGACCACTAAATCAGCCCTGTAAGAAGTATTAAAGGGGGCTCTTTGAATAGAAAGGAAAGAAAAGGTGACAAAGACTCTTTGGAACAGAGAAAATCTCCAGAAACAATGAGAAAACAAGTGATAAAATGGCACTAAATACATATCTATTGGTAATTACTATGAATGTAAATGGATTAACACTCTAATCAAAAACCATAGGGTGTCAGGAAAGGAGGAAAAGATGGCGGAGGAGTAGGGGACCCTATTCCAACCAGTCCCCTGAATTGAGCTGGATATCTACCGGACCACTCTGAATAATGATGAAATCAGCCTGAGATGTAAGAAGATATATCAGGATCTCTACAAACAATATCGAAGGTGGTTGGTTTCGAGGTATGAAGCTGGGAGCCATGATTCCGCAGGCAAGTATCAGAAGATAAACGGAAGGGGGAGGAACCTTTGGAATCCAGCACCATCGGCACACGAAAGCCTCCTGTGCTGGGGACAGGGCACAGACTCACAGACCGGTAGCGGTGGGGAAAGGATTTTAGGGCAGTCCCCCAGACTGAAACCTGGCACAGCAGGGCTGTGCATGTGAACTGGGGCAGATGCTGGTTTTAAAAGCACATAGGGTGGAGCCACGCCTGGATCTGGAAGCTAGGATTGGGAGTGCTGCTGAGGGGTGCACAACACAGGAGATACTGCAGTTTTTAGCAGCACAGACAGAAACGGAGATAGTATGGCCTAGAGAACTCAAAGAAGAACAGACTGTGATCTCTCTCCTCTGAAGCAGAGGGTTTGAAACGATCTCTTCTGCTCTGACTCTTGGAAGACATGCAGAAAGCCACCAGGGAAAGCCTCCAGAGAACAAAAGTTCCCCAAAAACCGTTTTTCACTGAGCACATCCCCCCCCCAACAGGGGGCAGGGCAACTCTGCCCAAACAGAGTTGCCTGAGTAACAGCACAGCAGGGCCCACCCCCAGAAGACAGGCTGGGAGAACAAGAGGCCAACAACACTAAGGTCCCTAAAAAACATGTGCATCTTGTTTGGGTTCTGGTCAATAATTTGGACTCTGTACATTCCCTCACCCATCCCTCAACAGAATGACTAAGAGGAAGAACCCCAGAAATAGGAAAGACTCAAAGACAGTGACATCCGCCACAGATTTACATATGGATACAGATATAAGCAAGATGTTGGAAATGGACTTCAGGGTAAGAGTTATGAAGATGATAGCTAGAATGGAGAAATCGATTAATGGCAACATAGAGTATCTAAGGGCAGAAATGAGAGCTGAACTGGAAGAAATTAAAAATGCTATCAATGATCCAATCTAATCTAGATACTCTAACAGCTAGGGTAAATGAGGCAGAAGAAAAAATTACCGATCTAGAAGACAAATTAATAGAAAGGAAGGAAAAAGAGGAGGCCTGAGAGAAACAGCTTAAAATCCATGAAAACAGAATTAGAGAAATAAGTGAGGCCATGAAACATTCCAATGTCATAATTGTCCGGTTCCCTGAGGGGGTGGAGAGAGAGAGAGGACTAGAAGATATATTTGAGCAAATCGAAGCTGAGAACTTCCCTAATCTGGGGAATGAAACAAACATTCACGTCCTAGAGGCAGAGAGGACCCCTCCCATCATGGAAAACAGACCAACACCCTGGCATGTAATAGTAAAACTCTCAAATCTTAGAACCAAGGAAACAGTCTTAAAGGCAGTTAGGGGGAAGAGATTCCTTACGTACAGAGGAAGGAACATCAGAATAACGTGAGATGTATCCACAGAGACCTGGAAAGCAAGAAACGGCTGGCAAGAATATTCAGGGTAATAAATCAGAAGAACATGCAGCCAAGAATACTTTATCTGGCTAGGCTGTCATTTAGAATGGATGGAGAGATGCAATGCTTCCAGTCTGGCAGAAGCTGAAAGAATATGTGACCACTAAGCTGGCCCTGCAAGAAATATTAAGGGGGGTTCTATAAAAGGAGAAAGACCCCAAGAGTGATATAGAACAGAAATTTACAGGGACAATCTATAAAAACAAGGATCTCACAGGCAACATGATGACAATAAATTCATATCTTTCAATAATCACTCGCAATGTGAACTGCCTAAAGGTTCCCATGAAATGGCACAGTGTTGCAGATTGGGTAAAAAGTAAGGACCCATCCATATGCTGTCTACAAGAGACTCATTTTGAACCTAAAGATACATCCAGACTGAAAGTGAAGGGATGGAGATCCATCTTCCATGCCAACAGACCTCAAAACAAAGCTGGGGTAGCAATTCTCATATCAGACAAATTAGATTTTAAGATAAAGACTGCAGTTAGAGACACAGAAGGACACTATATCATTCTTAAAGGGTCTATCCAACAAGAAGATCTAACAATTTTAAGTATCTATGCCCCCAACATGGGAGCAGCCAACTATATAAGCCAACTCTTAACCAAAATAAAGAGACATATTGATAATAATAGTTTGATTGTAGGAGACCCCAATACTCCACTCTCAGCATTAGACAGATCATCTAAGCAGAAAATCAATAAAGAAACAAGAACTTTGAATGATACACTGGACTAGATGGAACTCATAGATATATACACAACATTCCACCCTAAAATAAAAGAATACTCATTCTTCTCCAGCACACGTGGAACTTACTCCAGAATAGACCACACACTGGGTCACAAATCAGGTCTCAACTGATACCAAAAGTTTGAAATTATTTCCTACATCTTCTCAGACCATAATGCTTTAAAACTGCAACTCAATCACAAGAAAAAATTTGGAAGAAATTCAAACACTTGTAAGCTAAAGACCACTCTGCTCAAGAATGTTTGGGTCAACCAGGAAATCAAAAAAGAACTTAAACAATTCATGGAAACCAATGAGAATGAAAACATATCGGTCCAAAACCTATGGGATACTGCAAAGTCAGTCCTAAGGTAGAAATATATAGCCATCCAAGTCTCACTCAAAAGAATTGAAAAATCCCGAATTCACCAACTAACTTTACACCTTAAAGAACTGGAGAAAAAACAACAAATGATGCCTAAGCCATGTATTAGGAGAGAAATAATTAAGATTAGAGCAGAGATCAATGAATTAGAAACCAGAAACACAGTAGATCAGATCAACAAAACCAGAAGCTGGTTCTCTGAAAGAATTAACAAGATCAATAAACCACTGGCCAGACTTATCCAACAGAAAAGAGAAAGGACCCAAATTAATAAAATTATGAATGAAATGGGAGAGTTCACCACTATCACCAAGGAAATAGAAACAATTACTAGAAATTATTATCAACAACTATACCTACCTGGAAACCTATAAACTCCCAAGACGGAAACAGGAAGAAACTGACAACTTGAATAGGCCAATAACCAGTAACGAGATTGAAGCAAAAATCTCCCATAAAAAAAAGAGTCCAGGGCCTGATGGATTCCCAGGGGACTTCTACCAAACATTCAAAGAAGAATAATACCTAGTGTCCTGAAGCTGTTTCAAAAAATAGAAACAGAAGGAAAGCTTCCAGACTCATTCTATGAGGCGAGCATTACCTTATTCCCCAAACCAGGCAAAGACTCCATCAAAAAGGAGAACTTTAGACTGATATCCCTGATGAATATGGATTCCAAAATCCTCAACAAAATCCTAGCTAATAGGATCCAACAATACATTAAAAGGATCATCACCACGACCAAATGGGATTTATCCCCGGGATGCAACGGTGGTTCAACACTCGCAAGTCAATCAATATGAAAGAGCACATTAATAAGAGGAGAGAGAAGAACCATATGGTCCTCTCAATTGATGCAGAAAAAGCATTTGACAAACTACAGCATCCTTTCATGATTAAAACTCTTCAGAGTATAGGGATAGAGGGAACATTCCTCCAGCTCATAAAATCCATCTATGAAAAACTCACAGCCAATATCATCCTCAATGGGGAAAAGCTGAGAGCCTTTCCCTTAAGATCAGTAACACGTCCAAGATGCCCACTCTCGCCACTGTTGTTCAACATCGTGCTAGAAGTCCTAGCAATAGTAGTCAGACAACAAAAAGAAATAAAATGTATTCAAAATGGCAAAGAAGAAGTTAAACTCTCTCTCTTCGCAGATGATGTGATAATTTATGCGGAAAACCCAAAAGACTCCAACCTCCAAATTACTAGAACTCATACAGAAATTCAGTAATGTGGCAAGATACAAAATCAATGGACAGATATCAGTTGCTTTCTTACACACTAACAATGCAACTGTAGAAGGAGAAATTAGGGATATGATTCCATTTACAATACCACCAAAACCATAAGATACCTCAGAATAAACCTAACCAAAGACGTAAAGGATGTATACTCTAGGAACTACAGAACACTCATGAAAGAAATTGAAGACACAAAAAGATGGAAAAACATTCCATGCTAATAGATTGGAAGAATAAACATTGTCAAAATGTCTATGCTGCCCAAAGCAATCTATACCTTCAATGACATCCCAATCAAAATTCCAATGACATTTTTCAAAGTGTTGGAACAAAGAATCCTAAAATTTGTATGGAATCAGAAAAGACCCCGAATCACCAAGGAAATGTTGAAAAAGAAAAACAAAGCTGGGGCATCATGTTGCCTGAATTTAAACTATATTACAAAGCCGTGACCACCAAGACAGCAAGGCACTGGCACAAGAGCAGACACATACATCAATGGAACAGAATAGAGAGCCCAGATATGGACCCTCAACTCTATGGTCAAATTTTTGACAACACAGGAAAAAATATGCAATGGAAAAAAGACAATCTCTTCAATAAATGGTGCTGGGACAACTGGATAGCTATATACAGAAGAATGAAACTTGACGATTCTCTTACACCATACACAAAGATAAACTCAAAATGGATGAAAGACCTAAATGTGAGACAGGAATCCATCAAAATCCTAGAGGAGAATATAGGCAGTAACTTCTTTGACATAGCCCACAGCAACTTCTTTCAAGATACATTTCCAGGGGCTAGTGAAAAAAACAAAAATGAACTTTTGGGACTTCATCAAGATAAAAAGCTTCTGCACAGCAAGGGAAACAGTCAACAAAACAAAGAGGGAACCCACAGAATGGGAGAAGATATTTGCAAGTGACACTACAGACAAAGCACTGATTTCCAAGATCTATAAAGAACTTCTCAAACTCAACACCCAAAAAACAAAAAATCAAGTAAAAAACTGGGCAGAAGACATGAACAGACACTTCTCAAAAGAAGACATACAAATAGCTACCAGACACATGAAAAAATGTTCATCATCATTAGCCATCAGGGAAATTCAAATCAAAACCACATTGAGATACCACCTTACACCAGTTAGAATGGCAAAAATTGACAAGCCAAAAGACAACAAATATTGGAGAGGTTGTGGAAAAAGGGGAACCCTCTTACACTGTTGGTGGGAATGCAAGTTGGTACAGCCACTTTGGAAAACAGTGTGGAGGTGCCTCAAAAAATTAAAAATAGAGTTACACTATGACCCAGCAATTACACTATTGGGTATTTACCCCAAAGACACAGATGTAGTGAAAAGAAGGGCCATATGCACCCCAATGTTCCTAGCAGCAATGTCCGAAATAGCCAAACTGTGGCATGAGCCGAGATGCCCTTCAACAGAAGAATGGATAAAGAAGATGTGGTCCATATATACAATGGAATATGACTCAGCCATCAGAAAGGATGAATACCCAACTTTTTACATCAACATGGATGGGACTGGAGGAGATTATGCTAAGTGAAATAAGTCAAACAGAGAAAGTCAATTATCATATGGTTTCACTTATTTGTGGAACATAGGGAATAGCACGAAGGACATTAGGAGATGGAAGGGAAAAATAAAGGGGGGGAAATCGGAGGGGGAGACGAACCATGAGAGACTATGTATTCCGAGAAAGAAACTGAAGGTTTTAGAGGGGAGGGTGGGGTGAGTTGATGGTTTAGCCCAGTGATGGGTATTAAGGAGGGCATGTACTGCATGGAGCACAGTGTTATATGAAAACAGTGAATTGTGGATCACTACATCAAAAACTAATGATGTAATGTATGGGGATTAACATAAGAATAAAAAAAAAAAGAAAGAAATAACAACAACAAAACACTAATGATGTTTTGTATGGTGACTAACATAACATAATAAAACTAAATTAAATTAGAAATATACTCATTCAAAGGAATACATACATCCTGATGTTTATCGAAGCATTATCTACAATAACCCAATTATGGAGATAGTCCAAGTGTCCATTGACTGATAAATACATAAAGACGATGTGGTATGTGTATATATATATATATATGAAGGAAATAGCTCAGCCATAAAACAGAATGAAATTTTGCTATTTCTAATGAGGTGGATAGAGGTAGAGAGTATTATGCTAAGCAAAATAAGTCAGAGAAAGGCAAATACCATGTGATTTCATACATATATGGATATAAAAAACAAAACCAACAAAGGGAAAAAAAAAAGAGAGAGGGGCAATCCAAGAAACAAACTTTTTTTTTTTTTTAAGATTTTATTTATTTGACAGAGACATAGTGAGAGAGGGAACACAAGCAGGGGGTGTGGGAGAGGGAGAAGCAGGTTTCCTGCAGAGCAGGGAGCCCGATGGGGGGCTCGATCCCAGGACCCTGGGACCATGACCTGAGCCGAAGGCAGACGCTTAATGACTGAGCCACCCAGGCGCCCACAAGAAACAAACTCTTAACTCTAGAGAACAAACTGATGGTTACCAGAGAGGAGGTAGCTGGAGTGGATGGGTTAAATAGTTGATGGGGATTAAGGAGGGCACTTAGCTTGAGGAGTTTGGGGTGTTATATGGAAATTTTGAATCACTATATTGTACACCTTAATCTAATATTACATTGTATGTTAACTAACTGGAATTTCAAAAACAGCTTATCAAAAAGAATTGATACAACTCAACCCAACAAATAATCCAATTAAAAAATAGGCTGAATACATGAACAGACATTTCTCCAGAAAAGACATACAGATGGCCAATAGACAGACAGACACATGAAAATGTGTTCAAAATCACTCATCAGAGAAATGCAAATCAAAACAATGAGATATCAGATCACTCCTGTCAGATTGGCTAAAATCAAAAACAAGAAACAAGTGTTGTTTAAGATGTGGATTAAAAGGAACCCTCATGTACTATTGGTAGGAATGTGAATTGGTGGATCCACTTTGAAAACAGTATGGAGGCTCCTCAAAAAGTTAAAAATAGATATATCCTATGATCCAATCGCAACACTGGTTATTTACACAAAAAACAAAAACAAACAAAATAAAAGCCACTAATTCATAGGGATACTGCACCCCTATGTAGCATTATTTACAATAGTCAAATTATTGAAGCAGCCCTAGTGTCCATCAGTAGATGAGTGGATAAAGAAGATATGGTATATATTTGTACAATGGAATATTATTCAGTCATAAGAAAGAATGAAATCCTGCTATTTGCAATGACAGGATAAACCATATTGACACACTTTTATTTTTTTTAAAGATTTTATTTATTTATTTGACAGAGAGAGAAAGAGAGAGAGAGAGAGCACAGTAGCAGGGGGAGCAGGAGAGGGAGAAGCAGGCTCCCCACTGAGCAGGGAGCCTGATGCAGGGCTCGATCCCAGGAGACCTGGGATCATGACCTGAGCCAAAGCCAGTTGCTTCAATGACTGAGCCACCCAGGTGCCCCAAATTGACACCCTTTAGCTTGACTCACCAGGAAATAAAGAAAAATGGCTCAAATAAATAAAATCAGAAATGAAGGAGTGAGGGGAGTTCCAAGATGGTGGAGTAGTATTAGTAGGGGAATGCTGAACTTGCCTCATCCTTTGAATACAACTAGATCAACCTTCAACTATTTTGAACAATTAAGAAGAGGATCTGAGGAGTACAGAAACAATCTGCACAGCTAGAGTGAGAAAATTTGGCAGAGATGAGGTTCGGAGACTGAATTGGGGGACTGGGAAGCTATGTGGCTGGGAAGGGGAGGAAGTGCAGTTCCTGGGGCAAAGTCAGGAGCAGGGAGAAAGTTGCAAAGATCGCAGTGGTTTGTAACCACACAAAAAGCTGTGGTGAGTGGATCCCTGGGTTGCTCAGGGAGAGATTGCTCCCCTTCCAGAAGGGCATTTGGAGGAGCATATTTGTCCACTCCAGAGAAAAAGGGACAGCTGTGGAACTCTTGAGTGGAGCTCAGTAGCGGGTTTAGAAGGGTGTGCAGAGGGCAGAAAGCCTCTTAATTTTATGTTGTGAGCATACAGACTCAAAACTCTGTGTGCACGCCAAACAGCTGCTTTTCTGGGACTAACTGATGAGAGCACAGAGACTTGAGCAGAATGTAGATAACCTTGCAGCTTTTTCCTGTTTGCGACAATAGATTCAAGCCTCTGCAATGGCTTCTATGTGACAAAGAGGAGTAGGGGACTGAGTCAAGTGCAGACGGCTGATAACCTGGCTCAAGTTTATCACTGAGCATTACAATAAACTCAAGCCTCTGCGCATGCAGAGACAGCCGGTGCGAAGGCTTTTCAGGGACAGGATAGTGTTGGGCACGCCCTGAGCCTCCCAGCCAGGGGACGGGATTGGGCACTCATATCACCAGGCCATTAAAAACGGAGTTTTGAATCCCAGCCACCAGCCAGAGATAAAATACAGGAGCTCTATGGCTCTGGGTGTGCCAACAACACACACAGGTTAGGGCATGGAACTGAGGAGGTACCAGCTCACAGGAGATTGTTGGCTTTTCTAAGAGGGCCTCCTGAGCAGCAGCTGCCAGGAGTTCCACTCCCCAGGGACAAGAGGGAGAGGTGATGCCATATTCTACCTCCTATACCATCCTTTTCTCCTCTCACCCACCAGCAGAGTCAGACTCCTCAGAGAAACACAGACACTCTAGTGGAGGCTGGAGTCCCCTACAATAAACCCCACCCCCCTGACCTGTCAGGAGCATCTTTAGGAGGGCAAGTCAGCTTGTGTGCCAGCATAGCAGGCCTCTCCCTCAGAAGACCAACACAAACCCCTACATCTACCAAGTCTACTGATTAAAGAAAGCTCCAAAACATCAGCTTCTGGCATAATTTCACAAACAATTCAAAGCATACCTACTTAAAGGACCAAACACTCCCTACTACAAGCAAGGAGGAACTCTGTAGAGGAAAGACCAGTGGGGAAGAGCAGCCAAAACACAACAGTAGAGTGTACACAGCATACACCAGAATCACTTCCTGAAGATATTCTTGTTGTTCTTTATATTATTATTTCTGTCACTGCTGCTTTTCTTTTTCTTTTCTGTTTCCTTTTTTCCCTTCTCTTTCTTTCCTATCTTTTGTGTACAAAATGACTAGGAGGAGAAGTGCATAGTGAAAGAAAGAACCAGAGGTAGTACTCTCTGCCACAGATTTAATCAATATGGATGTAAGTAAGATGTCAGAAATAGAAATCAAAACAATTATTATAAAGATACTAGCTGGGCTTGAAAAAAGCATAAAAGACACTAGAGAATCCCTTATTGTAGAAATAAAAGAACTAAAATCTAATCAGGCTGAAATTAAAAATGCTATTCTGAGATGCAGTCAAAAATGGAGGTTCTAACTGATAGGGTAAATGAAGCAGAAGAGAGAGTCAGTGATATAGAGGACAAAATGAAGAAAGTAAGTAAAAAGAGAGAAAAACAATGACTTAATTATGAGAGGCAACTCTGAGAAATCAGTGATACCATAAAGCACAATAATATTTGAAAAATAGGGGTCCCAGAAAATGAGGAAAGACAGAAAAGGACAGAAGGTTTACTTGAACAAATTACAGCTGAGAACTTCCCTAATCTGGGGAAGGAAACAAGCATTCAAGATCAGGGGGCACAGAAAACCCCCATCAAAATCAATAAAAATAGGGAAACATATAATCCCTGACATATAATAGTGAAGCTTTCAAATTCAGAGATAAAGAGAAAATCCTGAATGAAGCCAGAGACAGGAGGTCCTTAACCTAAAAGGGTAGACACATAAGGCTGGAAGCAGACCTGTCCACAGAGACCTGGCAGGCCAGAAAGACTGGCATGATATATTCAAGGTGCTAAGTGAGAAAAATATGCAGGCAAGATACTTTATCCAGGAAGGCTGTCATTCAGAATGGATGGAGAGATAAGGAGTTTCCAGGACAAACAAAAACTAAAAGAATTTGTGATCACTAAACAAGCACTTCAAAAAATATTAAAGGGGATCCTGTAAGTGAAGAGAGAACCCAAAAGTAACAAAGACTAGAAAGGAACAGAGACAATCTACAGAAACAGTGACTTTACAGGTAATACAATGGCACTAAATTCACATCTTTCAATAATTACTCTGAATATAAATGGGATAAATGCTCCAATCAAAAGACACAAGGTATTAGATTGGATAAAAAAGGAAGACCCATTGATATGCTGTCTACAAGAGACTCATTTTAGACCGAAAAACACCTCCAGATCGAAAGTGAGGGAGTGGACAACCATTTCTCATACTGATGGACATCAAAAGAAAGCTGGGGTAGCAATCCTTCTATCAGACAAATTAGATTTTAAACCAAAGACTGTAATGAGAGATGAAGAGGGATACTATATAATAATTAAAGGTTCAATCCAACAAGAAGCTCTAACAATTCTAAATATTTATGCCCCTAACTTATGAACAGCCAATTAAATAAACCAATTAATAACAAAATTAAAGAAACACATTGATAATAGTACAATAATAGTAGGGGACTTTAACACCCCACTCACAAAAACACAGATCATCTAAGCAGAAGACCAGTAAGGATCAAGGGCTTTAAATAACACACTGGACCAGATGGACATCACAAATATATTCAGAGCATTTTGTCCTAAAGAAACAGAATACATATTCTTCTCAAGTGCACATGGAACATTCTCCAGAATAGATCACATACTTGGTCACAAATCAGTACTCAACCAGTACCAAAAGTTTGGGATTATTCCCTGCATATTTTCAGACCACAATGCTTTAAAACTTGAACTCAATCACAAGAGAAAATTTGGAAGGAACACAAATACATGGAGGTTCAAAGCATCAACTTAATGAATGAGTCAACAGGAAATTAAAGAATTTTATTTTATTTTTTTTATTTTTTTTTAAATTAAATTTTATTTATTTATTCATGAGAGACAGAGAGAGAGAGAGAGGCAGAGGGAGAAGCAGGCTCCCAAGGAGCAGGGAGCCCGATGCGGGACTCGATCCCAGGACCCTGAGATCATGACCTGAGCCGAAGGCAGATGTTTAACCATCTGAGCCACCCAGGCGCCCCTAAAGAAGAATTTTAAAAATTCATGGGAGTAAATGAAAATGAAAACACAAGAGTTCAGGACCTTTGGGATGCAGAGAAGGTGGTCCTAAGAGGGAAGTATAGAGCAATACAGGCCTTTCTCAAGAAACGAGAAAGATCTCAAATACACAAGTTACTGTCATATATAAAGGAAATGGAAAAAGCACAGCAAACAAAGCCTAAACCAAGCCAGAGAAGATAAATAAGAAAGATTAGAGCGGAAATCAATGAGATTTGGTTGATCATTTGATTCATCAATGAGAAAAGTAGAACAGATCAATGAAACTAGGAGCAAGTTATTTGAAATAATTAATAAGATTGATAAACTCCTAGCCAGATTTATCAAAAATAAAGTTTGGGTTTATTTATTCACATTCACATTCAACATTCACAAGTCAATCAACGCGATACATCACATTAATAAAAGAAAGGACAGGAGCTATATAATCCTCTCAATTGATGCAGAAATAGCATTTGATGAAATACAGCATCCTTTTTTGATTAAAACTCTCCACAATGTAGGGATAGAGGGAACATACCTCAATATCATAAAAGCCACCTACAAAAAGCCCACAATAAATATCATTCTCAACAGGGAAAAACTGATACCTTTCCCCTAAGGGCAGGAACATGACAATGATGTCCACTCTCACCACTGTTGTTCAATGTAGTACTAGAAGTCCTATCCTCAGCAATCAGACAACAAAAAGAAATAAAATCATCCACAGTGGCAAAGAGGAAGTCAAAACATCACTCTTCACAGATGACATGATACTCTATGTGGAAAACTCAAGAGTCAACCTAAAAATTGCTAGATCTCATACACGAATTCAGAAAAGTGGTAGGACATAAAATCAATGCACAGAAATTAGTTGCATTTCTATACACTAACAATAAATAGAAATTAAGGAATCGATCCTATTTACAATCGCACCAAACACCATAAGATACCTAGGAATAAAGCTAACCAAAGAAGTAAAGAATCCAAACTCTGAAATTATAGAACACTTGTGAAAGAAATTTAGGAAAACACAAAGAAATGGAAAAATATTCCATGCTCATGGATTGGAAGAATAAATATTTTTAAAATGTCTATGCTACCCAGAGCAATCTACACATTCAATGCAATCCGTATCAAAATACCATTGACAAACTGGGTGATAGGCATTAAAGAGGGCATGTGATGTGATAAGCACTGGGTGTTATATGCAACTGATGAATTATTCAACATTACATCTGAAAATAATGATGTACTGTATGTTGGCTAATTGAATTTAAATAAAAATATACCAACTACATTTTTCACAGAGCTGGAAAAAAAATGCTAAAATCTGTATGGAACCACAAAACACCCCAAATAGCCAAAGGAATGTTGAAAAAGAAAACCAAAGTTGGTGGCTTCACAGTGCCAGACATCAAGCTATATATTACAAAGCTGTAATCATCAAGACAGTATGGCACTGGCACAAAAACAGACACATAGATCAATGGAACAGAATAGAGAGCCCAGAAATGGACCCTCAACTCTATGGATAACTAAACTTTGAAAAAGCAGGAAAGAATATGCAATGGAAAAAAAACAGTCTCTTCAACAAATGGTGTTGGGAAAATTGGACAGCCACATGCAGAAGAATGAAACTGGACCATTATCTTACACCATACACAAAAATAAACTCAAAATGGATGAAAGACCTAAATTTGAGACAGGAATCCATCAAGATTCTAGAGGAGAACATAGGCAGCAACCTCTTCAACCTCGGCCACAGCAACTTCTTGCTAGACACATCTCCAAAGGCAAGGGAAACAAAAGCAAAAATGAAATATTGGGACTTCATCAAGATAAAAAGCTTCTGCGCAGCAAAGGAAACAGCCAACAAAACTAAAAGGTAATCCACGGAATGGGAGAAGATATTTGAAATATCTCACCAGGTAATGGGCTAGTATCTGACATGTAAAAGAACTTATCAACTCAACACCCCAAAAAAAAGAATCCTGTCAAGAAACGGGCAGAAGACTTAGACATTTCTCCAAAGAAGACATACAAATGGCCAACAGACACATGAAAAAAAGCTCCACATCACTTGGCTTCAGGGGAATACAAATCAAAACCACAATGAGATACCACCTCACACTGGTCAGAATGTCTAAAATTAACAAGTCAGGAAATGACAGATGTTGGCGAGGATGTGGAGAAAGGGGAACCCCCTTACACTGTTGGTGGGAATGCAGCTAGTACCGCCACTCTGGTAAACAGTATGGAGGTTCCTCAAATAGTTAAAAATAGAGCTAGCATATAACCCAGCAAATGCACTACTAGGTACTTACCCAAAGGATACAAATGTAGTGATCCGAAGGGGCACGTGCACCCCAATGTTTACAGCAGCAATGTCCACAATAGCCAACTATGGAAAGAGCCCAGATGTCTCTCAACAGATGAATGGATAAAGAAGATGTGTATATATATATATATATATATATATATATATATATATATACACACACACACACACACACATACACACACACCTATATATATTCCATTATATATATATATATCATTAAAAATGAATTCAAGCCATCAAAAAATGAATTCTCGCCATTTGCAACATGGATGGAAGTAGAGGGTATTATGCTAAGCAAAATAAATCAATCAGAGAAACACAATTTTCATATGATTTCACTCATATGTGGAATTTATGAAATAAAACAGAGGATCATACTGGAAGGGAGGGAAAAGTAAAATAAGATGAAATCAGAGAGGGAGATAAAGCATTAAGAGACTCAACTCTAGGAAACAAACTGAGGGTTGCTAGAGGGCATGTGGGTGGGGGGACAGGGTAACTGAGTGATGGGCATTAAGGAGGGCATGTGATATAATGAGCACTGGGTATTACAGGCAACTGACGAATTACTGAACTCTACCTCTGAAACTAATGATACACTACATGGTAATTAATTGAATTTAAATATAATAAAATTTTAAAAAAATGCAAGAACAGAAACAAAACAAAACAAAAACAAAAAAAGGAAATGAAGGAGGTATTACAACTGTTAACAAAGAAATATGGAACATTATAAGAGGCTGCTATGAATAATTATAAGCCAGAAGATTGGACTACCTAGAAGGAATTGTAAATTCCTGGAATCCTATCATAATCCAAGCCTGGATCAAGAAGAAAGAGAAAATCTGAACTAACCAATTAGTAGAAATAAAATTGTATCTTTTATAAAAAAAAAAAAAATCGACAAACAAAAGCCAGACACCTTCACAGGTGAATTCTACCAACCTTTTATTTTTTTTATTTATTTTTTAAGATTTTTATTTATTTGCGAGAGAGAGAATGAGAGACAGAGAGCATGAGAGGGAGGAGGGTTAGAGGGAGAAGCAGACTCCCTGCTGAGCAGGGAGCCTGATGTGGGACTCGATCCCGGGACTCCAGGATCATGACCTGAGCCGAAGGCAGTCGCTTAACCAACTGAGCCACCCAGGCGCCCTCTACCAACCTTTTAAAGAAGAGATAATACGTATCCTAGAACTATTTCAAAAAATTAAAGTGGAGGCAAAGTTTCCAAAATCATTTCATGATGTCAGCATTATCCTGGTAACAAAACCATACAAGGACACTAAAAAAATCAAAAGGAAGAAAAATAAAAACATAGATATTCCTGATAAACACAGATACAAAAATTCTCAACAAAATATTAGCAAACAAATTCAAAAATACATTAAAATTTTGTGTATCATGATCAAGTGGGATTTATTACAGGAATATAACAATGATTCCACTTCCACAAATCAAACAACATGATACACCACATTAACAGCATAAAAGATAAAAATTATATGGTCATGTCACTAGATGCACAAAATGCATCTGACAAAATTCAACATCCATTTAGGTAAAACCTCTCAAAAACACTGGTGTAGGGCGCCTTGGTGGCTCAGTCATTAAGCATCTGCCTTCAGCTCAGGTCATGATCCCAGGGTCCTGGGATCCAGTCCCACATTGGGCTCCCTGCTTGGCAGAAAGCCTGCTTCTCCCTCTCCCACTCCCCCTGCTTGTGTTCCCTCTCTCGCTGTGTCTCTCTCTGTCAAATAAATAAATAAAATCTTAATTAAAAAAGTTGGTGTATAGGGAACATACCTCAACATAATAAGTCCACAGCTAACATCATACTCAACAGTGAAAAGCTTTCTAAGATCAGGAACAAGATAAGGATGTCCACTATCTCCACTTTTATTCCACATATGTATTAGAAATCCTAGCCAGAGCAATTAGGCTTGAAAAGGAAATAAAACGGCATCCAAATTGGAAAGAAGTAAAACTGTCATTACTTGCATACACTATCATTTTGTATATAGAAAACACAGAAGACTCCATTAAAAAAAAGTGTTAGAACTAATCAACAAAGTCAGTAACCTTGCAAGGTATAAAATCAACATGGAAAAATCTGCTGCATTTTTATAAACTAATAATGAACTATCAGAAAAATAAATTAAGAAAACTATCCATTTACATTATATACACAACTAATGAATCATTGAACACTACATCAAAAACTAATGATGTATTATATGTTGGCTAATTGAACATAATAAAAACTTTAGAATAAAAAAAGAATAAAATATCTAGATATAAACTTAACCAAAGAAGTGAAAAATCTGTACATTCAAAACTATAAAACACTGATGAAAAAAACTGAAGAAGACACAAATAAATGGAAAGATATTCCAAACTTACGGATTGGAAGAATTAATATTGTTAAAATGTCCATATTACCAAAAACTGTACAAATTCAATTTAATCCCTACCAAAATTCCAATGGCATTATTAAAAAAAATAGAATGAACAATTCAAAAATCTGTTTGGAATCATAAAAGACTGCAAATAGCCAAAGCAGTCTTGAAAAGGAAAAAATAAAAGTTGTAGTTATCAAGCTCCCTGATTTGAAACTATATTTCAAAGCTATAGTAATCAAAACAGTACAGTATTGGCATAAAAACAGACATACACCTCCAGAGAACAGAATAAAGAGCCCAGAAATTAACCCACACATATATGGTCAATTATTTTATGACAAAGCAGATAAGTAAATACAAGGGGGGAAAGATAGTCTCTTTAATAAATGAAGTTGGGAAAACTGGACAGCTACATGAAAAGAATCAAACTAGACTATTATCCTATACCATACACAAAAATTAACTCAAAATGGATTAAAGAGTTAAATATAGGACCTGAGACCATAAAACTCCTGGAAGAAAACTTAGGAAGTAAACTCCTTGACATCAATCTTGATTTTTTTTTTTTTAACTGACTCCAAAAGCAAAGGTAACAATAACAAAAATAAACAAGTGGGACTACATCAAACTAAAAAGTCTCAGGGCACCTGGGTGGCTCAGTCATTAAGTGTCTGCCTTCGGCTCAGGTCATGGTCCCAGGGTCCTGGGACCGAGCCCCTCATCGGACTCCTGCTCAGCTGGAAGTCTGCTTCTCCCTCTCCCACTCCCCCCGCTTATGTTCCCTCTCTCACTGTGTGTCTCTCTCTGTCAAATAAATACATAAAATCTTAAAAAAAAAAGTCTCTGCACAGCAAAGAAAAACATCAATGCAATGAAAAGGCAATGTATGAAATGGAAGGAAACATTTGCAAGTCACAGATGTGATAAGGTGTTACTATCCAAAATATATAAAGAACTCCTGCAACTCATCACCAAAAACAACCAAACAATTCAATTTAAAAAACAAATAAAAAAAAAAAAGAGCAGAGGATCTGAATAGACATATTTTCAAAGGAGATATCACTAATCATCAGGGAAATACAAATCAAACCCATGATGAGTTATCACCTCATACCTGTTAGAAAGGCTATCATCAAAAAGACAAGAAACAATAAGTGTTGAGGATGTGGAGAAAATGGAACACCTGTGCAGTGTTGTTAGCGATGTAAATTGGTACAGCTAGTATGCAAAACAGTATGTGAAGTTTCCTCAAAAAATTAAAAATAGAACTACCATATGATTTAGCAATTCCAGGACTAAATATTTATCCAAGGGAAACAAAAACACTAATTTGAAAAGATATGTCTACCCCTATGTTCACTGCAGCATTATTTGCAATAGCCATATATGGAAATTATGTAAGTGTCCACTGATGTATGAATGGATAAAGAAAATATAGCATATATATACAATGGAATATTATTTAGCCATATAAAAGAAGGAAATCTTGCCATTTGTAACAAAATGAGTGGCCCCTGAATGTGTTATGCTAAGTGAAATAAGTCAGAGAATGACAAACACCATATTATCTCACTTATATGTGTAATCTAAAAAATAAAACAAATAAATAAAAGTCATGGATATAGAGAACAGAGTGGTGGCTGCCTGTGGGAGGATGGTTGATGGGTGGGGGAAATAAAAAATAAAAAAAGAGAAGATACAAAATACCAACATCAGGAATGATACAAATATCACTAATGACTCTACTGCTATAAAAAGATAGTAAAGGACTATTATGAACAATTTCATGTCAATGAATTTGATAAATTTACTAAAATGGCTAAATTCCTTAAAAGACACAAAATACCAAAGCTCACTCAAAAAATAAAAAAGATAAACTGAATACCTCCAAGTCTCTTAAATAAATTGAATTTGTAGTTAAAATGCCTTTCTATTAAAAAAAACTTCAGGCCCAGATAGCTTCACTGGTGAATTCTACCAACCATTTAATGACAATTTTACAATGAATTCTTATAGAAAATTGAACAGGAGAAAACACTACCCAACTCATTCTATAAAACCAGAATTGCTATGGCATTAAAACTAGACATAAAAAATGCAAGAAATCTATAATCAAATATCTCTCATAAAAATAAATGTAAAAATTCTGAAAAAACATTTAGGAAATATCATCCACAAATATGCAAAAAACATAATACACCATGTCTACATGGGGGATTCATCCATAGGCAAGACTGCTTCAACATTTGACAACCAATCAATTTAATTTACCTATTAAAAGATTAAAGAAGAAAAAACATAGTATCTCAATAATTGCACTGAAAGAATATTACAAAATCTAATG
The DNA here is from genome assembly GCF_011800145.1 of Mirounga leonina. Lineage (NCBI taxonomy): Eukaryota > Metazoa > Chordata > Mammalia > Carnivora > Phocidae > Mirounga > Mirounga leonina. The sequence goes on from NW_023270513.1 coordinate 14,133,276, forward strand.
TACAGACCTGATAAAAATTCAACAAACTAGTAACAGAAGAGAACTTTCACAACCAGATAAAGAACATGTAAAAAGACCTATACTGAACTTTGTAATTCATGCTAAAATGATGTTTTTCCCCTGTGATAAGGCAAGAATGTCTGCTCTTACCAATTCTATAGAACACTGAACTGGAGGGTCAAGCCAGTGCAACAAAGACAAATAAAAGAAATAAGTGATGTCTATAAAGGAAAAAAAAGTAAAAACTCCTTGTTTGTAGGTTATAAATAGAAAATTCTATGGAATCTACCAAAAAAAAAAAAAGCCATTAGGTGTAATAAGTAAGTTCAGTTAAATTCTGGGATACAAGTTCAATACGCAAAAAAAAAAAAAAAAAAAAAAAAAAAAAACTGTATTTCCATCCAACCTGAAAATGAAATTAATAAGAAAGCAATTCCATTTACATCATTTTAAAAAAGGAAATACTCAGAGATAAATCCGATAAAAAATGTGGAAGACTGATACACTGAAAATGACAAGACATTGCTGAGAGAAATTAAAGGAGACTCAAAAACTGGAGAAAAAATCATATTCATGAAATGAAGATTCAATATTGTGAAAATGTCAATTATCTGCAAATTGACCTATAGATTCAATGAAATCCCAATCAAAATCCCAGCAAGCTTTTTTGTAGAAAGTGAAAGGCTGATTTAAAAATTGATATGGAAATACAAAGGACCCAGAAGAGGCAAAAGAACTTTGAAAAAGAAGAGCAAAGGGGCGCCTGGGTGGTTCAGTCGTTAAGCCTCTGCCTTCAGCTCAGGTCATGATCCCAGGGTCCTGGGATGGAGCCCCGCATTGGGCTCCCTGCTCAGCGGGAAGCAGCCTTCTCGCTCTCCCACTCCCCCTGCTTGTGTTCCCTCTCTCTGTCAAATAAATAAATAAATAAATATTAAAAAAAAAAAAGAGCAAAGCTCAAGGATTTGTACTACCTTACTTTAAGACATATAGTATAGTAATTAAGGGTATAGTAATTAAGAAATCAAGTAGTGAAATAAAGATAAACAAATAGATCATTGAACAAAATAAAATGTCCAAAAATAGACCTTCACATATATGGTTAATAGATTTCCAACAAAAATGCAAGGTGATTCAGTAAAGAAAGCATAGACTTTTTTAATCACAAGGCTAGAACACTGGGATATGTATATGCAAAAAAAAAAAGGAAAAAAGAAAAGAAAAGGACTTCAAAACATACCTCTCACCATACACTAAAATAAACTCAAAATGGATTATATACTTAAATGTAAAACCTAAAATTACAAAATATCTAGAAAATATAGAATATCTATGTGACCTGAGATTAGGCAAATATTCTTTAAATAGGACACCAAATTCATAAAAGAAAAAATTATAAGTTGGAATTCATCAAAATTAAGAACTTCTGCTTTTGAAAGACACTATTAAAGAGAATGAAAAGGCAAACCACAGACCAGGAGAAAGTATTTGCAAACAACATATATGATAAAGGACTTACCATCCAAAATATATACTCTCAAAACTCAGAAAACATACAATTTAATAAAAAATGAGCCAAATATTTAAACAGACATTTTATCAAAGAAGATAAATAGATGCCAAATAAGTACATGAGGAGATGCTCAACATCATTAGTCATTAGGATTATGCAATTCAAAACCACAATAAGGTGCCACTACACACTTATGTCCAAAATCAAAACAAGACTACTGACCATATTAAGGGCTGGAAAGGATGTGGAGCAACTGAAACTCTCATACACTGCTGGTGGGAATATAAAAATTATAATCCTACCTTAGAAAACAATTTGATAGGGTCTTTAAAATAAGTTAAAACATATACCTATCAAATAGTCCAGTCATTATACTCCTAAGTATTTAATCATGAAAAATGAAAACATAACCATGAAAATGAAAACATATGTCCATACAGTTATTTGTGCATGAATGTTTGTAGCAACTTTATTAGTAATATCCAAAAACTGCAAATAACCCAAATATCCATCAATAAGTTAACGCACAAATGGTGGTGTATCCATACAGTGGAATACTATTCAGCAATAAAAGTGAATGAACCACTGATACATACAACACCATGGCTAAGTCTCAAAATAATTATTCTGGTTAAATAAGCCAGACAAAAAAGAATATATACTATAAGATTCCATTTATATAAAGTCCTAGAAAATGTAAACCAAACAATGACAGAAAGCAGATTCAGTAGGGGCAGGGTGGAAGGGAGGCATTACAAAGGGGCACAAGAAAATGGTTGGGGATGACAGATAAGCTTATTATCTTGATTGTGATGATGGTTTCACAGGTATATACAAATGTCAAATTTTATCAAAGTATGTATTCTAATATGTGTAATTCATTGTATGTCAGTTATACCTTCATAAAGTTGTTGTAGAATAAATTAAACCCTACTCCCAGAGGCATTTTGGTAGCTTGAGTAGCCAAAATCCTAGGCTTGCCCCTATCTACTTCATCCAGTTATTTATATTGATCTTGTGCCTAAAGGAATAATGAGTAGCACACTGAGGAGATCTAAATGACAGGCAGACAGAAAATGCCATTAACTGGCACATCAACTAAATACTATGCAATGAAATAAACAGAAGAATTATTTAAAATTTCTATAGAAAAAAATTAATCAGCAGAACACAAATGATTTTTCTTAGTTTTGTTTCAATAAAATATAGTAAAAATTTACAGATACCTACCTCTTTGGATAATCTTGTGAAGACATCTCCTCCCCTGAGAAAATCCAGTATTAAATAGAGCTTCCCTTCAGTCTGAAAGGCTAATTATAAATTAAAATGTAGTAACAGAACATTAACAGAATCTTAAAGGCTTAACGACCTCAGTATAATTTTTAATTAATATATATGTTTAGTTTTATCATTAAACACTATAAAGGAATTAAGCATTTATTCACATGGTCCAATGGATAACATTATCTCAAAACTGAACTTAGTGCTGAAATAGCTATAAATCCCTTCCTAGAACATAATCAACTTTACATGTGGTTTTACACAGAAACTTCTACTGCCATCGTTGTCCTGATTTATGGCGCATCATGCTCTACTCCAAACTGCTTGAACTCCACCTCCCTACCTACTGAAAATCTACTAATTCTTTCAAGCTCAACAAAAATGCCACCTCCTCCATCAAGCTTTCCTCTATTAAGGATTTCTCTCTTTTCACATTTCATAGCATCCTTACCCTCTTCTCCAAAACAATTACTTGCTACTACTTTTGAGATCTCATTGTTCCTTATTTATGTCTCTCTTATGGCACTTACTCCATTTTTATTTGTACAATTAATTTGTTTACATGTCTGCATTCCAATAGATTAGAAGTTTTTTGAGTCAGAGATTGTTTCACCTCTAGAGCCTACTTCATTCAATAGAGCGTTTTGCACACAATTGGTATTTACTGATTAATGTAATGTACTCCTGGTGATTTAAGGAAGTGGAACTTTAGATATTACTATTTTCCATTTAGGATAACAAGGAGTGAAAGAATAATGGGTGTGAATTTTTTAAGGATTTTTAAAAATAATTTAGTATATACTTTAATGCATTATTTTTCAAAAATTCCTAAGAATAAAATCAATAGCTGCTACTTTTTTAAATCTTGAAAACTTACTGATATCATAGAATATATCAGTGATTTAATGATGTATATATCTTTGAATTCTCCAGGAAAGCCAAACTGCACAATCTCATGTATCCATAAATTATGAACGGAGCCATGATTCAAACTCAGCACTGTGTGACTCCAAACTCACGTTCTTTCCATTATATTTACTGCTTCTTACTGGTATTCCTCTTCCCCCAAATAAAAGAAAGAATAACTCAAATGGACTAATATAACTACATGGTCCTCTTCAATAGAGCTAGGAAATAAATTAATAAGCTCATTATGAACATGTAAGAGGAACACATCCAAACATCAGATGTTTTGAATAAATTATCACAGTTTATAGCCTCAGATCATTAAAGGTACAGCCTAGCGGAGTAAAGAAATACTACCAGACAAGTAATCAGAAGACACTATCTTATTACCTTAGACAAATTAACCAACAGATAAAGAAAATACAATTCAAAATTGGATATTGATTCTTACTCTTATTTCGGATAAATATATTTTACATAGTTGAATGTATTAAATAATTTTGAAGTATTTATTTCCCGTTATGTTATTGTTTGAAGGGAAATCTTAATTCTCTAATTCCATAAATTAAAACAAACAAACAAACATGACATACCATAGTGTAATTTGACAATAAATGGATGATTTACTTCCACCAATATATCCCTTTCCATCTTTGTCCGAACTCTGTCTCGAACTAAAAATTATAGAAAGGTAGAATATATTACTCTTCTATATAAAATTTCAGTAGAGATCCATCAATAATTCACCAAACAAAAATATGAAAATATAAGTGTATAAGTGCTTAAATTTGCAATCTATATATTTCTAGACAGTAATTACCATATTCTCAGAAAGCCAACAAATTCAGTTTAGATCTAGATGGATTAAAGTGACATTAAGTAGGTATTTGGATAATATGTATTTATTATGTATTGGTCTCCAATTTTCAAATGAGTTCAATGATTAAAACTGAGCACAGAGAAGATGGTGTAAGTGTATCCAGGTGGTTGTGCTTTTTCAATATGCAAAATCAACAAAGATGAAACAGAAAAAAAATAAAAATCTTAAAAGAATATAGCTTACTAAAATAAGTTCACTTTATATTAAATAAAATGTGTCACTTTTTATACAATTAAATTTTTACCAGGGTACAGTCTAACTAAATTAGAGCATATGCCAATATCAAACCTAGAAATATCACTTACAGGCTAGAAAACTTACTAATGTTTAAAGGAAACTGAGTCTACTCAACTTATACAAGCAATACACAGCATATTTCTTAAAACAAGCTTTATCAAATTCTATCTTAATAAGCTTTGTAATTTTCTACCTTTTAAAGAAGCCTTTTTTAACACCTTCATTGCATAGAGCTGCCCAGCATCAGGACCAGTCTTCTTTCGAACAAGAAAAACCTAACAGAGGATTTTTTTTAAGTGAAATTTGTATTTCAAGACATTCTTGCTATACACATTAGCACACATATATGCCCATGCATTTCCTCTAATTTTATAAAGATATACTTTTCTCTATAAATTATATTCTTAGTTAACTTTTCCTCATTTTCATTCATTTAGTAAATCCCACTATCATATATACTACTGTGGGAAAGAAAATTTTTAAAATAGATGACATGGTCATGACTTCAAGAAGTTTGTGATGTATGAAATAAGCAACATAATGAAAGGCAATTTGATCTAAGGGAACTACTTTTAAGAACCACGCACCTTTTTCTTGCCTTACTAAAGACCAAAGAATTGTGATGACTGCTAATTTGATACCTTCATTTCTACTTCCTTATTTGTCCATTTTAGAAGGTACCAGGCATTTTATTTTCTAGTAAGAAATCAGAGGCAATTATACCTGTCTGCCAGGTTGAACAGTCAAGATGGTAAAGTATCACAGTAAACAAATTAAACTCTTTAAGATTACTGAGAAAACTTGAGTAATACTACCTCATATTTTCAAACTAAGATTAAAAGTGGTTTTTAAAAAGCTTCAGTTATGAAAATAAATATGAATAGATTAAACTTTTATAGGAGTTATTTATTACTAAAGGGCTGTTTCATTTTTAAAAATTAGTAAAATTTGCTCACTACTGTGAAATAAATGCTACAGAAACTAAAACAACAACAACAACAACACAGTAGAACAGATCAATGAAACCAGGAGCTGCTTCCTTGAAAAATTAATAAAATTGATAAACCTCTAGCCAGACTTATCTAAAAGAGAAGAGAAAGGACCCAAGTAAAAAAAAAAAAAATCACAAATGACAGAGGAGAAATAACAACCAACACCACAGAAATATAAACAATTATAACAGAATATTATGAAAAACTTTGCCAACAAATTGGACAATCTGGAAGAAATGGATAAGTTCCTAGAAACATATAAGTTACAAAAACTAAAACAAGAAGTAGAAAACTTGAACAGAGCAATTACCAACAATGAAATGGAATCGGTAATTAAAAAACTCCCAACAATCCAAAGTCCAGAACCAGATGGCTTCACAGGTGAATTCTAATAAATATTTAATGAAGAGTTAATACGTATGCTTCTCAAACTATTCCAAAAAATACAAAAGGAAGGAAAACTTCCAAATTCATTCTGTAAGGCCAGCATTACCCTGATCCCAAAACCAGATAAAGACACCACAAAAAGAGAACTACAGGCCAATATCACAGAAACACAGATGCAAAAATTCTCACTAGAATACTAGCAAACAGAATCCACAACAGACTAAAAAAAAAAAAAAAAAAAAAATTCAGGAGCGCTTGGCTTGCTCAGTTGGTAGACCATGTGACCCTTGATTTTGGGGTTGTAAATTTAAGCCCCACATTGGGTGCAGAGATTACTTAAAAACGAAATCTTAAAAAAATTTTTTTCACCACAACTAAGTGGGATTTATTCCTGGGTGGCAAGGGTGGTTCAATATTCATAAATGAATCAATATGATATATAACATTAATAAAAGAAAGGTTAAAAACAATATGATCATTTCAAGATGCAGAAAAAGCATTTTACAAAGAACAGTATCCATTCATAATAAAAACCCCCAACAAGGTAGGATTAAAAGGAACATACCTCAAAATCATAAAGGTCATATATGAAAAACCCACAGCTATTACCATCCTCAATGGGGAAAAACTGAGAGATTTCATCTACTGCCAGGAACAAGACAGGAATCCACTCTCACCACTGTTATTTAATCTAGGACTGGGAGTCCTGGCCACAACAATCAAACAACACAAAGAAATAAAAAGGCATCCAAATCAGCAAAAAATTCAAACTTTCATTATTTTCAGATGACGTGAGCCCAAAAGCTCCACCAAAAAACTGCTAGAAAAACAAGTTCAGTAGAGTCGTAGGATACAAAATCAAAATGTAGAAAACTGTTGCATATCTACACACCAATAATGAAGAGGCAGAAAGAGAAATCAAGGAATCAATCCCATTTACAATTGCACTAAAAACCCTAAGATACCTAGGAATAAACCTAACCAAAGAGGTAAAGATCTCCTACTCTGAAAACTATGAAACATTGATGAAAGAAATTAAAGAGGACACAATGAAATGGAAAAACATTTTATTCTCATGGATTGGAAGAACAAATATTGTTAAAATGTCTATATTACCCAAAGCAATCTACACATTTAATGCAGTCTTTATCAAAATACCACCAGCATTTTTCACAAAGTTAGAACAAACAGTCCTAAAATTCGTATGGAACTACAATAGACCCTGAATAGCCAAAGGAATCTTGAAAAAGGAAAGCAAAGCTGGAGGCATCACAATTCTGGACTTTGTCAAGTTACATTACAAAGCTGTAGCGATCAAGACTGTATGGTACTGGGATAAAAACAGAGACATAGATCAATGGAACAGAATAGAAAATCCAGAAATGAACCAACAACTCTATGATCAATTAATCTTCCACAAATCAGGAAGGAATATCCAATGGAAAAAAAAGACAATCTCTTCAACAAATGGTATTGGGAAAATTGGACAGTAGCATGCATAAGAATGAAACTGGACTACTTTCTTACACCATACAAAAAAATAAATTCAGAATGGATGAAAGACCTAAATATGAGACAGGAAACCATCAAAATCCTAGAGGAGAACATGGGCAGTAACCTCTTTGACATTATCCATAGCAACTTCTTACTAGATATGTCTCCTGAGGCAAGGGAAACAAAAGCAAAAATAAACTGTTGAGACTTCATCAAAATAAAAAGTTTCTGCATAGTGAAGGAAACAACAAAACTAAGAGGCAACCAATAAAATGGAGAAGATATTTGTAAGGGATAGTATCCAAAGTATATAACCAACTTATAAAAATCAACACCCAAAAAAGAAATAATCCAGTTAAGAAACGGGCAGAAGACATGAATAAACATTTTTCCAAAAAACATATCTAGATGGCCAACAGATACATGAAAAAATGCTCAACATCACTCATCATCAGGGAAAGACAAATCAATACTACAATGAGACATCCCCTCACACCAGTCAGATTGGCTAAAATTAACAACACAGGAAACAGATGTTGTCAAGGATTTGGAGAAAGAGGAACCCTCTTACACTGTTGGTGGGAATGCAAACTGGAGCAGCCAATCTGAAAAAGAGTATGGATATTCATCAAAAAGTTAAAAATAGAACCTCCAGTTAAAAGTTAAAAATAGAATGATCCAGCAATTGCACTACTAGGTATTTACCTAAAGGGTAAAAAAGTACTGATTTGAAGTGATACATGTGCCCCAATATTTATAGCAGCACTATCAACAATAGCCAAATTAAGGAAAGAGCCCAAATGTCCATCAATTGATGAATGGATAAAGAAGAGGTGGTATGTACATACAGTGGATTATTACTCAGCCATAAAACCAAATGAAATCTGGCCATTTGCAACGACATGGATGGAGCTAGGGAGTATTATGCTAAGCGAAGTAAGTTAGTCAGAGTAAGAAAAAAACATATGACTTCACTCATAAGTGGAATTTAAGACATAAAACAAATGGAAATAGAGGGGAAAAAAGAAAGAAAAACCAAGAAACAGACTCTTAAACAATAGAGACCAAAGTGCTGATTACCAGAGGGGAGGTGGACAGGGGAATAGGTTAAATAGGTGACAGGGATTAAGGAGGGCGTTTCTTGTGCTGAGCACTGGGTGTTGTATATAAGTTTGAATCAGTAAATTCTACACCTGAAACTGATATCACACTGTATGCTAACTAACAGGAATTTAAATAAAAACTTGAGGTAAAAAGACCCAAAAGGAACAAAAAACAGAATGACCAATTGAATTTCCACTAAAAAAGTATCTAGAACACCAAGTCCCCTCTTTACCTCACTCCGTGGATGGCACCCTTGTTTATTCGTTATTCTCACCCCTAAAGAAGTTTGAGGTTCTTCTCTGGAGTGGTCTCTGAAATGCAGGATGCCAAAACAAACCCTAACCCTAACCTTAGCCCTATGCCTATAACTAACTCTATCCCTTACCAATTACTACTAAACTCTACCTCTAAACTAGTTCTAACCTTAAACCTAACCTCTGGAGAGGTATCTGAACTGCAGGAAAGGAGGGACATAGCCTCATTCTAACCATAACCCTAGCTCTAAATCTAATCCTAACTGAAACCCTAACCCCTAACTGCTAACCACTAAACCCCAACCCTAACTCTAATCCTAAACAGATCACTCTGGAGAGGTCTCTGAACTGCAGGATAATAGGCACATTCCCTCACCCTAGGCCTAACTCTAATCCTAGCCCTTACATTAGTCTTAAACTGAACCATAATCCTTGATCTGAGGAAAAAGAAAATTTGGTTCATAGATACAATGGAATATTACTCAGCCATAAAAAATGAAATCTTAAAAAAATCATAAAAAATGAAAGTTACTTAAAGTAACACTAACCCAAACACTAACCCCAACCATGCCCTAACATTAACCCTAAAGTTACCTCTCTGGAGAGGTCATTGAACTGCAGGATAATAGGTGCATAACTTCATCCTGGCCCTAATCCTAACCCTTATTCTGGCCCTAAACCAAACCCTAATCCTAGATGTGAAAAAAAAAAGATTCGATACACACACACACACACATGCACACACGCACCATGGAATATTATGCAGCCATTAAAAAGAATGAAGTCTTGCTATTTGCAAGGACATGGAAGAAGCTAGAGAGTAGTATTCTTAGTAAAATTAGTCTGTCAGAGAAAGACAAATAGCATATGACTTCACTCAGAGATGGAACTTAGGAAACAACATAAACAAGCAAATGGAAAAAAAAGAGAGGCAAACCAAGAAACAGACTCTTAAATATAGAGAACAAACTGATGGTTACCAGAGACGAGGTGGGTGGGGGGATGGGTAAAATAGGTGATGGGGATTAAGGAGTGCACTTGTAATGAGCACCAGGTATTGTAAGGGAGTGTTGAATTACTACATTGTACATTGAATCTAATATTACACTATATTTTAACTAACTGGAATCAAAATAAAAACTTTAAAAAAAGAAAAAAATCAGATTAATTGAATTGCCACAACACACACACAAAGCTTCAGCTAAACAAATGGCATTAACCCTAAGCACCAGACTCATAAGTTTCAGATACCCAGTTTCCTTTTTCCTAATCAATATCATGTGACCAATATAACAACAATAAAAGGAGTGAAGTCATTTCATGAATGATGACTCCACCACAAGGAGGAGAACTACTTTTATCAGACTCATAAAGGAAAGCAGTTCTCAATCCTTTTGGTCTCAGGAATTTTTTACAATCTTAAAAATTAGTGAATACTCCAAAGAGTTTTTGGAGTTTTTTGTGGGTAATAAATATTGATATTTACCATATTAGAAATTAAAACAGAGAGGGGCCTGGGTGGCTCAGTTGGTTAAGCATCTGCCTTTGGCTCAGGTCATGATCCCGGGTTCCTGGGATGGAGCCCCACATCAGGCTCCCTGCTCAGCAGGGAGTCTGCTTCTCCCTCTCCCTCTGCCTCTCTCCCCAGCTTGTACTTTCTCTCTCAAATAAATAAATAAAATCTTTTAAAAAGAAGAAATTAAAACAGAGAAAAACATCTATGTATTGATTCATTAAAAATAATAAACTTGTTACATGTGAACATAAATATTTTTCTAAAGATAACTATATTTTCCAAAGCAAAAAAAAAATGTGAAAAGTGACATTAATAAACATTTTTGCAAATCTCTAATACCTGACTTAACAGAAAAGAGTTGGATTCTTGTATCTGCTTCTACATTCAATCTGTTGCAATTAAGTTGTTTCGCTTGAAGTAGAGAAAGAAAATCAGTCCTCACACAGATATGTATACAGAAAAGGGAGGACTATTTTAATAGCTTTTTCATATAATTGTGTTTATTCTTCTTTGATATGACAGAAGAACTCAAAAAGTGGCAGTTTCTTAAAGGTTTGTTACAATAGAGAATCTGAAACCATATAAATTAACTGTCCATATTCTGTTACATAATAATCCATTGGTCTACCTTACACTTTGAATGGATTTTGTACTATCTGATTTGATATCATGTGTTGGTAATCTCAAAAATATTGCTTCACTGAGTTATGCAAATCTTCCAAATGTTGAACAGCAGTGATCTCATTGGAAAAGTTTTTTGAATATTAAGATGTCAAGCTCGGGGTGCCTGGGTGGCTCAGTCGTTAAGCGTCTGCCTTCGGCTCAGGTCATGATCTCAGGGTCCTGGGATCGAGCCCCACATCGGGCTCCCTGCTCCACGGGAGGCCTGCTTCTCCCTCTCCCACTCCCCCTGCTTGTGTCCCCTCTCTCGCTGTGTCTCTCTCTGTCAAATAAATAAATAAAATCTTAAAAAAAAAAAAAAAGATGTCAAGCTCACAGTGTCAAATAAAAATTTTCCAAAGCTCAAATTTTATCACTGACAAAAATATTGTCAGTTGTTTCCCATGAAATAACAGGATCCCTTCATTTTTGAGGAAACATCTACCAAATACCCAAGTTTAAGTAACCATAGTTTGTCAGTCATTCTTTTTTTTAAAGATTTTACTTATTTGAGAGAGAGAGAGAGAGAGAGAGAGAGGAAGAGCATAAAGGGAGAGTGAGAGAGAGAGAAGCAGTCTCCCCACTGAGCAGAGAGCCTATCGTGGGACTCAATCCCAGGACCCTGAGATCATGACCTGAGCCGAAGGCAGACGCTTAACCAACTGAGCCACCCAGGCTCCCTTTCAATCATTCTTTCAAGTAAAATGGTGTTCTATGGAAAAAGTGGCTAGTTCAGCTTACAATTCAAAAAATCACACAAGTGCTTTGTTTTGATGGTATGCAGCTTCTGGTATACAGCTAAAGTTCTTTATATGTACTTCTCATTTCATCACACAACATTAAAAAGAAGTGTACTCAAGGGTTGGGATTTGAGAAATTTAATAATTGTTAACACCTCAAGGACATTTTGAAGTAAAACTTGCATTTTTTTAAACTGCCAAGTATGTAGCAATGAGTACAATGACTACTGACATAATTTGTAGTCACTGCTTTGGTTGTGCCAAGGTGTCAGAAGTTTTACAAATAGTATCTTAGTATTATTATAAAATAGTTTTGACCTTGAGGACCCCATGAAAGTGTCTTATGGATGCCCAAGAGTAGAGAGACCACACATTGAGAACTACTGTTCTAAAACATAGCCCTTAGTAGGGATGAAAAGAATGGAATATAGAGGGCAAAAAGAAGCAAAGAAGAGAGAAAAAAAATGGTCCAGACTTTCAGGAAGACACTTGCACAAAGCAATCACTTTTTCCCTAGCTCTTCTAATACTCACTAGTATCCTAATATGGCATCTAATAGAAGCCATCATTTATAGTCTAGAGAAATAATTGTTTATTTGTTCATCACCTGATTTGTTCTTTTCAGATCTTAGATGGACTGAACTAGCATAAGAAAATATCCTCTCTGCTCTCTTCCCATGATCAACTACAGAAGAAGTTGCATGGCTTCAAACTACTGTATCTAAAAACATATCTATCCTGTTCAAAGAGGTTTCTTTTCAGTCACACTAATCCAGTTCTTGGAAACAGTTCAGAAAAGAAATGAGTGAGTGAGTTACTCCAATATACCTCTTTTGGTCGCATGGACTTCTATATTTTCCATTAATAAGTACTCCATAAGTATTTGTTCACATGAACTTAAAGATCACACAGCTTTAACATTGATTGAAGAGAAAAAACTGTAAGAAATTTTAAGATGTAAACATTTATAAAACTATCTCGTGAAAATGACTCAAGAGGGCAAGGGCCTAGTATTTTCAAAAATTCATTTTTAGGGGCAGCTGGGTGGCTCATTCAGTTGAGCATCTGACTCTTGGGTTTCAGCTCAGGTCATGATCTCATGGGTGGTGAGATCGAGCTCTGGGTCTGGCTCTGCAGTCAGCAGGGAGTCTGCTTGAAATTCTCTCCCTCTTCCCCTCCCTCCACTTGTGTGCATGCACGTGCATGTGCTCTCTCTCTCTCAAATAAATAAATCTTTTAAAAATTTCATTTTTAAGTCCTATACTGTATTATCACATAAGTAAAAAAATTATAATCCACGAATGTTAAAAGGTATGTGTTGTATAAATATTACTTGGCATGTGAAATACAAGGAAAGCTAGTCTGATAATTTCAGACATATTTTCATGTGTTTTATTTGATGTGTTTTAAAATAATTAATGTAAGCTGTTTGGTATACTACATTTCAATCCATACATTAATGATCATTAATAGCATTATACTTGGTGTGTTCAGTACAGAATTTTATATGCTTATTTCATGAGATAATGTAAGCTGCTTTGAAATACAACTTTAAAATGATTTTAATAGTGTTTTCCCCTATTAAATATGCTATAAAATATCTCATTGCAAGGCTTTATATAGGCCATAATTCTATTTATTTCATTTTTTTTTTTTTTTTAAGATTTTATTTATTTATTCATGAGAGACAGAGAGAGAGAGAGAGAGAGAGAAGCAGAGGGAGAAACAGGCTCCCAAGGAGCAGGGAGCCCGATGCGGGACTCGATCCCAGGACCCTGGGATCATGACCTGAGCCGAAGGCAGACGCTTAACCATCTGAGCCACCCAGGCGCCCCTCTATTTATTTCATTTTAACAATGGAACTTTTGCAGACAACTAAATAAGGCCGTAGCCCAAAGTTTCTTGGAATTTCTCCTACACTTTGATTTGCAGCTTTGGCCAAATTCCTGCATAGGTTCAGCATATAACAAGTCACATCTACCCAATGTCCATGCAAATGTTGTAGTACTGACAAGCATGTAGGTTCACATCCTAGGGGAAAAAAAAATAAGCCACCTCCTTAATATTTCTTTGGTTGATGAATTGCATGAAGATCATTACTTTGTATTTTAGTATTACAAATTTTAAAAAGTCTTCTTTGATATCCTTGTTAAACTGAAGTTCCTGCACAAAGCTGAGTATTTCCTGAATTTAAGGACTACATTGACAACTTGTCCACATGTTGCTATATTTAATGTGAAGATGTTATTGAAGACATTACATTATGTTATATTGTATTCTATGAATCCCCATGAGAAAAAAAAATTTTCTGGTCTGTTAGATCTGTTTACAACCTTAAAGATACTGCCATAATTATGCAATTAAAAGTATCAACTTTTTTATAATGGCTGCCAGAAATTTTAAGTCTTCATTTTGTTCCCACTTCTAGGAGACTCATAGGCTTTTATGTCATTTGTAAACAACAAGATTATATCACTGGCTTCATCTAATCTTTCCTGCTGTAATCATCTCAACTTATTTTTAACTTTATTTTATTTCATATTCATCTATGAAAACCTTAAATCATTTCTGGAGCAAAGCTGGATATAAATAAATATACATATGAATAGATATATACATCAAATGAAAAAGCAATGATTTTAATGGCTTAAAATGTTTGCCTGGTGAAATATTAAAGTTGATATTTAAGCATTTATACATTTGGGATATAAAAGAACTGCATCTCTTCCTCTAAAATTAACATCATAAAAATACAATGTAAAATAATTAAGAGAATAATGTACTTTAAGAAATTTAAAAAAAACATAAAGGTATGCAGAATGCACATGCCTACTCTACAGGTCAGTTCTATAAGCACACCCCCCACACACAATCTTTTAAAGTTTTATTCTCCCCAGTACAAGTATTCAGGTCTTATCTCCTTGTCTTCATATACCTCTGTACTAATTTACTATCAAACCATAATCTACCACAGTTTGTCTTTGTTGTGACCTGAAAACATTTCTCTGTATTTAATATGTTACATTCTATACCACATAGATATCAGATTACTTTAAGACAATGTCAATTTTATATTCACTAATACTGCTTTTATAAATGTGCACATACTGGGTGTTCAATAAATATCTTTCTTTTAAAATGATTCAGATCATAATAATCACCATTCAGTTACCCCACTTTTCCCTTTTGAAACTAAATATCAGACACCCTCAAATTAGTAGCTTCACTTTATCTTTCTCCCCTTACATTGTTGTTGCTGTTGTTGTTTTCTTAAGGGCTGTTAATTACTGTGTGTGTACAGTAACTTTCATGTCTTGGATGTTATTAGCTGTACAAATGTCAAGAACCAGACCTACACACTTCTGAGAATCTTATGGCAGTAAGCGCTTAATAAACAGTTTCAGTGATTTCAGAGTTAATCTTTCTCAATTTTGCTCTCTCCCTTGAAATTTAAGCTCCTTGAAGGCAGGAGTTTCACATCATCCATATGTCACCCAGTACCTGCCCCTGCTGTAATTTATATACATACTGCTTTAACAGATAATAGGTGAATTCATGCACTCATATATGAATTGGTAATACATTCTGACATTTGTGATAGAGCTAAGGAATATAGATAAAATCACTAGGAAAGAGCAAGCTGTGATCATGCCAGCATATGAATAGAGAAAAAAGGAAGACTTTAAAAAAAAATCAAACTACTTTGATTTAGGCAGTTAATAAATAGCATGCTATAATTTGTCCTAAAAAATGAGTGAGCCCATGGTACTGGGAAACACTGATTATTATACATAAGTATAAAGAAATGGGACTAAAAGTACAACAGAAATAAAAAGAGTAAAATTAGAGAGTTACCTTTGTGTGTATCCTTTGACAAATTTAGAAATGGCATATTTTCCAAATTTCTATCTATATGTATATTATTTTGGCTAAATGTTCAGAAGAGAAAAAAATGTGGAATAAAGCATTTATTACCTTTCCAAAGGATCCCTGACCAAGAACCTTGAGCAACTCAAACTGTGCAGGATCGGCCTTCTCATATCCTTCCTTAACATGATGAGTAATAGGGATTTCTTTAACAACATCTTCATCCTGTAAAAAGAAATCCAAACAACACTCAAATCCAGTTGCAACATCTAATGATTAGCTCAATTTAGAACCAGAAATCACAACAGAAATTAACTATCGAACTCTTTCACCTTAACACAGGGTTTTATGGGCTACTAGTATATTCACTTCCCTATTTTCTAACACATAGAGATACACCACCACCCCTATTATATAATTGCATGTAAATATAAGCACATAAAATCTATGCTTCAGGATTCCCTTCCAACTAGGTAGTGACAAAAGAAAAACATCAACAACTAACAGTTTTAAGGCCCTCACTGGAGGGGTGCCTGACCGGCTCAGTCGGTTGAGCATGCAATTCTTAATGTTTGTAAAGCATGTGATTTGATCTCAGGGTCATGAGTTCAAGGCCCACATTGGGTGTAGAGCCTACTTAAAAAAACAAAACAAAAGACCCTCCCTGGAGTATGAATTATGAGGTGGCTGAAGAGAAAGTCAAGAGACAGATAAAACCTTGTAAATTATAGGGCATGGCAAAATATGTAAGCTTCAAAAGTTCTCTGAAATGGAATTTCAGTAGCCTTTTAAGTAGTGATATATAAATGTTTAAATGTCCAACTAGCTACATCATTGAAAAGAAAAACTGGCTATAGGCAAACAAAATCTACAAAGCCCAAACACATGTTTCCAGGCCATGACCCTATTTTTATTGAAACTTTGCATATAAATTATATGCCAGATTTCCTACAACCTGGGTCAGGCAGAAAAGAAGCCACCCAGGGAGTGTTCCTGCTTTTTGATGTAGGACTCTATTCAGTTGTGAAGATTATACTCAAGTGAGGTGTAATTCTAGTCCCTAGAGAAGCACAGTAGCTAGGATGAAAAAAACCTCAAATGAATTACATATCACAAAATAACAAGAGCTGGGATATAGTATCTAACATTCTAACTATAGAGGAAATAACTGAGGCCCACAGAGTTTAAGTTCACATGACCAGTTAATCACAATGTCTAGAAGTCTTGGTAGCTTTCCAGAACACCATATTAAATTCTGGTCTGGATGGCAAAAAATATTCTCAATCAATTCATGCATTAATTGATTGATTAATAAATAGTGACTATGGCCCAAGTGGGCGTGAGCAGAATCCCAAGTAAACTAGACTTCATGGCAGCTAAAATAACTTCCATGTTACACAAATAGTCAAACATTCACTCTCTCATGAGGGTAGGCAAAGGAATTTTAGCTTTAGGTATCTGTAATCACTAATAGGCCAGAAATGACGAATCAGCTCTAAAAGTATGTCCATGGATGTTTGTTTTACATTAAAATAGTATTTCAGGGGGTGCCTGGGTGGCTCAGTCGTTAAGCGTCTGCCTTCGGCTCAGGTCATGATCTCAGGGTCCTGGGATCAAGTCCCACATCGGGCTCCCTGCTCCACAGGAAGCCTGCTCCTCCCTCTCCTACTCCCCCTGCTTGTGTTCCCTCTCTCACTGTGTCTCTCTCTGTCAAATAAATAAATAAAATCTTTAAAAAAATAAAAATAAAAAATAAAATAAAATAAAATAGTATTTCCGCAGACTCCTAAGTAGATATGAGAGTAACTTTCCCAAAAAAAGTCAAAAACTTTTTTTAATGGAAATACATATGCTTTGTAGCTACCATTCTGGGATTAAAGCACAGCATATCTGTATGCACCTTTGCAATAGAATATGTGTATAACAAAAGCAATATCACTGTATACTCTTAATCTTATGGTTAACTGAGTTTTCACCACATACTATGAATATACTACTGGTCTTCAGAGCATATAATAAAAACACGTATTGGAATTTTTCTCCACCTGAAAGAACACTAGTAGAAGAGTCAGTAGACTAAGTTTTGCTCCTAGCTCTGCCATACATAAGATAAGCAGCCTTGGCTAAATCACAAACTATTCTTCACTGTTCTCACATGACAAACAGGTTATATCAGATGGGTCTTTAAGGTTCTCCACAAGTCTGTGATTCTATGTTGAACACAGTACAGCATTTTTACGTGTAAGTACTTTAGTTTCTGCCATTTAAGATCATCATTATAAACATGGGTCATGATGACATTAGGTTTTTAAAAATGTTCAGAGCTAGGAAACAACTGTACTCTATTCTAGTTACTATCACCAAGGAAACAACTATACTCTAGTTAGTTTCACCAAACCTAAGAATGTCTTCCAAATGAAAGTGTCTGCCCAATGCCTCTTCTCTTAATTAAAATCCACAGATGCCCATCTTTCAAAAATATAACATACCTTTCAATTTTTGGCAGCATTACCATAAAAAGTTTCCAACATGAAAATACTACTAGATTAGAAAAGACCACTTTTCCCAGTGGATTGCCCCCATAAAATATTGTTACACTGTGTCCTAATAACTCATTAACTTGTCTTTCTCTCCCACTAGACTGTGAGCTTCCCGAATGCAGGTATTATCACATTCATCTCTGCATTCCTAAGGCTTACCACAATACTTGTTTGATTTTATGGGAGCAGACAGCCATAGAAATTGATGTAATTTCATAAAAAGGCAATGAAGGAAAACTTGTTTTAATTTATATATATATATATATATATATATATATATATATATACACACACACATATAAATTATGGGCTACTGGTATATTCACTATATATATATATATATATATATATACATATATATAGTATATATTATGGTATAATAATACCATACAATACCATACAATAATATTTGTTTTTATTTATTTGGTATTTATTATGGTATAATAATAATTTGGTATTCATTATGGTATAATAATACCATATAATACCATACAATACTTGTTTTAATTTATGTATATATAAATTATTAAATATATATAAATATGTATATATAAATTATGGGCTACTGGTATATTCACTATAATATATAGTATTTATTATTTTTTAGTATAGTTGACATACAATTTACATTACTTTCAGGTGTACAAGGTAGTGATTCAACCATCCTATATGATATCCTATGCTCATCACAAGTGTAGCTACTATCTGTCACCATACAACGCTATTACGATACCAGTGATTATATTCCCTAATGCTGTAGCTCTTATTCCCTTGACTTATTCATTCTGTAACTGGAAGCCTGTATCTACCAATTCACTTCATCCATTTTGCCCATCTTCCAGTTTCCCTTCCCTCTGGCAACCATCAGCTTATTCTCAATTGTAAAAAGAAAGATTTTAAAGATAAATTAACTAGTAAAAAAAAAAAAACTCTCAAAATTATTTTTAAATGCCTTGAAAAAAAGGAGAAAAATACTTATCCAGAATGATTTTTTTAATATATAAAGGAAATAGGGAAACAGGAATTCATTCTGGATAATGGAATTGTGTCAGTTTTGAACAGAACTGACTTTATTTCCAAATTTAATGAAATAAGCATTTTTTTTTCCTTAGAGTGTGAGGAATATAAACATTTTTCCAGATTATTCATGGTCAGTATTTTTATTACACTGTGTTGTACTTAACATAAATGAAGGGCATAATGACTCCAGAATCTGTACTTTTAAAAAATGCTGATATGAACTTACTGATTGGTCATCTGTCTTCTCTATTAAAAACATATGGTCCTAAGCAAACAACTACTATGCATTACATTACTAAATTATGGCCAGTTTACCTTTAAGTAAACAGTAGTTTACAATGCCCTAGCTGCAAATAAAAATCACTAGTAAAATAAATATTTATTTAATATATATGTTTGAATCCCACCCTCAAAGATTATGGTTCAGTAGAACTAGGGTGAGACCTAGCATTTTTTAAAACCTCCCCAGATGATTCTGATACATGCTCAGGATTGAACAGTACTATTTAGGTGCTTCTAAGATACAGTTATATAGGTATATAAATATAGATATCTACACAAATACACACACACAC
This sequence comes from Mirounga leonina, assembly GCF_011800145.1. Classification (NCBI taxonomy): domain Eukaryota; kingdom Metazoa; phylum Chordata; class Mammalia; order Carnivora; family Phocidae; genus Mirounga; species Mirounga leonina. Next base: position 14,153,239 of record NW_023270513.1, read on the forward strand.
ATACACACAGCTACTTATTACAGAAGTGTTTTATAATTTGCATGTGCTCTTTTTTTTTTTTTTAACTGCCAAATTATCTGATACTCTCTGTGTCATCATTTCCAATATTGGTCTTTCTTATTTCATCTTCTCCCCAGCCCATTCTTGTCTATTGACTAACATTTCTCAGCTTCTCCAAGGCTATACTTATTGATGTTTACTATTAAAACATTTTTTTCTGTCAACTGCAGCCCTCCTTCCTTCCTCTACTTCACTTTCTTCTGGTTCTGCAACATTCCAAAGCTTTAGACTGGCAGCATTCTAGCCTGAAATAAGATAGTAATGTACCTATCAGCAATCCATTTGTTTTCTCCTAAGAGTGAATCATCTTCAAAAAATTTTCTCTATCCTGGTATAATAAAGTTGTGATATATTACATAATCTTCCCATATATACCGCCTTTTATCTTTAATTATTCACTCATTCAGAAAAATCAACAGCATTCATGGAGCACATGCTATGTATTAGGCACTGCGCTACCCACTGGGGATACAGAGATAAAATTTGGACTTGAGGATAACAAATTTTGTCAGATATATCACTTCCCTTAATGAAACAAAAAGGTACACAATATGTTAATGGGCTGAACTGTTTCCCCTCAAAATTCATGTGCAACCCCCAGTACCTCAGAATGTAACTATTCGGAGACAGGGCCTTAAAAAAGGTAATTCAGGTAAAATAAGGTCATTAGGATGGGCCCTTATCAAATATGACTGCTGTTCTTACAAGAAGAGGAGATTAAGACATAGATACACACAGAAGAAAAAGCATGTGAAAGCACAGGGAGAAGACAACCATCTACAAGCCAAGGCAAGAGGCCTCAGAAGAAACCAACTTTGCCAACATCTTGATCTTGAAATGCTAGCCTCCAGAATTGTGAGAAAATAAATTTGTTGTTTAAGTTACTTAGTCTGTGGTACCTAGCTATGGCAGCCCTAGCAAACTTATACATAGTACCTGATCATAGTTGATCTCTGTAAAGAAAGTTGCTACTGTGAAATTAAAATCTAATAACTTTGAAATAGGAACCACTGTTCAACACCATATGACAAATCTGAGACAAGGATGATTGTGAGTTAGTGGGTTTTTTTGGAATATCATAGTAATTGTTGATAAATATAAAAATTATGAAGGCTCAATCACAACTAAAATAGTATGCTCTGACCTCTACACTCTGTGATCATCTTTTTAATTCAGGGGCCCAACAAGGCTATAACATTGGGAAAATATACTGATAGAGTTCAAAACATACTGCCAAATACACTAATGCTTCAATCTTTTGATTAACTGATTTGAAATCACCTGTTAATGAGAAAGAGAAGCTGAAGACAATCCATTAGGAAATCATACTATATAATGCTATTATGACTACTTCCTAGGACTATGGTACTGAACATAGATACCTCCAGAAAACAGGTCAAAACAAAATAAGAGGGATGGACCTACAGAGTATAATGCTAAGTGAAGTAAGTCAGAGAAAGACAAATATCATATGATTTCGCTGATATGTAGAATTTAAGAAACAAAAGAAATGAGCAAAGGAGAAAAGAGAGAGAGAGAGAGAGAGACGGAAGGAGGGGAGAGAGAGAGAGAGAGAGAGAAGCCAAGAAACAGACTCTTAATTATTCAGAATAAACTGGTTATAGGAGGGAAGGTGGTGGGGCATAAATGAAATAGATAATAGGGATAAAAGAGTGCACTTGTCATGATGAGCACTGGGTGATGTATGGAATTGTTGAATCACTATATTATATACTTGAAACTAATATAACACTGTATGTTAACTATACTGGAATTAAAATAAAAATGAAAATAAAGAAGAGAAATTTTAAAGCATAATTGTTTCAGTTTTATGTAATAATGCAATATCCATCTGTTCAAACATTTGCTATATTTCTGGGTAGATAGGCCAGTTTGATAACCCAGAAATTCCAAGAGGATTTAGTTGTGGATTTGTTAAAATATACATGAAAAGATCTGGGAAACAGCTTGATGTACTCTTCTCATGCAGTGAATAATCTAGGGTCATTGAAAATCAAGCTAAGTATCAGCCTACTTTGAAAGAGCGTTAATAGTAATAATAATGTAGATGTCAAGACACAACTAGGGTGAACAAAACACCTCAAATAATGTACATATTGGAAAGTAATTACAGAATATTTAGGTTAGGAAAATAGTATCGATTTGTCCTGACTGAAAACCAAACAAGGGTGGCAAGCTAGTTCCCACGTGGCTTGGATTATTCTATTTACTAGGATCAGCTCTTTAGTTCCCTCATCTATAAAATGGCAATAAAACCGACCCTATCTATTTCAGATCTGGGTGACAGAGTCAACTGAGAATTTTGAAAACCACAAAATGTCTATAAAAATTGAAGTTATTGAATTATTTATACTATTTATCTTTGCATCCCTTGTGGTATAGCATAACTACACCTTCTGTTGGTTAGGCATCAATATTTAGATGAACAATAACTGTTTATCAAAGAGTTTTGCATATCTATAGGACAAGGGTTTGAATTTTTTCTTTTGCAGAAATTTTCCCTTTATCACATTATCACTATTTTTATACTGCATTATATTTTTTCAAGTTTTTCTTTAAATTCTAGTTAGTTAGCATATATTGTAATAATGGTTTCAGGATTAGAATTTAATGATTCTTCACTTACATATAATACCCAGTGCTCATCACAAGTGCCCTCCTCAATACCCATCACCCATTTAGCTCATTGCCCTGCCCACCTCCCTCCATCAACCTTCAGTTTGTTCTCTATAGTTGAGTCTCTTATGATCTGCCTCCATTTTTTTTCTTCCACTTCTATATTCACCTGTTTTGTTTCTTAAATTCCACAGATGAGTGAAATCATATGGTATATCTTTCTGTTTTCACTTAGCATAATACACTCTACCACCATCAATGTCATTGCAAATGTCAAGCTTCATTCATTTTATAGCTGAGTAATCTTCATTGTATATATATACAACATCTTTATTCATTAATCAGTTGATGGGCACACAGGTTCTTTCCACAATTTGCCTATTGTTGATAATGCTGCTGTAAACATTGGGGTACATGTGCCCTGCAGAATCAGCATTTTTGTATCTTTTGCATAAATACCTAATAGTGTGATTGCTGGGTCATAGGACAGTTATATTTTTAAATTTTTGAGGAACCTCTGTACTGTTTTCCAGAGTGGCTGCACCAGGTTGCATTCCCACCAACAGTATAAGAGGGTTGCGCTTTCTCCACATTCTCATCAACATTTGTTTTTTCCCTGTGTTGTTAATTTTAGCCATTCTGACAGGTGTGAGGTGGTATCTCATTGTAGTTTTGATTTGTCTTTCCCTGATGATGAGTGATGTTGAGCAACTTTTCATCTGTCTATTAGACATCTGTATGTCTTTGGAAAAAAGTCTATTCATGTATGTCTTCTGCCCATTTCTTAACTGCATTATTTGCTGTTTGGATGTTGAGTGTGATAATTTCTTTTTTTTTTTTTTTAAGATTTTATTTATTTATTTGACAGAGAGAGAGAGAGAGACAGCGAGAGAGGGAACACAAGGAGGGGGAGTGGGAGAGGGAGAAGCAGGCTTCCTGCCGAGCAGGGAGCCCGATGCGGGGCTCAATCCCAGGACCCCGGGATCATGACCTGAGCCGAAGGCAGTTGCTCAACCAAATGAGCCACCCAGGTGCCCCAGAGTGTGATAATTTCTTTATAGATTTTGGATAATAACCCTTTATCAGATATGTCATTTGCAAATATCTTCCCCCATTCTGTAGGCTGCCTTTTAGTTTCCTTCACTGTGCAGAAGTTTTATCTTGATGAAGTCCCAATAGTTCATTTTTACTTTTCTTTCCCTTTCCTCAAGAGAAATGTCCAGTAAGAAGCTGATATAGCTAATGTCAAAGAGGTTACTGCCTGTGTTCTTCTTCAGGATTTTTGTGGTATCCTGTCTCACATTAAGGTCTTTCATCTTTCATAAATTTTGAATTTATTTTTTGTATGGTGTAAGAAAGTGGTATAGTTTCATTCTTCTGAATGTGGCTGTCCAATTTTCCCAACACAATTTGTTGAAGAGACTGTCTTTTTCCCATTGGATATTCTTTCCTGCTTTGTCGAAGATTAATTGACCATATAGTTGTGGGTGCACTTCTGGGTTTTCTGTTCTGTTCCATTGATCTATGTGTCTTTATTTGTCCCAGTACCAGACAGTCTTGATGATGACAGCTTTGTAATATAGCTTGAAGTCAGGCATTGTGATGCCCCAGCTTTGGTTTTCTTTTTCGACATTCCTCTGGCTATTCAGGGGCTTTTCCTGTTCCATACAAATTTCAAGATTGTTTCAGCTCTGTGAAAATCCTGGTGGTATTTTGATAGGGATTGTATTAAATGTGTAGATTGCTTTGGGTAGTATAGACATTTTAACAATGTTTGTTCTTCCAACGAATGAGCATGGAATGTCTTTCCATTTCTTTGTGTCATCTTCAATTTTTTCATTAGAGTTTTATGGTTTTCAGAGTACCTTTCTTTTACCTCTTTGGTTAGGTTTATTCTTTGGTATCTTATGGTTTTTGGTGCAATTGTAAATGAGATCAATTCCTTGATTTCTCTTTCTGCTTCTTCATTATTGGTGTATAGGAATGCAAATGTACTTGATTTTCTATCCTGTGACTTTGATGAATTCATATATCAGTTCTAACAATTTTTTGATGGAGTCTTGGGGGTTTTCTACATAAAGTATTGTCATCTGCAAAGAGTGGAAGTTTGACTTTTCCTTGCTGATTTGAGTGCCTTTTATTCCTTTTTGTTGTCTGATTGCTGAGGCTAGGACTTCCAGTACTATGTTAAATAACAATGGTGAGAGTGGACATCCTAGTGTTGTTCCTGATCGTAGTGGAAATGCTCTCAGTTTTTCACCACTGACAATGATATTACCTGTGTGTCTTTAATATATGACCTTTAGGATGTTGAGGTATATTACCTATTCCCCTAATTCATTGAAGTTTTTTTATCAAGAATGAATGCTATATTTTATCAAATGTTTTTTTCTGTATCTATTGAGAGGATCATATGGTTCTTGTCCTTTCTTTTCTTAATGTGGTGTATCACATTGATTGATTTGTGAATACTGAACCACCTTGCAGCCAGATATAGATATCACTTGATTGCAGCAAATAATTCTTTTAATGTACTGTTAGATTCAATTTGTGAGTATCTTGTTCAGAATTTTTGCATCCATGTACATCAGGGATATTGTCCTATAAATCCCTTTAGTGGGATCTTTGCCTAGTTTTGGAATCAAGGTAATGCTGGCCTCAAAGAAAGAGTTTGGGAGTTTCCTGCAGGGCTGGTTTAGTGGTCATGAACTCCTTTAGTTTTTTATCTGGGAAACTGTTTATATTTCCTTCTTTTCTGAATGGCAGCCTTGCTGGATAAAGTATTCTCGGCTGCATATTTTTTTTTTTCCCATTCAGCACGTTGAATCTATCATGCTACTCTCTCCTGGCCTATCATGTTTCTGTGGAGAGATCTGCTGCTAACCTTATTTGTCTTCCCTTGTACGTTAGGGATGTCTTTTTTGTCTAGTTCCTTTTAGGATTTTACCTTTATCGCTGTATTTTGCAAATTTAACTATGATATATCTTAGTGTTAGTTTGTTTTGTTGATTTTGATGGGAGTTCTCTGTGCCTCTGGATTGGGATATCTGTTTCCTTCCCAAGATTAGGGAAGTTTTCAGCTCTAATTTCCTCAAATAAACCTTCTGCCCATTTTTCATTCTTCTTCTTCTGGGCCTCCTATGATATGAATGTTATTATGCTTCATATAGTTGCTGAGTTCCCTAAGTGTACATTAGTGATCCAATATTTTTATTTCCCTCTTCTTTTCAGCTTCATTATTTTCCACAATTTTATCTTCTTTATCACTTATTTGTTCTTCTGCTTGTTCCCTACTTGTGGGCATTACATCCAGTCAGCTTCACATCTCCATTATACCTTTTTTTTTTGGCTAGACTAGGTTTTAGGTCTTTTATGTCTGTGGTGAGGGACTCCTGGTGTTTTTCTCTAGCCAAGCTAGTATCTTTCTGACTGTTGTTTTAAATTCTGGTTCAGGCATATTACTTATATCTGTTTTGATGAGATCCCTATCCTTGACTTCTTGTTCTTTCTTTTTGGGTGAATTCCTCCATTTTGACATTTTGTGTAGCTCTCTGTCTTCTCTGTGTTAGGAAAGTCTGTTATGTTTCCTGCTCCTGAGAGTAATGGCTATATTAAGAAGAGGTCGTATACTGTCCAGGACCTGGTTCTTCTGGAATTGTTTCTGGTGTATGCTGTGTGCACTCTGCTGTTGTGTTTTGGCTGCTCTTTTCCTCAGGTCATTCCCCTGCAGAATTTCTCCTTGTCTGCAGTGGGGAGTGCTTGGACCTTGTCCACTGTGTAGCAAGTTTAAAATAGGTGTGTTTTAGTCTACTTGTTAAAAGAGGCTAGATCCTATTTCTCCTAGAGCTACAGCTTTGCAGCTCTCTGTGGTCAGTAGACTTGGTGCAATGGGGCAGTTTGTGCTGGTCATCTGGGGGAGGGGCCTGCTGATGCTCTGAGTCACAGGGACACTTGCCCCACTGTAACCAAAAAAAAAAAAAAAAAGCACCTGGTGTAAGTGGGCAAGGTTCCACCCTGGGCATTGTGCTGCTCACTAAAGTCCATCCTTGCTGATGGGCAGGGGTAAAAATTTTATCAGCCGGCTCTCATCCCTGAAGAGGGGATTTCATGCCCACAGCTATTCAGGAAGCCCTCTCAGAAGAGCAAACAATCTCCCCTAGTCTGTCCCAGGCATCCCTCAGATCCCTATCTTTACCATCTGTGTCTGAGCCTTCTGCACACCAGGTGGCACAAAGCTCCTGTGTTTTATCTCAGGCATGCCAGCTGGGTTTCAAAACTTCAAATTTTAGGGACATGGCACTGCATGGACCCATGCTGATCCTCTGGAGGATCGTCTCACTGAACTGTGGCTGGTGTGGGTTTTTTCCAGAAGGTCAGTCACAGGAACATGTAGGGGCTTAGAGTTTATGGTAAAGCACAGAAAAAAGCCAGCATCCAGGTTAGCTGCCCTCAGTAGGTGTCTCTGTTCCTATACTAATGAACAGACCAGCTCAATGGTGCCCACGGACTCCTCTGTCCCTGGAGAGGCAGTGACACCTCTCCTAAATGCATTCAAAGAATGGGAACTGTCCCTCCTAGTGTGACTTAGAGGATCCTCAGACCACACTGTCCACCACTGGGCCTCTCCTCTCCTTCTCCACAGGAGCACCTCTATGCCCACCAGGCTCCACACTGGTGATGGCATAGACTTCTAAAACTTCAGACTTAGAGCTCCACTGCTTGTAAAAATTTGCAATAATCAGCCCCTCTTGTTTTCCCCATCAATTGTTTCAGGTGAGTGTTTTTTTAAGCAATGCCCTGCATTTGTGTTCTCTCTCTCTCTCTCTCTTTCCCCTCTCCCTGATCAGGGTCCCTTCCTTCTGTAGCACCATGATTCTTTTCTCCCCCAAATCACATCTGAACATTTCATACCCTCCACAATGTGGCCTCTTTTCTCTTTCTAGTTCGGCAGATTATCTTCTCAGTCCTCAGATCGATTTCCTGGATGCTCAGAATGATTTGATATTTATCTAGCTGTGTTCAGGGATGAGGCAAGCATAGGGTCCCCCTACTACTCTGCCACCTTAACTTCCAAGGGTTCAAATTTTTTTAAAAATGCTAAATGAATAAAAAGCAGAAGTAAGGACCAACTTTGCAAGGGAAGAAAAATATTGAAGCACAGCAAGGATAAATGTCCAGAATGGAAAGAGAAGTAAAGGAAGGAAAAATCCACCCTATGAGAAGCAGGCACCCCAACTTAAGGGACTTCCTACATATAGCTACACATGAGTTTAAGTAAAACGCACTTGTAATAGAATATTTCTTAAAGGATTATTAAGACAGACATATGTCAAGAGTGGTTTCTAAAATTAGATATGTAGGGCTTCAAAATATCAGTAAATCAGTTTTTTATGTACATTTTCAGTTAAATGTAACCTTTATATTTCTGGGTAATAAAAATATGTATCAGTTTAGAGACTAAACATGTTACTGATGTTGTACTAATGTAGTGAACAAAAATCTAATAGTTCAATGATTCTTCTTTTGAAATTCCTAAAACATCGGTAGCATTAAAAATGTGTATTTTATTTGAGGTAGTAATAGCCATTCCATACAAACTTTAAAAGTAAATATGAATGGATTATAAACTACCAATATAAGACACCTCTACTTATTTTGAGAACATAAAATAATCAATTCATGTCAGTAATCTACTAAAGAAGAATCATAACATCTTTTTTTTCTAATCTGGACATTGTTGGGAGAAATAGGGGACTAGGTGGTGAAATATGATATCATATATCTCTTATCACTGACCTGTTACTTAATGATTACCAAATATGAACACTGTCTTGAGAAATGGAAAAAATCATTATTACTAATCTGGATATATTAAAATTATACTAACTATAATTTAGCTTTGTTAATCATAAGCTAGATGTATCTATCTACTTATATCTATATCTATATCAAGAGTGTGGGAAACAATTTACTTCATTTTGCCTGTTTTAACTGAAGAAAAGTGATCAGATGACCATGAAATTTCAAAGCTACGATAAGTGATATGAAGTGGATTAGCTGTCTAAATCAGTCAATAACAAAACAGCATCAGGCAAAATAGGCAATTCCTAAGTTCAAATTTAAAGAATACTGCTTAAAGAATCTATGCATCACAGAGCAATCTCTACAACTCTCCACTATCTAAAATAAATAAATAAATAAAAACAGCCGACCACAAAAAAACACAGCTCCCAGCATCACACTGGAATAGGCAACCACAGCCCCCAAAATCCTATATATGAAAACATTAAAGAGATAAATTTATACAGTTAGTGTTTATCATCACTCATATAATTTAACTGACACCAATGAGTACCTAAACCATCGCACAGCAAATGTACTTTAAGTTCAGATAACTCAGGCTATAAACTAAATCAAATTCTGGGGCACCTGGGTGGCTTAGTTGGTTAAGCGTCTGCCTTTGGCTCAGGTCATGATCCCAGGGTCCTGGGATCCAGCCCCTCATTGGGCTCCCTGCTCAGCAGGGAGCCTGCTTTTCCCTCTCCCTCTACCTGCTGTTCCCTGTGCTTGTGTGCACTCTCTCTCTCTCGCTGTCTCAAATAAATAAAAATCTTAAAAAAAAACCTAAATCAAATCCTTACAAGTGATTCTAGGTCCCTTATTCTCCAAAACTTCAGATTTCCCTTTCTACCCACTGAAGGTGACTGACCAATTTAGATGACATTAGCATCAATTGTTATATATTTTTACTGTCTTTCCATAAAAAGTATATTTCCTGATTCTTTTTTTTTAAATTGGGAAGGTAAATATTTGACAATAATCCTATATATATGTATCTATGTGTTTATGTTGGCTACACATCTACATATGTGCACATGCACACACATACATTTTTTTCTGCCTCCTATGGTGTGGGGCATAGTATTTCCCTGTTAATTTATTAATTCTCAAATATACCCTTCCCCACTGCCTTTTGTATTTTCCTACACTTCATCTTTTATAAACTAGTAACATAAATACTATGCCTCTTAGTACATATGATCTGTAGAGAAAGCTTTAGATGAATATATTGTTTTTTAATTTTTTTTTAAAGATTTTATTTATTCATTTGACAGAGAGAGACACAGCGAGAGAGGGAACACAAGTAGGGGGAGTGGGAGAAGGAGAAGCAGGCTTCCCGCTGAGCAGAGAGCCCGATGTGGGGCTCAATCCTAGGACCCTGGGATCATGGCCTGAGCCGAAGGCAGACGCTTAACAACTGAGCCACTCAGGCGCCCCGAGAAAGCTTTAGATGATTTTAATAGAAGCTTACACTTAATTATACTCAAAATTAACATGTTATTTATATTAAGTAAATTACAAAAGAAATAATGATAACATTTTATCTGCTAATCAGAACTAAGATTATTGTGACATCATCACAACCTGCAGAGATAGTGAATTTTTACATATATTTCAAAGAAGAATCTTGGACAAACCCAATTTAAATATCTCTGCTGGCTCTATCTGAAAAAGTCCTCTTATAACACAGTTTCAAGGGGAAAAAGATATCAAGGTTGATTTTATCTGTAACTAAATAAGAGAAGGATGATGCCTTTCTAATTTTCCACTTCTTTGAGTCTACACAATACACAGATGAGTTAACATGAGGAGCACTATGTCATAAGTCTCACTTCCGCTACTTGTTACATTGATGATCTAGTATAAATCAGAACATCTGCAGGTCTCAACAGACTTAACGAAACAATGGGGTTATTAAAAAATATTGTCTCTAATACTCTTTCTAGCTTTAACAATCCATAATCCCACCCCCAAAAAACTATTGAAATGATAATCATAAAATAACAAAATAAATGTGGATGAACATCTTAGGCAGACCCTTCTTAAAATCTTAAGAACACTCTTCTGTAAAACAAGATCTTGTACAACAAGGATCAAGTACATAGTCCTGACACAGAATGGCCCAATAGCTAAATGGTCTTTTTTTTTTTTTTTTTATTGTGTTATGTTAGTCACCATACAATACATCATTAGTTTTTGATGTAGTGATCCACGATTCATTGTTTTCCTATAACACCCAATGCTCCAAGCAGTACGTGCCCTCCTTAATACCCATCACTGGGCTAACACATCCCCCCACCACCCTCCCCTCTAAAATCCTCAGTTTGTTTCTCAGAGTCCATAGTCTCTCATGGTTCATATCTCCCTCCAATTTCCCCCCCTTCATTTTTCCCTTCCTTCTCCTAATGTCCTCCATGCTATTCCTTATCTTACACAGATAAGTGAAACCATATGATGATTGACTTTCTCTGCCTGACTTATTTCACTTAGCATAATCTCCTCCAGTCCCATCCATGTTGATGTAAAAGTTGGGTATTCATCCTTTCTGATGGCTGAGTAATATTCCATTCTATATATGGACCACATCTTCTTTATCTATTCAACCCTTGAAGGACATCTCGGCTCTTTCCACAGTTTGGCTATAACAGATACTGCTGCTATGAACATTGGGGTGCATATGGCCCTTCTTTTCACTACATCTGTGTCTTTGGGGTAAATACCCAAGAGTGCAATTGCTGGGTCATAGAGTAACTCTATTTTTAATTTTTTGAGACACCTCCAAACAGTTTTCGAAAGTGGCTGTACCAACCTGCATTCCCACCAAAAGTGTAAAAGGGTTCCCCTATCTCCACAACCTCTCCAACATTTGTTGTTTCTTGCCTTGTAAATTTTTGCCATTCAAACTGGTGTACGGGGATATCTCAATGTGGTTTTGATGTGAACTTCTGTGTTGGCTAATGATGATGAACATTTTTTCATGTGTCTATTAGCCATTTGTAAGTCTTTTTCAGAAAAGTGTCTTTTCTTTTCTTCTGCCCATTTTATGACTGGGTTATTTGTTTTTTGAGTGTTGAGTTTGAGTAGTTCTTTATAGATCTTGGATATCAGCCCTTTATCTGTAGTGTCATTTGCAAATAACTTCTCCCATTCTGTGGGTTGCCTCTTTGGGTTTTTTTTGGGTTGTTTTTTTTTTTTAAAGATTTTTTTTTTTTTTTTTTATTCATTAGAGACAGAGAGAGAGAGAGGCAGAGGGAGAAGCAGGCTCCCAAGGAGCAGGGAGCCCGATGCGGGACTCGATCCCAGGACCCTGAGATCATGACCTGAGCCGAAGGCAGACGATTAACCATCTGAGCCACCCAGGTGCCCGCCTCTTTGTTTTGTTGACTGTTTCCTTTGCTGTGCAGAAGCTTTTAATCTTGATGAAGTCCCAAAAGTCCATTTTTGCTTTTGTTTCACTAGCGTTTGAGGATGTATCTTCAAAAAAGTTGCTGTGGGCTATGTCAGAGAGGTTACTGCCTATGTTCTCCTCTAGGATTTTGATGGATTCCTGTCTCACATTGAGGCCTTTCATCCATTTTGAGTTTATCTTTGTGTATGGTGTTAGAGAATGGTCGAGTTTCATTCTCCTGTATATAGCTGTCCAATTTTCCCAGCATCATTTATTGAAGAGACTTTTTTCCATTGCATATTTTTTCCTGCTTTGTCAAAAGATTATTTGACCATGGAGTTGAGGGTCCATATCTGGGTTCTCTATTCTGTACCATTGGTCTATATGTCTGTTTTTGTGCTGGTACCATGCTGTCATGGTGATCACTGCTTTGTAATATAGCTTGAAATCGGGCAACGTGATGCCCCCAGCACGTTTTTCTTTTTCAACATTTCCTTGGCGATACAGGGTCTTCTCTGATTCCATACAAATTTTAGGATTGCTTGTTCCAGCACTTTGAAAAATGTCATTGGAATTTTGATCAGTGTGGCATTGAAGGTATAGATTGCTCTGGGTAGCATAGACATTTTAACAATGTTTATTTTCTGATCCATGAGCATGGAATATTTTTCCATCTTTTTGTGTCCCCTTCAATTTCTTTCATGAGTGTACAGATCCTTTACTTCTTTGGTTAGGTTTATTCTGAGGTATCTTATTTGCTGCTATTGTAAATGGAATTGTTTCTCTAATTTCTCTTTTTACTGTTGTGTTGTTAGTGTATAAGAAAGCAACTGATTTCTGTGCATTGATTTTGTGTCCTGCCACATTACTGAATTGCTGTATGAGTTCTAGTAATTTGAGGATAGAGTCTTTTGGGTTTTCCAAATAAAGTATCATGTCATCTGCAAAAAGAGAGTTTGATTTCTTCTTTGCTAATTTGAATACTTTTTATTTCTTTTTGTTGTCTGATTGCTGTTGCTAGGACTTCTTGTACTATGTTGAACAATAGTGGTGAGAGTGGGCATCCTTGACATACACCTGATCTTAAGGGAAAGTCTCTCAGCTTTTCCCCATTGAGGATGATATTCGCTGTGGGTTTTTCATAGATCGATTTTATGAACTTGAGGAATGTTCCCTCTATCCCTATACTCTGAAGAGTTTTAATCAGGAAAAGATGCTGTATTTTGTCAAATGTTATTTCTGCATCAATTGAGAGGACCGTATGGTTCTTCTCTCTCCTCTTATTAATGTGTTCTATCACATTGATTGATTTATGAATGTTGAACCACCCTTGCATCCCAGAGATAAATCCCACATGGTCGTGGTGGATGATCCTTTTAATGTATTGTTGGATCCTTTTAGCTAGGGTTTTGTTGAGGATTTTGGAATCCATATTCATCAGGGATATTGGTCTGAAATTCTCCTTTTTGATGGGGTCTTTGCCTGGTTTAGGGATTAAGGTAATGCTGGCCTCACAGAATGAGTCTGGAAGCTTTCCTTCCGTTTCTATTTTTTGAAACAGCTTCAGGAGAATAGGTATTATTTCTTCTTTGAATGTTTGGCAGAATTCCCCAGGGAATCCATCAGGCACTGGAATCTTGTTTTTTGGGAGGTTTTTGATCACTACTTCAATCTCATTACTGATTATTGGCCTGTTCAGGTTGTCAATTTCTTCCTGTTTCTGTCCTGGGAGTTTATATGTTTCCTGGAAGGCATCCATTTCATCCAGATTGCTCAGCTTATTGCCATGTAGTTGTTGATAATAATTTCTAGTAATTATTTCTATTTCCTTGGTGTTAGTCATGATCTCTTCCCTTTCATTCATAAAATTATTAATTTGGGTCCTTTCACTTTTCTTTTGGATCAGTCTGGCCAGTAGTTTATCAATCTTATTAATTCTTTCAAAGAACCAGCTTCTAGTTTCATTTGATCTGATCTACTGTTTCCGGTTTCTAATTCATTGATCTCTGCTCTAATCTTAATTATTTCTCTTCTAATACATGGCTTAGGCAACGTTTGTTGCTTTTTCTCTAGTTCTTAAGGTGTAGAGTTAGATGGTGAATACGGGATTTTTCTAATATTTGAGTGAGGCTTGCATGGCTATGTATTTCCCCATTAGGCCTGACTTTGCAGTATCCCATAGGTTTTGGACCAATGTGTTTTCGTTCTCATTGGTTTCCATGAATTGTTTAAGTTCTTCTTTGATTTCCTGCTTGAACCAAACATTCTTGAGCAGAGTGGTCTTTAGCTTCCAAGTGTGTGAATTTCTTCCAAATTGTTTCTTCTAATTGAGTTCCAGTTTTAAGGCATTATGGTCTGCAGGGAATAATCTCAGTCTTTTCGTATTGGTTGAGACCTGTTTTGTGACCCAGTATTTGGTCTATTCTGGAGAAAGTTCTGTGTGCGCTCGAGAAGAATGAGTATTCTGTTGTTTTAGGGTGGAATGTTCTGTATATATCTATGAGTTCCATCTGGTCCAGTGTGTCATTCAATACTCTTGTTTCTTTGTTGATTTTCTGCTTAGATAATCCGTCTTTTCCTGAGAGTGGAGTATTGAGGTCTCCTACAATTAATGTATTGTTATCAACATGACTATTTTGGTTAACAGTTGGCTTATGTAGTTGGCTATTCCCATGTTGGGGGCATAGATATTTACAATTGTTAGATCTTCTTGTTGGATAGACCCTTTAAGAATGATATAGTGTCCTTCTGTGTCTCTAACTACAGTCTTTAGCTTAAAATCTAATTTGTCTGATATGAGAATTGCTACTCTAGCTTTCTTTTGATGTACATTGGCATGGAAGATGGATCTCCATCCCTTCACTTTCAGTCTGGATGTATCTTTAAGTTCAAAGTGAGTCTCTTGTAGACAGCATATGGATGGGTCCTGTCTTTTTATCCAATCTGCAACCCTGTGCCATTTAATGGGAGCATTTAGGCCATTCACGTTGAGAGTGATTATTGAAAGATATGAATTAATTTTCATCATGTTGCCTGTGAAGACCTTGTTTTTATAGATTGTCCCTGTAAATTTCTTTTCTATATCACTCTTGGGGTCTTTCTCCTGTTATAGAACCCCCCCTTAATATTTCTTGCAGGGCCGGCTTTGTGGTCACATATTCTTTCAGTTTCTGTTGCTCTTGGAAGCTCTGCATCTCTTCATCCATTCTAAATGACAGCCTTGCTGGATAAAGTATTTTTGGCTGCATGTTCTTCTTGTTTAGTACCCTGAATATGTGTTGCCAGCCCTTTCTGGCTTGCCAGGTCTCTGTGGATAGGTCTGACATTATTCTGATGTTCCTCCCTCTGTATGTAAGGAATCTCTTCCCCCTAACTGCCCTTAAGATTGTTTCCTTGGTTCTAAGATTTGCGAGTTTTACTATCACATGCCAGGGTGTTGGCCTGTTTTCCTTGATCTTGGGAGGGGTCCCCTCTGCCTCTAGGACACAAATGTTTGTTTCATTCCCCAGATTAGGGAAGTTCTCAACTATGATTTGTTCAAATATATCTTCTAGTCCTCTCTCTCTCCACCCCGAGGCATTCCAATAATTCTGACATTGGAACATTTCATGGTGTCACTTATTTCTCTGATTCTATTTTCATGGATTCTGTGTTGTTTTTCCCTGGCCTCCTCTTTTCCCTTCTTGTCTATTATTTGGTCTTCTAGATTACTAATCCATTCTTCCACCTCGTTTACCCTAGGTGTTAGATTATCTAGATTAGATTGGATCTCATTGATAGCATTTTTAAGTTCTGCCAATTCAGCTTTCATTTCTGCCCTTAGAGACTCTATTTTGCCATTAATTGATTTCTCCATTCTAGCTACCGTCTTCACAACTGCTAGCCTGAATTCCATCACTGACATCTTGATTATATCTGAATTAATTTGTGAATCTGTGGCATAAGTCATAGTTTCTGAGTCATTCCTATTTTGGGGGTTCCTCCTCCTAGTCATACTGTTGAGGGGTGGTTGAGGGAATGTATAGAGTCCAAATTATTGACCACAACCCAAGCAAGATACACCTGTTTTCTAGGGACCTAAGGGTTGTCGGCCTCTTGTTTTCCTAGCTGTCTTCTGGGGGAGGGTCCTGCTGCGCTGTTACTCAGGCAACCCTGTATGGTCAGAGTTGCCCTGCTCCCTTTGGTGGGGAATGGGCTCAGTGAAAACCTGTTTTGGGGGGCTTTTGTTCTCTGTCAGCCTTCCCTGGCAGCTTCCACATCTCTTCCGCGAGTCAGAGCAGAAGAGATCATTTCCAACCCTCCGCCTCAGAGCAGAGAGATCGCAGTCTGTTCTTCAGTGAGCTCTCCAGGCCACACTATCTCCTTTTCTGTGTGTGCTGCTATAAACTGCACCGTCCTGGGTTGTGCACCCCTCAGCAGCATTCCCAGTCCTCGCCTCCAGGTCAGGGCACGTCTCTGCCCTTTGTGCTTCTAAAACCGCCAGCTGCCCCCAGTTCGCACGTGGGGTCCTGCTACTCCAGGTTTCCATCTGGCGGGCTGCCCTAAAGTCCTTTCCCCATCGCTATCGGTCTGCGAGCCTGCGCCCTGTCCCCAGTGCAGGTGGCTATTGCTCACGGGCGGCATAGGATCCCAATGGCTTGGCTCCGTCCCCCTGGATTTATCCTCTGATATATGCCTGCAGAATCATGGCTCCCTGCTTCATACCTGGAATCCAGCTGCCTATAATATTCTGTTTGTAGAGATCCAGATCTATCTTCTTACATCTCAGGCTGATTTCCTGGGTGTTCAGAGTGGTCTGGCAGATATCCAGCTCAATTCCTGGGACCGGTTGGAATAGAGTCCCCTACTCTTCCGCCATCTTTGCCTCTCCATCGCTAAATGGTCTTTAAAACTAATTAGAAGGACACCTGGGTGGCTCAGGTGTTTAGGCATCTGCCTTCAGCTCAGGTCATGATCCCAGAGTCCTGGGATTGAGTCCTGCATCGGGATCCCTACTCAGTGGGGAGCCTGCTTCTCCCTCTCCCTAGGCTGCTCCCCCTGCTTGTGTGTGTGCTCTCTCTCTCTCTGTCAAATAAATAAATAAATAATCTTAAAAAAAATAAAACTAGTTAGAAAATTCTGATATAATTTAGATGTAGTACTTTTTCAAAGCCAGGAAATGAATTTTAAATGACCTCAGGTTAAATATTTCTACATTAGATCTCTTTTCTACCCCAAAGTTGAAGGTAATTTTATTTAGTTTAATTCAGAGGATTCTGTATTTAAGTAACCCAGTTACTCATATACTAGCAAGTAAAAATTTCATTCATTATTACACTTAAGATGGGTGAATTTCATGGCATATAAATTATACCTCAATAAAGTTGTTTAAAAAAATTTCCATGTAAAAATTTCTGACAAAAACTGTCCTGTATTTTAAATTATTGTTTTATTAATAATTGAATTTGCTTATTATCAACTTACCTGAATAAATTTCTTTAACAGATGATTTTTCTCCTTTCCCATTATTCTCTTTCATTTTAAAAATGTAGCATAATGGGTTAATGAAATTACTTACTTGGCAAGAATCTGCTTCTCCCTCTTCCATTGGCTCATCAACCATTTGAAGACCATTTACCTGAAAAATATTGTTCAAAAACTGAAGTTTAGGATTACTAGAACAAGAGTAAGAACTAAGAATAATATAACCCCGGCATTTCCCATCATGATCTAACAAGATCCACACTTACTGAAACACAAATTGTCAAAGGACATATAGAAGGTACTTAGAAAAGGAACATTCTTAATATGGTTTTCAGATTGTTCTCGAGAATCCTTAACTTTCAGAGCTGAATGTTTCATCTCAAATTATTTAGAGCTTTGCTATGATTTATTAACATACATTAAACATATGACCTTTGTGCTTTCAGTAATATTGTCCCCAGCCAAACACCAAAGGAAAAAGAAAGCATTCAATTAAAAATGGGCAGAACTATATGAGGACTCTGAAAATTAAATAATAGCAAGCAGATAAGGGAGGGAGAACAAAATTCAAAGAATAACCAGCATTATGGTGAGTTTCCTGGGTTTATTTCAAACCTTTATCTCTTGACTTTGACCCAAGAAGATACTGAGTCATGGAACTCCACAGTGGGTATGAATAATATTTGCAAGAAAAACCTCACTTTCTGGAGAAAGGAACAGGAAAATATGCACTTTTGAGCTAGTGAACATAAGAATTACAAGCTTTTTTCCCACTTTTTTTTTTCTTTTTTGATTCCCAGTCCTGCTCCAAGGCAAGCTCCAATCAAGAGAAACCTATCTGATCAGAGAGACCAGGAAAAGAGGCTCATATGATTAAAAAATAAAAGTTTGTGTAAGGGGAGGTATTTCCTGTTATTTTTTTCATGCTCTCCTTCACTTCATCCCAAGGGCAGCCCTAATAGTACAAACCTGTGTGACATCATGAAAGACTAAAATTTTGAGAGAAACTAAGTTCTGGTCAGAGGAATCAGGATAAAGGGCCCATGGGAATTGGAGAATCCATAGAAGATATCATGGAAAAGATAGAATGGGAGAAGGAGGTCCCCTAATTTTGTGTACAAACAGACACAATTCCTGGTCTCAACAACAAACTGCATGTGTGTGGAATAGAATCTAAGAAGCCTAACAATGGGCTTGAAAACAACAGCAACACCAACCACTGATATGGTCTAAAACTAACTACTGAGTTACTACGTGCAGAGTTCTGACCCAAACAATCTGAAGACATAATTAATGTTGGAACCATCACACAGAGAGGGTGAGATAGAACTTGAACCTAATCAGGCAGATTGTATGCTGAAACAGTCAAAATTAATAGGTGTCAATTCCAGGATAACTCTGATGTTGAAACATCCGACAAGGATTATGCAGCTATTATAACTATGTGCTTTGGTTAAAAATAAACACACTTGAAAAAAAAAATAAACACACTTGAATGGAATGATAAAAAGTTATCAGCAGAAAATATAAACTATAAAAAATGTAAATAATTTTAGACAAAAATAATATATGATTTAAAAAAATACTGGGTTAGCTAAGAAAATGGAGATGGTGGAGGAAATAGTAAACTTGAAGATACAGCAACAGAAATTAACCAGTATGAAGAAGAAAATGAAAAATGGTTAAAAGCAAATGAACAGAGCCTCAGAGACATATGGAATGTGAGAAAATCTAAATTCCATATAATTAACATCCCAGAAAAAAAGAGAGATACAGAAAGAATTATTTAAATAAATAATGGCAAATCCATCCATATAAATTTGGAAAAGAGAAAAATCTATTGAGACAGAAAATGAACTAGTTGTTGCTTAGGGGTATGGGATAAGGAAATGGGGGTAACAGATAAAGGGTAAAATGTTTATGATGTGATAAAGTTCTAAAACTGTGTTGATAGCTGTGCATATCTGTAAATATTCTAATATTCTGCTGTGTAGAAGCATTTTAGTTTTTTGAGATAACTGACATACAATATTACATTATTTTCAGGTGTACAACACAATGAATTCACATTTGCATACACTGCAAGATGGCCACCAAAATAAGTCTAGTTACCATCTACCACCTTACATATTTAATACAATGTTATTGACTATATACATCATATACACATGACTTATTTGTTTTATAACTGGAAGTTGGCACTTCTTAATTTCCTACAACAATTACACCTCCCCAGTGTCCTACCCTTCTGGCAACCACCAATCTGTTCTCTGTATTATGAATCTGGGTTTTGTTTTCTTTTTATTGCACATGTACATAAGATCATGCAGTATTTGTCTATGTCTGACTTATTTCATTTAGCATAATACCCTGAAGGTAAATCCATGTGGTTGCAAATGATAGGATTTCATTCATTTTTTATGGATGAGTAATATTCTCTTGTGTGTGTGTGTGTGTGTGTGTATACATACATAAATACATGACTTCTTGTTTATTCATTCATCATCAATTGACACGTGGTTGTTTCCATCTCTTGGCTATTTAAATAATGCTGTAGTAAACATAGAAGTGGAAATATCTCTTTGAATTAATGTTTTCATTTTTTTCAATGTTACCCAGTAGTGCAATTGCTGGATCCTACCTACAGTAGCTCTATTTTTAATTTTTTGAGAAACCTCAATACTATTTTCCATAGATGCTGCACCCACATATATTGCCACCAAAAAACATGAACATCCATTTTCAGTTGCATCAAAATGAATAAAACAAAGTTTTATTTGTTGTTTTTTCCACATTCTCCCCAGCACTGGGTATCTTTTTGATAATAGTCATTTCCACAGGTGTTAGGTAATATCTCTGTAGTTTTGTTTTGCATTTTCCTGATAAATTAGTGACATTGAGAATATTTTCATATACCTTTTGGCCATTAGTATGTCTTCTTTGTTAAAATGTCTATTGAGATCCTTGACCCATTGTTTTAAATTTTTTAAGATTTTATTTTTTAAGTAATCTTCTAAACCCAACATGGGGCTTGAACTTAAAACCCTAAAATTAGGAGTCGCATGCTCTATTGACCAAGCAGCCAGGCACACCTCTCTGCCAATTTTTTTAAAACTTTTGCTTTGGTTTGCTTTGGTTTGGTTTTTTTGTAATTGAGGTGTAGGAGTTCTTTCTATATTCTGGATATTAACCCCTTACCAGTTATATGATTTGCAAATATGTTTTCCTTTCAGTAGGTTTTTTTTTTTTTTTTTCATTTTTTGTTGGTTTTCCTTTGCTGTGCAGAAGCTTTTTAGTTTGAAGTAGTCCCATCTGTTTATTTTTGCTTTTGCTTCCCTTGCCTTTGGAGTCACATCCAAAAAACATATTGCTAAAACTGACTGATCAAAGAGATCACCATCTAAGTTTTCTTCTAGGATTTTTATGTGTCTGGTCTTATAGCTAAATTTCTATTACATTTTGAGTTAATTCTGTATATAGTGTAGGAGAGTGTTCCACTTTCATTCTTAGGATGTAGCTGTTAAGTTTTTCCAACACTATTTATTAAAGAGACTGCATTTTCCCCATTGTATATTATTGCCACCTTTGTCATAAATTGACTACTGGTGTTTTCACTTCTGGACTCATTATTCTATTCCATTGATCAATGTGTTTGTTTTTATGCCAATACCATACTGTTTTGATTAGTTTTGCAATACAGTTTAAAATGAGGGTGCATGGGGCACTTGGCTGGCTCAGTTGGTTAAGTATCTGCCTTCTGCTCAGGTCATGATCTCCGGGTCCTGGGATCAAGCCCTGCATTGGACTTTCTGCTCAGCAGTGAGTCTGCTTCTTTCTCTCTCTCCCTCTGCCCCTCCCCACCACTCGTTCTTTCTCTCTCATTTTTAAAAATTAAATAAATAAATAATAAATAAATAAATAAAATCAGGGTGCAGGATACCTCCAGCTTCGTTCTTTCTCAAGACTGTTTTGGCTATTCAGGGTTTTGTGGTTCTGTACAAATCCTAGAATTATTTAAAATGTTCTAGTTCTCTAAAAAATTTCAGTGTAATTTTAATAGGGACTACATTGCATCTGTAGTTTATTTGAGGTAGTTTGGACAGTTTAATAATACTAATTCTTCCAATCCATGAGCACAGAATATCTTTCCATTTATTTGTTTCTTCTTCAATTTCTTTCATCAATACTTGCTATTTTTCAGTGTACAGATCTTCACCTCCTTGGTTATATTTATTCCTGTTTTATTCATTTTGATGCAACTGAAAATGAATTTGTTTCCTTGATTTCTTTCTTATTAGCTCTGATAGTTTTGTGGTAGAGTCTTTAGGGTTTTCTATATATAGCATCATGTCATCTGCAAATAGTGAGTTTCACCTCTTTCTTACCAATATGAATGCTTTTATTTCTTTTATGCACCTACTTGCTGTGGTTAGAATTTCCAATACTATGTTAAATAAAAGTTAAGATAATAGGCATCTTTGTCTTATTCCTGATCTTAAGGGAAAAGCTTTCAACTCTTCACTGTTAAATATTAGCTGTGAATTGGTCATATATGGCCTTTATCATATAGAGGTACATTCCCTCTATACCCACGTTGTTCAGAATTATCATAGATGAATGTTTAATTTTGTCAAATCCTTTTCTGCATCTACTGAGAGGATATGATTTTTATCTTTCATTATGTTAATGCAGATTATCATGTTGATTTATTTGTAGATGTTGAATCATCCATGCATCCTTGGAATCAATTCCATGTGGTCATGATGTATAATCCTTTATTTAAAAGATTTTATTTATTTGAGAGAGAAAGAGAGAGCACAAGGAAAGGGAGGGGCAGAGGGACCAGCAGACTCCCCAAGTGGGGAGTCCAACATGGTGTTTGACCCCAACCGAGCCACCCAGGCGTCTCAAAAATTATTTATTTATTTAATTAATTTATTTATTTATTTTAGAGAGAGAGAGAGGCAGATGGAGAGAGAGTCTTGCAGACTCTGCACTGAGCATGGAGCTGGATGCAGGGCTCAGTCATGACTTGAGCAGAAACCAGGCATCAGACGCTCAATTGACTGTGCCACCCAGGCACCCCATATAATCCTTTTAATGTATTGTTGAATTCATTTTCTAATATTTGGCTGAGGTTTTTCGCATCTC
Organism: Mirounga leonina; assembly: GCF_011800145.1. Lineage (NCBI taxonomy): Eukaryota > Metazoa > Chordata > Mammalia > Carnivora > Phocidae > Mirounga > Mirounga leonina. The sequence continues at coordinate 14,175,779 of NW_023270513.1, forward strand.
ATTTCATTAGGGATATTGGCCTATAATTTTTTTTTTTTTTAAGTCTGTGTGTCTGGTGTTGGTTTCAGGTTAAAGCTGGTCTTATTATAATTCTTCATAATAATCTCTTATGACCCTTTGTATTTCTATGTTATCACTTGTAGCTTTTCTTTCATTTCTGATTTTACTTATTTGAGCCCTCTTGGTTTTTTGTTGGCAAGTCTAAAGTTTTAATTTATTTTATCTTTTCAAAGAATCAGCTCTTAATTTAATTGATCTTCACTACTGTCTTTTTAGTCTCTATTTCACTTATTTCCTCTATTATTTCCTTCCTTCTACTAACTTTGGGATTTTTTTCCAGTTTAGGTGTAAAGTTAAATTGTTTACTTGAGATTTCTCTTGTTTCTTGGGGTAGGCCTTTATTGCTATGACCTTCCTTCTTAGTACTTTGCTGCATCTGACAAGTTTTGGTATGTAGTATTTCTGTTTTCACTTATCTCTAGATATTTTTTTTTTTAATTTCTCCTTTGATTTTTTCTATGACCCTGTAGTTGTCCAGTAACATGTTGTTTACTCACCCTGCATTTTTAGTTTTTCCAGTTTTCTTCTTGTAATTAATTTTTAGATTCATATCACTGTGGTCAGAAAGATGCTTCATATTATTCTTCTTGAATTTATTGAGACTTGTTTTGTAGCCTAATATGGAATCTATCTGGGAGAATGTTCTATGTGCACTTCAGAAGAATGTGTATTCTGCTGCTTTTGGATGGAATGTTCTGTATATATCTATTAAGTCCATCTAGTCTAATGATCATTGAAGACGAATGTTTTCTTTCTGAAACAAGGTTCATATATGTCTGGATATAATCTATCCATTGATGTAACTGGTATGTTAAAATCCCTATTATTGTATTGCTGTCAATTTCTTCATTTAATAATTTCTCCCTGTTAATATTTGCTTTTACATATTTTGGTGCCCCTACTTTGGGTGCAATATATAAGTATTAGATCTTCTTGACCCCTTTATCATCATATAGAGTCTCTCTTTGTTGTTCACTATAGTATTTGTTTCAAAGTCTCTTTTGTCTGATATGAGTGTAGCTATACCACCTTTCTTTTCACTTCCATTTCCATGAAAAAATATTTTCCTATCTTTTCACTTTGTCTGTGTGTCCTTACTTCTGAAGTAAATCTCTCATGGGAAGTATATAGACATGTCTTTCTGATTTGTTTTGGTTTTGTTTTTTAACACATTCAGCCACTCTATTTCTTTTGATTGGAGGAGTTAGTCCATTTACATTTAAAGTAATTATTGATAGGTACGTACTTATTGCCATTTCATTTTGTTCCAAGATTTGTTTTTGTAGTTCCCCTATGTTCCTTTCTTCTTTTTCTCTTTATTTCCTTGTGGTTTGATGACTTTCTTTAGTGTTAATATGTAGATTCCTTTTCCACTTTCTTTAGTGTATTTATTATAAAATTTTGCATTGCGGTTATCAGGAGGTTCACATATATGAGTCTATGTAAAAAAAAGTCTATTTTAAGTTGATAGCAACTTATATTTGAACACATTCCATAACTCTACATTTTTACTCCCCACCCTACATTTTGTTTTTTATTTACACAAAATGAGCAACCCTTTTAGAATTTCTAAAAAAAAACAGTTTTATTCAAGCTCAAGTTAGGACTGTCTGGTATACACAATCTTCTTCACAAAGAAGAGAGTGCTTCAGTAGGGGAACATTTAGTGTAGGGTATATGCATTTTTTTACATAAACAGTTACAAATTATTACACAAAGAACATTGCAGAAAGTTGTAGACCTTAAGCTTCTAGTATATGCTGGGCTGTATGACTTTAATCTTATGGGAAGCAGGGAAGTTTCTTACTTTCTCTTAACTTTTGTGTTCAGAATGTTCCTTTTTGGTTATTTTCTTTAATGCAGGAGATGTATGATGTGTGATTGGGCCAGAAATAGAACCCGTGCTTTGAGGTTTTGCCAAATCATTTTGACCTTGGTAAATATTGAAGTATAGCTTCCCTGGGAGCCTAGGACCAGGCTTCACAAACATTAAAAGGTGAAAACTTCCTTTATCAGATTTTGCATTGTGATTATCATGAGGTTCACACATATGATCCTATGTATATAAGTCTATTAAGTTGATGGCAACTTACATTTGAACACATTCCATAACTACATTTTTACTCCCCACATTTTATGGTTTTGATGTCACATTTTACATCTTTTTATTTTATAAATCCCATAACTAATGATTGTAGTTTTAGTTAATTTTACTACTTTATTTCCTTTTAATCTTAATAGAAGTTTATAAGTGACTTAACCATTTCCTTAACTCTATATTTATCTTTTCCAATGAGATTTTTACTTTTGTATGTTTTCTTGTTATTAACTACTGGATTTCTTTTCAGAGTAAAGAAGCCCCTTTGATATTTCTTGTAAGGCTGATTTAGTAGTGAGGAACTCCTTTAGCTTTTGCTTGTCTGGAACACTCTTTATCTTCCCTTCAAAGCTGCAATGATAATCTTCCTGGGTAGAGTATACTTACCTGGATTATTTTTTTTTTTTTCCTTTCAGCACTTTGAATATGTCACTTTAAAACTCCCTTCTGCTTTCAAGGAAGTTGAGCTGAGAAATCTGATAGCCTTATGAGATTTCCTTTGTATGTAACAAGTTGTTTTTCTTTTGCTCCTTTTAAGATTTCATATCTAGGGGTGCCTGGGTGGCTCAGATGGTTAAGCATCTGCCTTCGGCTCAGGTCATGATCCCAGTGTCCTGGGACCGAGCCCCACATCGGGCTCCTGGCTCAGTGGGGAGTCTGCTTCTCCCCCTCCCTCTGCCTCTCCCACTGCTCATGCGCTCTGTGTGTCTCGAATAAATAAAATCTTAAAAAAAAAAAAAGATTTCATATCTAACTTTTGACATTTTAATTATAATGTGTCTTGGTGTGGCTCTCTTTGGTTTTTCCTACTTGGAATTTTCTGGGATTCCTGGACCTGGATGTCTGTTTCCTTCCCTACATTAGGGGAATGTTTAGCCATTATTTCTACACATAAATTTTCTGCCCCTTTTTCTAACTCTCTTCTCCTTCTGGGACCCCTATAATGTGAATGTTATTCTGACTGATGTTCTGGCAGAGGTCTCTTAAGCTATCTTCATATTTATTTTTATTGTGTTTTCTTCTTCCTGATCCATCCAGGTGAGTTCCATTGCTTCACCTTCCACCTTACTGATCTGTCCTTCTATTTTATCTAGTCTGCTATTGAACCACTCTCATGTATTCTTCAGTGCAGTTAATGCAGTCTTCATCTCTATGACTTCTGTTTGGTACTTTGTTTTCTATATCTTTGCTGAAGTTCTGTGTTCATCCATTCTCTCCCAAAACCAGTGAGCATCTTTGTGAACATTACTTTGAATTCTTTATCACAAAGGTTCCTTATCTCCATAATATTAGGTCTTTTTCTGAGGTTTTGTCCCTTACTTTCATTTGGAACATATTTCTCTGTATCCTCATTTTACTTTTCTATGTATTTCTATGTATTAGGTGTAACAGCCACCTCACTCAGCCTTGAAGAAGTGGCCTTGAGCAGGTGATGATCCTTTTTTTTTTTAATTTTAATTTTTTAATTTTTTTTTAGTATTCTTTTTTTTTAATTCTTATGTTAATCCCCATACATTACATCATTAGTTTTAGATGAAGTGTTCCATGATTCATTGTTTGTGCATAACACCCAGTGCTCCATGCAGAATGTGCCCTCCTCAATACCCACCACCAGGCTAACCCATCATCCCACCCCCCTCCACTCTAGAATCCTGTTTGTTTTTCAGAGTCCATCGTCTCTCATGGTGGTGATGATCCTTCTTGTTCAAACTTGCCCTAGCTCTTAGTTGTCTCTTGCACCTTTATGGCCATCTAAACCACCTGATTTATTCTTGATATGCCCCCATTGCTGAGAATATGTCAAGACCTGTCAATAATCCAAGTGGATGAACTTCAATTAGCTCAAAGCAAGATGCTCAGGCAGCAGTTTTTAATGTATGTAAATATATACAGTTCTGCGGGGCCATAACCATAATCCCTGTTGGCTTCTGGACCAGGAGATCTGGAGGTGTCCCCTGGATGACAGTTGCAAAACTCAGGGCTCCAGATGAGTGTATAAGCTCTTTTCTGGGAAGTCTTGTCAAGTTGTAGCAAAGCCAAAGGGGTGTGCAAGATGGCGCCTTCCTGCTTACATTCCCTGGGGATGCCCCTTAGCCTCTAGATATGTGGGTAACAAGAAACCTTTTCCTTAGGCTAAAGCTACAGGACAGGTAAATGGGTTTTTATACAGGAAGATTGGGGTTGTGTTTCATTCTGCTCTATGTGTAGTGCCCTGGGGCCTGCCAAGTGCTGTCTTTCCAATTGTTACAATTCCATGGAGCTCTTAAATTCCAGTCCTCTTGGCCACCAGGGCCAAGCAGTCAAGTGGTGATCCCTGTGTGGATTTCATGCTCCTAGTGGCTTTAGCAAGGCAGCTGGAGAGTGTAGTGGGTGGGACACACTTGCAGGCTTCAGAAGGCAAATGTGGGAAACATGTCTGCAGGCACTTATGGGCTTCAACCATTCAGAGAGAGCCTTTGTGCACATACACACAGGCTTCAGGCTGGGAACTGGAGTATGCTGTGACAACTCACACTCACCAGTCCAGGCAGGGTGTGGGTAAATGTCATGACCACCTGTGCTTGCAGATTTTAGCAAGGGAGCAGGAGAACTCCATGATCATTCATACTTGCCCACCCCAGGAAGGAAACTGGGTAGTACTGCAACAATCCATGCTTCCTCCAGTTTCAGCAGGTGTCATAACTGCTCACCCCTGCCTGGCCCAGCAAGGTGGTGGACGGGTGCTGCATTTGAACCAGTCTACCTGTGCTAGCAGGCTATGTGGAGAGCACAACAGTGGCATCCACCAGCATCTTTCTCTCTAGGGAACATCTGGACTGTCTCCTTTTCCAGAAGATGCCCCCAAATACACAAATGAATCTCTCTCACATATAATCTAGGCAGTTTTGGAATGGCTCTTTTTTTCTCTGGGTCTTGAGGCAAGCAGGACCAACCACCAGTACTAAAAGAAAGGAATCTCAATGTCCTACAGCATTTTGGCACCCCCAAACATCAGTCCCATTGGTTTTCAAAGCCAGATATTCTGGGCACTCATCCTTCCAGTGCAGATACCAGGGGACAGAGTGCATAATGTAAGGCACCAACCCCTTGCTCCTCAGGGAGAAGCACCGGTCTGGTGAGATTCTTCCCTACTGTGTGTTGCTGTGCTGGGGGTTGAGGTTTTTTGTAAGACCAGGTCTCTGATTCTCCTATCTGTCTTGATCCTTTTATTTTTTGTTGTGGAGGGGATTCCATCAAGTTCTCAAATCTTTTGCAGAGAGAAATGATCCGTACCTATTTGTAAATATGGTGTGTCTGTGAGAGGAGGAGAATTTAGGACCTTCCCACACCACCAACCTGGACCCTGCTCTGTACATATTAAATGGGTGAATTGTATGGTATGTGAATTGTGTTTCACTAAAGCTGTTTTTCTCTTAATGGTTAAGAATTTCCCAAATTGGGTGAATTATATAAATTTACAATTTAAAGAAGCTTAGTTGAACCTCAAAAGGGTAAAATTAAAGAAAACCACCCCAAGGCATATATTAATTAATCTACTTTAAAACAAAAGAGAAAAGGGGGGAAGTCTGGAGAACAATGAGAGAAAACAAACATATAAACATCAAATTGAATAACTGCAGATTTCTTATAAGAAATCATGGAAGTCAGAAAACAGGAATATATTACCTGAGATATTTGGAAACTTATGTTAATACAAAAATACAGACATGATTGTATATAGAAGCTTTGCCTGTAATTGTCAAAAACTGGAATCATTCAGATGTCCTTCAATTGGTAAATGGAGAAAGAATACTCATCAATAAAAAGGAAGAGCTACTGATACTTTCAACAACATGGTTAAATCTTAAATGCATTGAATCCAGACCCAAAAAGCTAAATGTTTTACAACTACATGTATATGACACACTGAAAAATGCAAAACCATAGGGAAAGAATTTGTATCACTATTTTCCAGGGGCAAGAAATAGAGGAAGGGGAATACTAATTAGCAATGAAAAGGAATGATCTATTTGATACATTTAACAACATGAATGAATCTCAAATACATTACTGAAAAAAAAAAACTGAAAAGGCTACATATTGTATGATTCCATTGATGTAGCATTATAGCAAAGGTAAAATTATAAGGTATGGAGCAGGACTTAGCAGTTGTCAGAGGTTAGGCTACTGGTGGGGTGAATTAAAAAGAGGAAGCAATGGGAATTTTGGAGGGTGATGGACTATTCAATAGCTTGATTTTGGTTGTGGTTACACAGCTCTATGAATCTGTCTAAACTCAGAAACATACATGAAAATGAGTCAAATTTACTGTATATAAATTTTAAAATAAGCTTATTAAGAAGTAAATGACCAAAAAAGAAAAATCCACAAGTAAATGACCCAGCATTATTTATTTGATTATCACCTTTCTTTTTTTTCCCCTCTCTTTTTTAACCAGGTAAAACTGGTATATAACATTATATTAGATTCAGGTATACACCAAATATATTTGATACCTGCATACACTACAAAAATGAACACCAAAGTAAGTTTAGCTCCCATCTATCACCACATAATTGACCTTCTTCATACTTTTTGCCTACACCCCAAATCCCCTCCCCTTCAATAATCTACAATCTTTTCTCTGTATCTATGCGTTCTGATTCACTCATTTGTTTTATAGATCCCACTTACAAGTGAAATCATGTGATTTGTCTTTGACTTACTTTACTTAGTATAATACCGTCAATGTCTATCCATGTTGTCACAAATTACAAGATTTCCTTCTTTTTTGTGGCTCAGCAGTATTCCACAGTGTGATATATATAGAGATATATCTCACATCTTCTTTATCCATTCATCCATAGATGACACTTAGGTTGATTCTGTATCTTGGCCATTATAAATAACACCGCAATGGACATAGGGGATAGGGGTGCATGTATCTTTCTGAATTAGTGTTTTGTTCTCTTTGAATAAATACCCAGAAGTGGAATAGTGGGATAATATGGTAGTTTTATTTTTAATCTGAGGAAACGCCATACTGTTTTCCATAGTGACTATCCCAATTTACATTCCCACCAAGAATATGAGATTATCTTATCAACATCATCTCTCCAACACATATTACATCTTCTCTTTTTGATAATAATATTCTGACAGGTATGAGATATCTCATTGAGGTTCTGATTTGCATTTCCCCGATGTTTAGTAATGTCAAGCATCTTTTCATGTGCCTCTTGGCCTTCTGTATGCATTCTTTGCTAATTTATTCAGATTCTCTGCCCACTTTTAAATCAAATTGTTTTCTTTTTTATTATTGAGTTGTATGAATTCTTTTATATATTTTGGATATTAGCCCCTTACTGGATATATGATTTACAAATATTTTCTCCATTCAGAACATTGCCTTTTTTGTTGATGTTTTCCTTCACTGTGCAGAGGTTTTTAGTTTGATGTAGTCTCATTTGTTTTTACTTTCATTGTCACTGCCTTTGGAGCCAGACACAAATATCTCCAAGAGCAATGTCATGGAGCTTACCACCTCTTTTCTCCTAGGAGTTTCGTGATTTCTGGTCATACATTGAAGACTTTAATCCATCTTGAGTTAGTTTTTGTGTATGGCGGAAGACAGTCGTCTTCCTTCATTCTTTTACATATAGCTATCCAGTTTTCCCAAAACCATTTATTAAAGAGACTGTCCTTGCACCATTGTATATTCTTGGCTCCTTTATCATAAATTAATTGACCATACACGTGTGGGTCTATTTAATGGCTCTCTATTCTGTTCCATTTATCTATATGTCTATTTTTATGGTAATACCACACTGATTTAATTACTATAGTTTTATAATACAGTTTAAAGTCAAAGAATGAGATTCCTCCAGGTTTGTTCTTTCTCAAGATTGCTTTGACTATTCAAGGTCTTTTGTGGTTCCATACAAATTTTAATACTATTTGTTCTAGTTCTGTGACACCACCATTGAAATTTTGATAAGGATTGCACTGAATCTATAGGTTTCTCTGGGTAGTATGGACATTTAACAATATTAATTCTTCCAATCCATAAGCTCAAAATACATTCCCATTTTTTTTGTGCTTTCAATTTCTTTCATCAATGTCTTATAGTTTGCAATGTACAGGTCTTTCTCCTCCTTGGATAAATTTATTCCTAGGTATTTTATTCTTATTGCCACTGTAAATAGGATTGTTTTCTTAATTTATCTTTCTGGCAGTTTGTTATTAGTGTATAGAAACACAACCAATTTCTGCATATTGCTTTTCTATCCTGCAATTTTACTGAATTTATTAGTTCCCAGTTTTTTTGGTGGAGTCTTTAGGGTTTTCTATAGATAGCATCATGCCATCTGCAAATAGTGACAGTTTTACTTCTTCATTTCAATTTGTATTCCTTTTATTTTTTTCTTGCCTAACAGCCATGTCCAAATATCCCAATATTATGTTGAATAAAAGTGACAAGAGTGTGTATCCTTGTCTTGTTCCTGATCTTAGTGGAAAAGATTTCAGGTCTTCATCACTGAGTATGATGCTTGCTGTGGGTTTTGACACCACATACAGCCTTTATTATATTGAGGTACATCCCCTCTATATCCACATTGTTGAGAGTTTTTGTCATACATAAATGTTGAATTTTTTTAAATGTTTTTTTCTGTATCTATTGAGAGAATCATATTATTTTTATCTTTCATTTTGTTAATGTGGTGTATCATGCTGATTGATTTGCAGATGTTCAACCATCCCTGCATCCCTGGAACCAATTCCATTTGATCATGATGTATGATGCTTTCAATGCATTTTTTAATTCAATTTGGTAATTTTTTTTTAAGATTTTATTTATTTATTTGAGACAGAGAATGAGAGAGACAGAGAGCACATGAGAGGGGGGAGGGTCAGAGGGAGGAGCAGACTCCCTGCAGAGCAGGGAGCCCGATGCGGGACTCGATCCCGGGACTCCAGGATCATGACCTGAGCCGAAGGCAGTCGCTTAACCAACTGAGCCACCCAGGTGCCCCAATTTGGTAATATTTTGTTGAGGATTTTTGCATCTATGTTCATCAGGGATATTAACTTGCAATTTTCTTTTTCTTTTCTTTTTTTTTCCCATGTCCCTGTCTGGTTTGGGTATCAGAGTAATGCCTGCCTGGTAAAATGAGTTTGGAAGCTTTCCTTCCTCTTCAATTTTTTGGAAGAGTTTGAGAAGGATAGGTTTTAACATAGGTTTCATTCATAAGTTTTATGAAGGTTGCAATCATCTTTGAATGTTTGGTAGCGTTGACAGTGAAGCTCTCTAGTTCTAGACTTGTTTTTTGGGAGGTTTTTGATTATTGATTCAATCTCCTTATTAGTAATAAGTCTGTACAGATTTCCTACTTCTTCATGATCCAGTTTTAGAAGATTGTATGCTTACAAGGACTTGTCCATTTCTTCCCTTTCTAGTATGTGGGTGTATAATTATTCATATTAGTCTCTTATGATCTTTTGTATTTTTGTGGTGTCAGCTGTAACATCTCTTTCATTTCTGATTTTACTTATTTGAGCCTTCTCTTTTTTCTTGGTGAGTCTACCTAGTGGTTTGTCAATTTTGTTTATCCTTTCAAAGAAGCAGGTCTTAGTTTCACTGTTCTTTTCTATTGTTCTTTTGTCTGTATTCATTCCCCTTCTAATCTTTATTATTTAATTCCTTCTATTAACTTCTGGCTTTTTTTGCTCTTTTTCTATTTCCTTTAGATGAAAATTAAATTATTTACTTGAGATTTTTCTTTTACCATAAGGTAGACCTGTATCACTATGAACTTCTGTTTTAGAAATGCTTTTGCTGTCTCCCATAGATTTTAGTAAGTTGTATTTCCATTTTCATTTGTTCAATTTCCCCCCTTTAATTTCTTCAGGAACCCATTGGTTGTTCAGTAGCATAATGTTTAATGTCCACATATTTGTGATTTTTCCCATTTTCTTGCAATTGAGTTCTAGTTTCATACCACTCTGGTCATAAAAAATGCTTAATATTATTTCAGTCTTCTTAAATATATTGCAACTTGTTTCATGGCCTAAAACATAATCTAGCCTGAAGAACATCCCATATGTACTTGAGAAGAAAGTGTATTCTACTGCTTTTGGATGATATGTTCCATATGTCTATTAAATCCATCCAGTTTAATGTCTTTTAAGGCCGTTGTTTCCTTACTGAGTTTTCTGTCTAGATCATCTATCCTTTGTAGTGGGATATTAAAGTCCCCTACTATTACTGTGTGCTGTGATTCTCCCTTTAGGTTTGTCAGTATCTCCTTTTAGGTTTATCAGTATCTACTCAATTTAGGTGCATAAATCTTTACAAATGTTACATACTCTTGTTGGATTGACCCCTTTATCATTATGTAATGCCCTTCTTTGACTTTTATTACAGTATTTGTCTCATCTTTTTTGTCTGATATGAATATAGTTACACCAGTTTTCTTTTCACTTCTTTTTCCATCCCTTCACTTTAAGACTGTGTATGTCCTTAGAACTTAAATGAATATCCTGTAGGCAATATAGAAATGAATCCTGTATTTTAATCTACTCATCAATTCTATCTTTTGATTGGATATGTAGTCTGTTTACATTTGAAGAAATTATTGATAGGAATTTGCTTATGTCATTTTGTTGTTTTCAGGCTGTTTTTGTAGTTCCTCTGTTTCTTCTCTTGCTCTCTTCCCTTGTGGTTTTGATGAATTTCTTTAGTGTTACACTTAGATTCCTTTATCACTATCTTTTGTGTATCTAATAGAAGTGCTTTCTTTGTGATTACCATGAGGTTCACACGTAATGGTCTTTATATACAGAAGTCAATTTCAAGTTAGTAGCACTTAAATCTGAACACACTGTAAAAACTCTACATTTTTATCTCCATGTTTTATGTTTTCACATCATATTTTATATCTTTATTATGGGTATCCCTTAACTAATTATTGTATAGTTACTTTTACTACTTTTGTCTTTTAACCATCATACTAGCTTTGTAAGTGGTTAACCCACCACCTTACTATATATTTGCCTTTACCAAGGAGATTTTTTAGATTTTTTTTTTTTTAGTTTCCTTTAACATTTCTTGTAAGACCAGTTCATTGGTGATGATCTCCTAGAGCTGTTTTTTTTCTGGAAAACTTTTTATCTCTCATTCAATTCCGAATGATAGCCTTGCCACACATTCTTGATTGGAAGTTCTTTCCTTTTAGCACTTTGAATATATCATGCCACTTCCTTCAGGCCTGTTGAGTTCTGCCCAAAAATCAGCCCACAGTCTTATGGAGGTTCCCTTGCACCTAACTTTTCCCCTGCTGCTTTTAAGATACTTTTTTTTTTTTAACTTTGACATTTAATTATATTGTATCTTTGCAGATCTCTTTGGGTTCATTTTATTTGAAACTCTCTGGGCTTCCTGGACCTGGATATCCGATTCCTTTCCCAGGTTAGGAAAGTTTTCAGCCTCTATTTCTTCAAGTAAATTTTCTGCTGCTTTCTCTCTCTCCTTCTTCTGAAATCCCTATAATGTAAATATTATTCCACTTCTTGTCCCATGAGTCTTTAAACTATCTGGACTTTTTTTGTTGTTGTTGTTGCTCTATTTGGGTTACTTCTACTGCCCTATCTTCCAAGTCAATGATTTATTCTTCTATTTTTTCCAGGCTGCTATTGAAACCCTCTCATGTATTTTTCAGTGCAGTCATTGTATTCTTCAGTTCTGTGACTTCTGTTTGGTACTTTCTTATGTTTTCTATCTCTTTATTGAACTTCTCACTATGTTCATCCATTCTTCTTTCAAGTTCAGTGAGTATCTTCATGACCATCAATTTGAATACTTCATCAGGAAGATTACTTATTTCCATTTCATTAAGGTCTTTTTCTGAGGTTTTGTGTTGTTCTTTTCTTTGGAACACATTCTGCTTCCTCATTTTGCTTGACTTTGTGTTTATGCATTAAGCAAAACAGCTACTTCTCCCAGTCTTGAAGGAGTCTTTGTGTTCAAGATGAAAGGTGTCATTCAATCTTGCCCTAGCTCTTGACTATCTTTCAAACTTTTGTGATTATCTAAGTAGCCTGATTTACCTTAATGGGTCCCACTTGTTGAGGGTGTACTAAAACCTGACAGTTTCTGAAAGGGAGTGATCTCATTCAACATCTAGGTTCAGGCTGATTGAAAGCCAGTTCCTCAGGCAGCAGCATTTAAAGTATGCAAATATATACAGTCAGACCACACTCATAGACCCTACTCACCTCCAGACTAGGAGATCTGGATTTATCCTTGGGTAAATGTTGCAAGAATTGGGACTTCAGAGAAGTGTATAAGTTCCTTTCTGGGAGGTACCAGTGAGCTGTGGCAAGGCCAAGGGAGGGCACACAGATGCATGTCCCCTTACCTGCATTCCTTCAGAGTGCCTCTGTAGCTTTTAGATTTATGGATAACCTGAAGTCTGTCCCTCAGGTTGAAGTGTCAGGACAATGAAATGGGCCTTTTTCATGTGCAGACTGGAAGTATGTTTCAGTCTGCCCCCTGGGTGTGGTATCCTACCCAGAACCATCTTTCTGATTGTTATCATGCTGCAGAATCCAGGAGTGCAACCTCCTCTGGCCACCAGAGCCAGGGAATCAAGAGTATCCCCTGTGTGGACTACACTTACCCACCAGCTTTAGCAAGGTTACAGGAGAGCGTTGGGATCAGGGTATGCCCATGTCTTTCATGAGGCCAGGAAAGAGTGCTGGGAACAGGGCATGCCCATAGCTTTAGTAATGCTGGAAAAGAGACCCTAGTGGTGGGGCATGTCCAAGGTTTTAGGAAGTCCTGAGAGGAGCACTGGGAGGGTAGGAAGACCTGAGAGGAGCACTGGGAAAGTGGAGTAAAGCCATGACTATGGCTTTACTGAAGCCAGGAAAGAGTGTTGGGGGCAGGGCATGCCTACGGTTTTAGTGATGCTGTAAAATACCATGGGGGTGCAGCACCCCATGGATTTAGCAAGGCAAGAAAAGAGAACTAGCAGTGGGGGATGCACACAGTTTAGCAATGCTGGAGAACACCTGTCCTTAGCTTTAGCAAGGTTGTATCCACATACCACCTATGCTAAGTAATGGAAGAATGCAAAAAAATGGTGCTCTCCAGCATTTCTATCCTGGAGGAAAATCCCAACTAATCCCTGCCCCTCCAGCAGACTTTCTAAGATTAGCAACTGAATCACCTTCACATATAATCCACTCATCTCTCAAACTGCTTTGTGCTGGCTCCCAGGATAAATGAGTCCATCAGCAAACCCCTTTAAAGAAGTATCTCAGATCCCCACAGACCCCTGGTCTCCTGGGTGTAAGTGCCATTGGTTCCCAAAGCCAGATGTTCTGGGGACTTTGTCTCTCTAGTGCATGTCCCAAGGGTTGGGATGCCCAATGTGAGGCACAAACCCTTCGCTCAAAAGGGAGAGACTCTGGGCTTCTGAGACCCCTCACTATTGTTTGTTGCTGTACCAGGGATGGAGTCTTTGGCCAGACCCCATCTCTACCTCTCCTATTTGTCTCAGTGTGGCACTTTTATCTCTCATTGTAGAGGAAGCTGTTCAGCTGGTTTTCAGTTCTTTTTCAGCGGGAATCATGCCATGTGTAATTATAGATTTAGTGTGTCCTTGGGAGGAGGTGAGTTCACGATCTTCTTATGTTGCCATCTTAAACTGGACATAGCATCTTTCTTTTTTGAAGGGTTGTATTGTTTTATTCTTAAAGATTTTATTTATTTATTAGAGAAAGAGAGAGAGCACTAGCTGGGGGGGGGTGGCAGCAGAGAGACAGGAACAAACAGACCCCCTGCTGAGTGGGGAACCTGACATGGGGCTTGATCCCAGGACCCTGAGACCATGACCTGAGCCAAAGTCAGACGCTTAACCAACTGAGCCACCTAGGAGCCCTGGACATAGCATCTTTCTTCTAAAACAACCCATGAGTAACAAATAGTCACCAATGATGTCTATTTTGATAATAGTCCTCATCTTACTTGATGTTGCAGTTGACAACTCTTTCCTATTTAAGTCTATGGATTCTGTGGTATCACACTTTCATTATTTTTGTTCTTTTTCAGTATCGATGAAACATTGTAGATCCCTAGGAAATGGACTTGGGTCACCTTCTCATCACACTCTACATTCTTTCCCCAGACAGCTAATTTACTGACATGATTCACATTTACTCAGAGACTATTCTCCTGAACTCCTGATCCATATATCCAACTACCTACTTGACATTTCCACTTGCTTATCTCACATCTCTCAAAAATAACGAATACAAAAAAGGAATTGGTGATACCCCCACATAAACACACATAAAAATTGGCATTATTTCAGGGTTCCCAATTTCAATAAATAGTACCACCATCTACTATCTTACCTCAAAGGCACATATAATACAATGGAGGATAAAAAAAAGAAAAAAAAACTGTGACTGATTCATCAGTAACATACAGGAAGAGGCACATTAAGCAAAAACAGTTCACAAACCAATATTAAGACAGAGTCCTAAATTTAAAAAAACAAAAACAAAAAAACAGAGTCCTGATAACTGAAATTTTACTACAAAATGACTCTCAGGATTATCCATAGAAAAGGTAATACTGCTCTCCTCTGTTACTTTAGTTACTAGTTACTTCCTTATCAGACTATCTTATAACAAATTTATGATGAATTTATAGGTCTGAAAGAACTAGAAATAAAATTAATCCAAATGAGTCCAAGAGATCACTGCATACTAAAAATCATTTCAGTCTACAGAAATCTTTAACAACAGAACATTCCATTACTCTCACCTCATCTACCTTCAATAAGGTACCAGGTTTTCAATATAAGAATACTCATTCCTATACAGAACCTCAACATTCACTAATATTTACTAAAATTTAAGTCATTTCAACCTGTATGAAAACAAAAATATTTTCAGAATTCTCTGGGATAATAAACCTTTATTTGAAAAATAAAATTTGTTATTTGAAAAGATAATCAGACATGTTGTTTCCACCAATTAAGGGCCAAATAGGGATGAAACCATTTTCTATAGAAGATTCTGGAAAGCTTAACAAAGTTAGGTAAAAACTTATTCAGATACTCCAAAACTCAAGTAAACAGACTCTCATATCAGAACCTAGTAAACAATTCTTTAAAACTATTTTCATTTTCTCAGAAAATAGTTAAACAGATCACTTTAAAAGATTCTGAAGAAAAAAAGTTTCTGGGAAAATAGTAATACTAAACTGAGTTGCAGTACTCACCTGATCTCAAAAGATCACATAGGTCATCTCAAAACAATCATTTCTTATAACTAACGACACAAACATCTCATCATGGAAAACTGAACTGAGAAAAAAAAATATATTTTTCCCTTCAGAACCTTAGAATTGGAAGTGGTGTGGGAAAATGAACATATCAGTACTATAATTTTGTAAAAGAGTTATTATGCAGCCATGATAAAACATATAATAGAATTATATATATGCATATATATATGCATAATATAATATGTATAATATAATAAACATATACCTGTTTCACAGAGTTAAATTCCAGACTAAACAGAGCTCATGGCTTGGTGTTTAAAGATATACTGAAGAAGGAAATGGAGAGATAAACAAGTAAGGAAGAAGAAGTTACAAGGTGAAAAGAAATATGGGTGAACAAAAGTTAACAATGCAGCTTTGTTGCTATGAAAGAAGTTATCAAAATAAAAATGCAATGTGCCAAGAACATATCCTAGGATTTGCTTTTTCAAAATAATTCCACCACAGGTGAAAAGGTGGAAAAATTTGAACCTTTGAGCACTGTTGATGGCAATGTAAAATGGTACATCTGCCATGAAAAACAGTATAGCAGTTCCTAAAAAAAATTAAAAATGAAATGACTATAATATTAAGCAACCCCACTTCCGGGTATATACCCAAAAGAACTGAAAGCAGGATCTCAAAGAGCTATTTCTATACCATGTTCAACACAACATTATTCATAAAAACCAAACGGTGTAAGCAACCCAAGTGTCTACCAAAAGATGAATGAATAAACAACTAGGTACATATATACAATGAAGTGTTATTCACCCTTACAAAGGAAGGGTGAACTCACTTCCTTACAAAGGAAGTAAGTTCTGACACATGCTACAACATGGATGAATCTTAAAAATGTTATGCTAAGTGAAATTAGCCAGTCACAAAAAGACCAATACAGTATGCTTCCATTTATATGAGATATCTAGAGCAGTCAAATTCACAGAGACAGAAATGAGAATGCTGGTTGCTTGGGGCTGGGAAGAGGGTACAAGAGGGAGTAATTATTTAATGATCAAAGAGTTTTCAGTTTTGAAAGATGAGGATTTCTGAAGATCAATGGTACAATATGAATGTACTTAATTCTACTGAACTATACACTTAAAACTGGCTAAGATGGTAAATTTTCTCTTGTGTAACAATTTTTAAATACTATAAAAATAATAATAAAATAGGGGTGACTGGGTGGCTCAGTTCGTTAAGCATCCAAATCTGGATTTCAGCTCAGGTCATGATCTCAGGGTCCTGGGATCGAGCCCCATGTCATGCTCTGTGCTCAGCTGGGAGTCTGCTTGAGGATTCTCTCTCTCCCTCTCCCTCTGCCCCACCCCCTGCTCATGTGCATGTGCTTTCTCTAAAATAAATAAATAAGTACTTAGAAAATAATAATAAAATAATAATTCCACAATGACAGATAAATTTCTTGCTATCTATTTAGACTTGAAGCATTTTGAGAGCAGATACCATGCTTTATTCATGAGAGAGGCATAGTAGTAGTATCCAAAAAACAGCAAAGTTTTAATGTCAAGCAAATCTAGATTCCTATTGTAAAACTCTACTTTTACTGCCTTGAGAAAATGTCTTAAACTTCCTAAGTCTCAATTTCTTCATCTGTAAAATAAGCAATTTAGGGTTGTTATAAGGATTAATAGAATGTTCTTAAAGCAGCTGGCAGTGTCTGACATGTGCTCAATAAATGCCTGATGTGTGATGTTTTCCTGCCAAAAAGAAAATACAAAAAAGTATATGAAACATTTTAATTAATAATTCACCAAAGATGAATGATGCTAACTATAAACAATAAAACATTTCTGAATCAAAACTTACTACTATATCATGATATGCTACTTAGTTTCAACATGTCATACAACTGTGGGAAGATTACTTTTAAAATAATGATGGAATCATTTTTGGTCAACTTGAATCTTCCAAACCATAAAGGTACATACATACTGATGAATATACATCTTGCTTTAAGAATCACAAATTGGAGAGAAGTGAAAAGTATCTTTGTATATTTTTACTATAACACACTTTATCAATTCCACTAAGTATTTAGTTGGGCATTTCCAAGAATAAAGATCTTTTTATTTTCAATTCTACATGAAGGGTTTCATTTACATACTGAGATTTAAACTACAAAATGTTTTCAAAACTGTATTAAAAGTTATGGCATAAAAGAAATTATGGCCATTTCTCCAGTAGACTATCTTTTTAATCTTTTAGACTGAATTTTATACTCAACATACTTATGGAAATTTTGATAGCACATACAATATTCATTTAAAATGATTTGCTGGATCTATTCTGGTTTTCTAATTATACAATATTCCTGTCATTTTTATCCCAATAGTTTAGTCGTTTGAAACACCCACCTAGGGCGCCTGGGTGGCTCAGATGGTTAAGCGTCTGCCTTCAGCTCGGGTCATGATCCCAGGGCCCTGGGATCGAGTCCCGCATCGGGCTCCCTGCTCCTTGGGAGCCTGCTTCTCCCTCTGCCTCTCTCTCTCTCTCTGTCTCTCGTGAATAAATAAATAAAATCTTTAAAAAAAAAAAAAAAGAAAAAGAAACACCCACCTAACCACTGTCACTGCTTCAGGGCAATTTTAAAAAAGGACAATTTTATTTCAAATCAACCTGAAAGAGTTGTCTGTTAAAGAGTCTCAGGTTGGGCAAGAGTGTACCAACTCCAAGCTATTATCCTTCTAAGTCAGGGATTTAAAAACAATTAGAGGTTCCAGTATAAAAACCATAAGCTGATAAAGCATAAAACAGACCAAATCTAAATGTGAATGGTATTTGAAGTGTTTCCCACTTTGGGTTACCTGTGCTTTCAAATGTCAACTTATCAAGACTCAATGTTACACCATCCCTTTTTCATTCCACCTTACCAGACACAGACTTCTATCTATAAATACTATCTTCTTATTATCTGTTCTACCCCTCCATCAGACTGTAAACTCCCTGAGGAAATGGATCATGGATTATAACTATTCATAACCTTAGTATACAGCATATTATCTAAAACATAGCAAACCAAAGAAAAAGCTGGGGGCATCATAGTGCCTGACTTCAAGCTATATTACAAAGCTGTGATCACCAAGACAGCATGGTACTGACACAAAAACAGACACACAGATCAATGGAACAGAATAGAAACCCCAGAAATGGGCCCTTAACTCTATGGTCAACGAATCTTTGACAAAGCAGGAAAAAATATCCAATGGAAAAAGTCTCTTCAATAAATGATGCTGGGAAAATTGGACAGCAACATGCAGAAGAATGAAACTGGACCATTCTCTTACACCATACACAAAGATAAACTCTAAATGGATGAAAGACCTCAATGGGAGACAGGAATCCATCAAAATCCTAGAGGAAAACATAGGCAATAACCACTTTGACATCAGCCACAGCAATGTCTTTCAAGACATGTCTCTAAATGCAAGGGAAACAAAAGCGAAAATGGACTTTTGGACTTCATCAAGATAAAAAGATTCTTCACAGCAAAGGAAACAGTCAACAAAACTAAGAGGCAACCCATGGAATGGGAGAAGATTTTTGCAAATGACATTTCAGGTAAAGGGCTGGTGCCCAAAATCTATAAAGTACTTCTCAAACTCAACACTCAAAAAAACAAATAACCCAGTCAAAAAATGGGCAGAAGACATGGACACTTCTCCAAAGAAGACTTACGAATGGCTACCAGATACATGAAAACATGTTCAACATCATTAGTCATTAGGGAAATACAAATCAAAACCACATTGAGATACCACCTTAGACCAGTTAGAATGACAAAAATTAACAAGACAGGAAACAACAAATGTTGGAGAGGATGTGGAGAAAGGGGAACCCTCTTACACTGCTGGTGGGAATGCAAGTTGGTGCAGCCATTTTGGAAAACAGTATGGAGGTTACTCAAAAAGTAAAAAATAGAGCTACCCTATGACCCAGCAACTGCACTACTGGGTATTTACGCCAAAGACACAGATGTAGTGAAAAGAAGGGGCACATGCACCCCAATGTTCATAACAGCAATGTCCACAATAGCCAAACTGTGAAAGGAGCCAAGATGCCCTTCAACAGACATGGATAAAGAAGATGTGGTTCATATATACAATGGAATATTACTCAGCCATCAGAAAGGATGAATACCCAACTTTTGCCTCAATATGGATGGCACTGGAGGAGATTATGCTAAGTGAAATAAGTCAAGCAGAGAAACACAATTATCATATGGTTTCACTTATATGTGGAACATAAGGAATAGCATGGGGAACATTAGGAGAAGGAAGGGAGAAATGAAGGGGGGCAGGGAAATCAGAGGGGGAGATGAACCATGAGAGACTATGGACTCCGGGAAACAAACTGAGGGTTTCAGAGGGGGAGAGAGGTGGACGGATGGGTTAGCCAGGTGATGGGTATTAAGAAGGGCACGTATTGCAAGGAGCACTGTGTGTTATAAGCAAACAATGAAATATGGAACACTATATCAAAAACTAATGAAGTACTGTATGGTGACTAACCTAATAAAAAAATAATAAATAAATAAAACATAGTAGATCATGGAAAAATATTTCTGGAATGGAATGACTGAATTTCTATTCTAAACGAACTCAATGTAAAAATAACTTCAATGACAAATAACTGTGATACATTTACCTTAGATTTTATTTTCTTACTTGAAATATTTAAAATAAACTTTAAAATTTAATCATAAAGTATTTTTGGTAAGTCATTTTGCTTATCACTTCTAACTCTTAATTTTAAATTCTAAGAGCCAACGGAAATTCAGCTCTTTCAAAATCATTTTTAAAATAGATAGCTTGGGGGCACCTGGGTGGCTCAGCGAGTTAAACGTCTGCCTTAGGCTCAGATCACGGGCCTATGGTCCTGGGACTGAACCCCCTGTTGAGCTCCCTGCTCATCAAGGAGTCTGCTTCTCCCTCTCCCTCTGCATTTTATGTTCTCTCACTGTCAAATAAATAAATAAAATGTTTAAAACAAAAATACATAAGTTGGATCATTCACATGATTTTTTAAGTATCTTATAAATTGTTGATATTTCATATCTTGCATGGAAATTATTTCAAAGAGTTTTTTTTTTTTCCACTGGATTCTTAACCGAAAATTTTGTCATCAAGATTAGTAGAAATTTAACTTCACAAACCACATGCTTTTTTTAAAAAAAAATAATTCCAATAGAGTTAACATACACTGTTGTATTAGTTTCAGGTGTAGTGATTAAACAATTCCATACATCACCCACTGCTCATTGCAACAAATGCATTCCATAATACCCATCACCTCTTTTACCCATTGTCCCACCCACTCCCCTCTGGGAACCATCAGTTTGTTCTCTACCATTAAATCTGTTCCTTGATTTGTCTTCTTTTTCTTTTCTCATTTTTTTGTTTCTTAAATTGCACATGAGTGAAATCATATGTTTGTCTTGCTCTGACTGACTTATTTAACTCACCATTATATTCTCTAGTTCCATCCATGTCCTGGCAAATGGCAAGATTTCATTAATTTCTATGGCTGAATAATATTCCATTGTAAACATATACCAATTTTTCTTCATCCATTCATCTATGGAGGGACACATGAACTGCTTCCATAATTTGGCTATTGTAAATAATGCTCCTGTAAACGTAGAGAAGCATGTATCCCTTTGAAATAATGTTTTTGTAATACCTGGGTAAATACCCAAGAGTGAGATTGCTGGATCATAGGGCAGTTCTATTTTTAACTTTCTGAGGAACCTCCATACTGTTTTCCACAGTAGCTGCCCATTTGCATTCCCACCAAGAGTACAAGAAGGTTTCTTTTTCTCCACATCCTTACCGAAACTTATTTCTTGTGTTTCTAATTTTAGCCACTCTGACGAGTATGAGGAGTTATCTCATTGTAGTTTTGATTAGCATTTCCCTGATAATGAGTGATGTTAAGCATCTTTCCATGAGTCTGTTGGCCATCTGTATATCTTCTTTGTAAAAATGCCTGTTCGTAACTTCTGCTCATTTTTAAGTGGATTATTTGTTTTTTGGGTGTTCAGTTTTATAAGTTCTTTATACATTTCAGAAACTAATGCTTTCACAGATACGTCTTTTGCAAATACCTTCTCCCATTCCATTGGTTACCTTTTAGTTTTCTTCATTGTTTCCTTTACTGTGCAGAAGCTTTTCATTTTGATGTAGTCCCAATAGTTTATTTTCACTTTTATTCCCCTTGTCCCAGGGGTATATCTACTAAGAATTTACTATGACCAATGTCAGACACATAACTGCCTGAGTTCCTGAGTTCTCTTCTAGATTTTTATGGTTTCAGGTCTCACACGTCTTTAATCCACTTTGAATTTATTTTTCTGTACAGTGCAAAAGAGTAGTCCACTTTCATTCTTTTGTATGTAGCTGACCAGTTTACCAACACCACTTTTGAAAGGACTGCCCTTTTTCCATTGGATATTATTTCCTGTCTTGTCGAAGATTAATTGCCCATAGAATCCTGGGTTTGTTTCTGTGTTTTCTATTCTCTTCCATTGATCTATGTGTCTAGTTTTGTGCCAGTACCATACTGCCTTGATCACTACAGCTTTGTAATAAAACTCAAAGTCTAGAATTGTGATACATCCTGCTTTGCTTGATTTTATCAAAACAGCTTTGGCTATTTGGGGTCTTTTGTCATTCCATACAAAATTTAGGATTGTTTGTTCTAGCGCTGTGAAAAATGTTGTTGGTATTTTTTTTTTTTTTTTTTTTTTTAAGATTTTATTTAGGAACAGAACATATTAGAGAGGAAGGAAAGATGGTGGAGGAGTAGGGGACTTATTTCAACTGGTCCCTGGAATTGAGCTGGATATCTACCAGACCACTCTGAGCACCCACCAAACCAGCCTGAGATGTAAGAAGATCTGGATCTCTACAAACAGAATCATGGAGATGGTTGGTTTCAAGGTACGAAGCGGGAAGCTGTGAGTCTGAGGGCAGATATTGGAGGATAAATGGCAGCGAGAGGGAGCCTGGACATGGGGATCCTACACCGCTGGTGAGCGACAGTCTCGCTCGCTGGGGACGGGGCAGAGACTCGCAGAGCACTAGTGGCGGGGAAAGGACTTTATGGCAGCCCCCAGGGCAAAAACCCAAAGCGGCAGGGTCATGCATGTGAACTGAGAGCGGGTGGCAGTTTTAGAAGCACAAAGGGAAGAGACATGCCCCGACCTGGAGGCAAGACTGAGAGCGCTGCAGAGGGGCGCACAACCCAGGACGCTGCAGTTTATAGCAGCATGGACAGAAATGGAGACAGTGTGGCCTGGAGAGCTCAATGAAGAACAGACTGCGATCTCTCCGCTCTGAGGCAGAAGATTGGAAACGGTCTCTTCTCTCACTCGCAGAAGAGACACAGAAAGCCGCCAGAGAACAAAAGCCCCAAAAACTGATTCCCACTAAACCCATCCCCTGCCACAGGGGGGCAGGACAACTCCACCCAAACAACGCGGCAAGAACCTCCCCCAGAAGGCAGTTGGGGAAAACAAGAGGCCAGCAACCCTAAGGACCCTAGAAAACAGGTGCATCTTGCTTGGGTTCTGGTCAATAACTTGGACTTCATACATTCCCTCAGCAACCCATCAACAAAATGACTAGGAGGAGGAACCCCCAAAATAGAAAAGAATCAGAAATTATGATGTATGCTGCAGATTTAAAAATAGATGCAGATAAAACCAAGATGTTGGAGATGGAATTCAGGCTAGCAATTGTGAAGACAATGGCTAGAATGGAGAAATCACTTAATGGCAAAAAAGAGTCTCTACGGGCATGAATGAAATGAAAGCTGAATTGGCAGAACTTAAAAATGCTATGAATGAGATCCAATCCAATCTACATAATCTAACAGCTGGGTAAGTGAGGCAGAAGAACAAATAAGCAATCTGGAAGACAATATAATAGATAAAAAGGGAAAAGAGGAGGCCAGGGAAAAACAACAGAGAATCCATTAAAATAGAATCAGAGAAATGAGTGACACCATGAAGCTTCCCAATGTCAGAATAATTGGAATCCCGGAGGGAGTAGAGAAAGAGAGAGGACTAGAAGATGTATTTGAGCAAAT
Source organism: Mirounga leonina (assembly GCF_011800145.1). Taxonomy (NCBI): domain Eukaryota; kingdom Metazoa; phylum Chordata; class Mammalia; order Carnivora; family Phocidae; genus Mirounga; species Mirounga leonina. Next base: position 14,199,364 of record NW_023270513.1, read on the forward strand.
CCCAGCTGAGAACTTCCCTGATCTGGGGAATGAAACAAACATTTGCATCCTGGAGGCAGAGAGGACCCCTCCCAAGATCAAGGAAAACAGGCCAACACCCCAGCATGTAACAGTAAAACTTGCAAATCTTAGAACCAAGGAAACCATCTTAAGGGCAGTTACAGGGAAGAGATTTCTTACGTACAGAGGGAGGAACATCAGAATAACGTCAGACCTATCCACAGAGACCTGGCAAGCCAGAAAGGCCTGGCAAAACATATTCAGGGTACTAAATGAGAAAAACATGCAGTCAAGAATACTTTATCCGGCAAGGCTGTCATTTAGAATGGATGGAGAGATGCAGACCTTCCAAGACCAGCAGAAACTGAAAGACTATGTGACCACTAAGCCGGCCCCGCAAGAAATATTAAGGGGGTTTTATAAAAGGAGAAAGACCCCAAGAGTGATATAAAACAGAAATTTACAGGGACAATCTATAAAAACAAGGTCTTCACAGGCAACATGATGACAATAAAATCATATCTTTCAATAATCACTCAACATGAATGGCTTAAATGCTCCCATAAAACGGTAGAGGGCTGCAGATTGGATAAAAAGACAGGACCCATCCATATGCTGCCTACAAGAGACTCATTTTGAACCTAAAGATACATCGAGACTGAAAGTGAAGGAATGGAGATCCACCTTCCATGTCAGCGGACCTCAAAAGAAAGCTGGGGTAGCAATTCCCATATCAGACAAATTAGATTTTAAACTAAAGTCTGTAATTAGAGACACAGAAGGACACTATATCATTCTTAAAGAGTCTATCCAACAAGAAGATCTAACAATTTTAAATATCTATGCCCCCAACATGTGAGCAGCCATCTACATAAGCCAACTGTTAACCAAAATAAAGTGTCATATTGATAACAATACGTTAATTGTAGGAGACCTCAATACTCCACTCTCAGCAATAGACAGATCATCTAAGCAGAAAAATCAACAAGAAAACAAGAGCTTTGAATGACACACTAGACCAGATGGACGTCACAGATATATACAAAACATTCCACCCTAAAACAGCAGAATACTCATTCTTCTCGAGCACACATGGAACTTTCTCCAGAGCAGACCACATACTGGGTCACAAATCAGGTCTCAACCAATACCAGAAGATCGGGATTATTCCCTGCATATTCTCAGACCACAATGCTTTAATGCTGGAACTCAATCCCAAGAAAAAATTTGGCAGAAATTCAAACACTTGGAAGCTAAAGACCACTCTGCTCAAGAATGTTTGGGTCAAGCAGGAAATCAAAGAAGAACTTAAACAATTCATGGAAATCAATGAGAATGAAAACCCATTGATCTAAAACCTATGGGATACTGCAAAGGCAGTCCTAAGGGGGGAAATACATAGCCATCCAAGCCTCATTCAAAAAAAATAGAAAAATCCCGAATTCACCAACTAACTCTACACCTTAAAGAACTTGAGAAAAAGCAACAAATGTTGCCTAAGCCTTGCACTAGAAGAAAAATAATTAAAATTAGAGCAGAGATCAATGAATTAGAAACCAGAAACACAGTAGATCAGATCAACGAAACTAGAAGCTGGTTCTTTAAAAGAATTAATAAGATTGATAAACCACTGGCCAGACTTATCCAACAGAAAAGAGAAAGGACCCAAATTAATAAAATTATGAATGAAAGGGGAGAGATCACGACTAACACCAAGGAAACAGAAACAATTATTAGAAATTATTATCCAACAACTATATGCCAATAAACTGAGCAAACTGGATGAAATGGATGCCTTCCTGGAAACCTATAAGCTGCCAAGACTGAAACAGGAAGAAATTGACAACCTGAATAGGCCAATAACCAGTAACGAGAGTGAAGCAGTGATCAAAAACCTCTCAAAGAACAAGAGTCCAGGGCCTGATGGATTCCCTGGGGAATTCTACCAAACATTCAAAGAAGAAATAATACCTATTCTCCTGAAGCTGTTTCAAAAAATAGAAACAGAAGGAAAACTTCCAAACTCATTCTATGAGGTCAGCATTACCTTAATCCCCAATCCAGGCAAAGACCCCATCAAAATGGAGAATCTCTGACCGATATCCCTGATGAATATGGATTCCAAAGTACTCAACAAAATCCTAGCTAATAGGATCCAACAATACATTAAAAGGAACACCCACCGCGACCAAGTGGGATTTATGCCCGGGATGCAAGGGTGGTTCAACATTTGCAAATCAATCAATGTGACAGAACACATTAATAAGAGGAGGGAGAAGAACCATATGGTCCTCTCAATTGATGCAGAAAAGGATTTGACAAAATACAACATCCTTTCATGATTAAAACTCTTCAGAGTATAGGGATAGAGGGAACATTCCTCAAGTTCATAAAATCCATCTATGAAAAACCCACAGCGAATATCATCCTCAACGGGGAAAAGCTGAGAGCCTTTCCCTTAAGATCAGGAACACATCAAGGATGCCCACTCTCACCACTATTGTTCAACATAGTACTAGAAGTCCTAGCAACAGCAATCAGACAGCAAAAAGAAATAAAACGTATTCAAATTGGCAAAGAAGAAGTCAAACTCTCTCTTTTCGCAGATGACATGATACTTTATGTGGAAAACCCAAAAGACTCCACCCCCAAATTACTAGAACTCATACAGCAATTCAGGAATGTGGCAGGATACAAAATCAATGAACAGAAATCAGTTGCTTTCTTATACACTAACAACGCAACTGTAGAAAGAGAAATTAGAGAAACGATTCCATTTACAATAGCACCAAAAACCGTAAGATACCTCAGAATAAACCTAACCAAAAACGTAAAGGATGTATACTCTAGGAACTACAAAACACTCATGAAAGAAATTGAAGAAGACACAAAAAGATGGAAAAACAATCCATGCTCATGGATCAGAAGAATAAACATTGTTAAAATGTCTATGCTACCCAGAGCAATCTATAAAAGAGAGAGTTTGACTTCTTTGCCAATTTGAATACGTTTTATTTCTTTTTGCTGCCTGATTGCTGTTGCTAGGACTTCTAGTACTATGTTGAACAATAGTGGTGAGAGTGGGCATCCTTGATGTGTTCCTGATCTTAAGGGAAAGGCTCTCAGCTTTTCCCCGTTGAGGATGATATTTGCTGTGGGTTTTTCATAGATGGATTTTATGAACTTGAGGAATGTTCCCTCTATCCCTACTTCAATGCCATCCCGACCAAATTCCAATGACATTTTTCAAAGTGCTGGAACAAACAATCCTAAAATTTGTATGGAATCAGAAAAGACCCCGAATCACCAAGGAAATGTTGAAAAAGAAAAACAAAGCTGGGGGCATCACGTTGCCTGATTTCAAGCTATATTACAAAGCAGTGATCACCAAGACAGCATGGTACTGGCACAAAAACAGACATATAAACCAAAGGAACAGAACAGAGAACCCAGATATGGACCCTCAAATCTATGGTCAAATAATCTTCGACAAAGCAGGAAAAAATATGCAATGGAAAAAAGACAGTCTCTTCAATAAATGGTGCTGGGAAAATTGGACAGCCACATGCAGAAGAATGAAACTCGACCATTCTCTAACACCATACACAAAGATAAACTCAAAATGGATGAAAGACCTCAATGTGAGACAGGAATCCATCAAAATCCTAGAGGAGAACATAGGCAGTAACCTCTTTGACAGAGCCCACAGCAACTTCTTTCAAGATACATCTCCAAAAGCTAGTGAAACAAAAGCAAAAATGAACTTTTGGGACTTCATCAAGATAAAAAGCTTCCACACAGCAAAGGAAACAGTCAACAAAACAAAGAGGCAACCCACAGAATGGGAAAAGATATTTGCAAATGACACTACAGATAAAGGGCTGGTATCCAAGATCTATAAAGAACTTCTGAAACTCAACACCCAAAAAACAAATAATCAAGTCAAAAAATGGGCAGAAGATATGAAAAGACACTTCTCTGAAGAAGACATACAAATGGCTAACAGACACATGAAAAAATGTTCATCATCATTAGCCATCAGGGACATTCAAATTAAAACCACACTGAGATACCACCTTACACCAGTTAGAATGGCAAAAATGGACAAGGCAAGAAACAACAAATGATGGAGAGGGTGTGGAGAAAGGGGAACCCTCTTACACTGTTAGTGGGAATGCAAGTTGGTACAGCCACTTTGGAAAACAGGGTGGAGGTTCCTCAAAAATTTAAAAATAGAGCTACTCTATGACCCAGCAATTGCACTCCTGGGTATTTACCCCAAAGTCACAGATGTAGTGAAAAGATGGGCCATGTGCACCCTAATGTTCCTAGCAGCAATGTCTGCAATAGCCAAGCTGTGGAAAGAGCAAGATGCCCTTTAACAGATGAATGGATAAAGAAGATGTGGTCCATATATACAATGGAATATGACTCAGCCATCAGAAAGGATGAATACTCAACTTTTACATCAACATGGATGGGACTGGAGAATATTATGCTAAGTGAAATAAGTCAAGCAGAGAACGTCAATTATCATATGGTTTCCCTTATTTGTGGAACATAAGGAATAGCATGGAGGACATTAGGAGAAGGAAGGGAAAAATGAAGGGGGGCGGAAATCGGAGGGAGAGATGAACCATGAGAGACTATAGACTCTCAGAAACAAACAGGGTTTTGGAGGGGAAGGGGGAGGGAGGATTGCTTAGCCTGGTGATAGCTATTAAGGAGGGCACGTACTTCATGGAGCACCGGGTGTTATACAAAAACAATGGATCGTGGATCATCACCACATCAAAAACTAATGATGCATTGTATGGTGACTAACATAACATAATAAAATTAAAAAGAAGAAGAAAAGAAGTATGGTAGGTCTTTAATCTTTTAGAATTTATTGAGACTCTTCTGTGGCCTAATATGTGGTCTATTTTGGAGAATGTCCTATGTGTACTTGAAATGAATGTGTTTTCTGTTTTAGTTTGGAATGCTCTGAATATATCTCTTAAATCCATCTGAACCTGTGTATCATTCAAAGCTGCTCTTTCCTTGTTGATTTTGTTTGGATGATCTGTCCATCAACGTAAATGGGGTGTTACATCCCCTACTATTATTGTATTACTGTTAATTGTTCCTTTATTTTGTTATTAACTGTTTTATGCATTTGGGTGCTATTTCAGGTGCATAGATATTTAAATTGTTATATCTTCTTTTGGGATTGTCCCCTTTATTATTATATAGTCTTTGACTCTTTTTACAGACTTTGTTTTAAAGTCTATTGTGTCTGATCTATATATTGGTACTCCAGTTTTCATTTAACATCCATTGCATGGTAGATGTTTCCCCATCCCCTCAATTTCAATCTGCAGGTGTGCTTAGGTCTGAAATGAGTGTCTTATAGGCAGCATCTGGATGGGTCTTTTTTTTTTTTTTTTTATTCACTTTGACACATTATGTCTTTTGATTGGGACATTTGGTACACTTACATTCAAACTATTTTTTTTTCCTTTACTGTCAATTTTAGAGAGTTTTTTATGTTGTTAGCCAGCATATAGTACATTATTAGTTTTTGATGACGTTGATGTTCAACAATTCATTAGTTGCATTTAACAGTCAGTACTCATCACAACATGTGCCCTCCTTAATACCCATCACCTGGTTACCCCACCCCCCCACCCCTTCCCTTCTGTAACCATCAGTTTGTTTCCTGGAGTCCAGAGTCTCTCATGGTTTATGTCTCCCTCTCTGATTTCATTCCATTCACTTTTCCCTCCCTTCCCCTGTAGTCCTCCATGCTATTCCTTAGTTCCACATATAAGTGAAACCAATTGTTTTTCTCTGCTTGACTTATTTCACTTAGCATAATCCTCTCCAGTTCCATCCATGTCCATGCAGATGGTGGGTATTCACCCTTCCTGATTCCTGAGTAATATTCCATTATATATATGAACCACATCTTCTTTATCCATTCATCTGTTAAAGGGCATCTCAGCTCATTCCACAGTTTGGCTACCATGGACATCGCTGCTAGGAACACTGGGGTGCATGTGCCCCTTCTTTTCACTACATCTGTGTCTTTGGGGTAAATACCCAGTAGTGCAATTGCTGGGTCATAGGGTAGCTCTATTTTCAACTTTTTGAGGAACCTCCATACTGTTTTCCAGAGTGGCTGCACCAGCATGCATTCCCACCAGCAGTGTAAGAGGGTTCCCCTATCTCCACATCCTCTCCAACATTTGTTGTTTCCTGTCTTGTTAATTGTTGCCATTCTAACTGGTCTAAAGTGGTATCTCAATGTGGTTTTGATTTGTATTTCCCTAATGGCTAATGATGTTGAACATTTTTTCATGTGTCTGGTAGCCATTTGTAGGTCTATTTGGAGAAGTGTCTGTTCATGTCTTCTGCCCATTTCTTGATTAGATTCTTTGTTTTTTGGGTGTTGAGTTTGAGAAGTGCTTTATAGATCTTGGATACCAGCCCTTTTTCTGAAATGTCATTTGCAAAAATATTCTCCCATTACATGGGTTGCCTCTGTTTTGTTTACTGTTTCCTTTGCTGTGCAAAAGCTTTTTATCTTGATGAAGTCCCAAAAGTTCATTTTTTCTTTTGTTTCCCTTGCATTTAGAGACAGGTCTTGAAAGCAGCCACTGTGGCCAATGTCAAAGAGGTTACTGTCTATGTTCTCCTCTAGGATTTTGATGGATTCCTGTCTCACATTGAGGCCTTTCATCCATTTTGAGTGTATCTTTGTGTATGGTGTAAGAGAATGGTCCAGTTTCACTCTTCTGCATGTGTTTGTCCAGTTTTCCCAGCACCAATTTATTGAAGAGACTGTCTTTTTTCTATTGGGTGTTCTTTCCTGCTTTGTTAAAGATTAGTTGACCATAGAGCTAAGGGTCCATTTCTGGGGTCTCTATTCTGTTCCATTGATCTATGTGTCTGTTTTTGTGCTAATACCATACTGCCTTGACTACAGCTTTGTAATAGAGCTTGAAGTCAGGCATTGTGATACCCCCAGCTTTGGTTTTCTTTTTCAATATTCCCCTGGTGATTTGGGGTCTTTCAAATTGGCAAAGAAGACGTCAAACTCTCTCTCTTTGCAGGTGACATTATACTTTATGTGGAAAACCCAAAAGGCTCTACCCAGTAGTTATTAGAACTCATACAGCAATTCAGCAACATGGCAGGATACAAAACCAATGCAGAGAAATCAGTTCCATGTCTATACACTAACAATGTAACTAAAGAAAGAGAAATTAAGTAATCAATTCCATTTACAATAGCTCCAAAAACCATAAGATAGCTAGGAATAAACCTAACCAAAGAGATAAAGGATCTGTACTCAAACTAATTATTGATACATATGTATTTATTGCCATTTCGTTACTTGTTGCATGGTTGTTTTGTAGCCTTTTTTCTGATCCTTTCTTCTTTCATAGTTCGTTGGTTTTCTTTAGTGATATATGTGGGTCCTTCCTCTTTATTTTTGCATATCTGTTACTGTTTTTTTGGTTTGTGGTTACCATTCAGTTTATATATAACATCTTCTACATACAGCAGTCTATATTAAGCTGATGGTCAATTAATGTTGAACTCATTCTTTACTCCTCTCCCCCCCTCATTTCAGATATTTGCTATCATATTTTACATCCTTTTATGAATGTCTTGATTGATTTTTACCGAAATATTTGTTTTGACTGTTTTTGTGTTTTTTATTTTCTATACTCTTACTGATGGTATTTCCTTTCCACTCAAAGACTCCCCTTTAATATTTCTTGTAGGGCTGGCTTAGTGGTCATAAATTCCTTTAGTTTTTGTTTGAGAATCTCTTTATCTCTCCTTGTGTTCTGAATGATACCCTTGCTAGATAAGACTAGTATTCTTGGCTACAGATTCTTACTTTTCATCACTTTGAATATATCATGCCACTCCCTTCTAGCCTGCAAAGTTGCTTCTGAAAATTTTGCTGATAGCCCTATGGTGTTTCTTTTGTATGTAACTGTCTTTTTTCTCTTTCAACCTTTAAAATTCTTTAATTATCTCTATTTTTACCATTTTAGGTCCTATGTGTCTTGGTGTGGACCTCTTGTCACACTGTATTTTTTTTTAACCTGTATATTCAACATACTTTTACTCCAATGTCCCTTGTACTCTTTTTAATTTGAAAAAAGGCCAACAAAATGGATTATTTTTTATGCTGTTTTGAAATCTAGAATTTTATTGGCTGAAACATGAAAAACACGTCCCTGAAGGCAGGAAGAATTATTTTTTAGATGCTGTTAATCTTAAAAAGAACCTAATACGTAAGAATATTTAGCTCACTTTTTGGAACCTGCATAATTCAGCCAAAACCTTTCAATATTTTACTTTTGCCATACTAATGGCTACAAGGTTTCAAAACAAAGAAAGTCAAATACACTGCTCCTTATAAAATGTAGAATCTAAGAATGTAAAAACTGAAATGATGATGACACTTTGTTTCTCCCAAATTAAAAAGAGATAGTGACCCTAAAGTTATAAAATTTATTCAATTGGGATGAGTCCCCAAAACAATGGCCTAATTCAAGATCACTCTCTTCAGAGATGCTGTTATTTCTAGAAAAATAGCCATGCCATGGCCCTCTTAATAATCTTTCTGTAACACAGAACCTGGTAGTTTAAATAAAAATGCTGAAGTTAGCCTCACATTATCTAGCCAAACCTATGTTTCACAGGGACTACTAATATGTATCTGTTAAAACTGTCACATATGCTATTATTTATCCTGCTATTCTGAACAATCTCAATGCAAATAGTGAGAAAAGGCCTAATTTTAAGATTTTACTACTATCACTACAATAGCAATTTATGTATTCTGCCATATTTGAGCACACACATCAGCAAGTTGGAGGTGGAATGTACAAAATCAAGTATCACTGAACTGAGACCTATTACTAGCAACTTGAAGGGTGACTTGCTAACCGAGAAAACCAACCTCTAGAAACATCATTTCAACACCAATGCAGCAAGTTCAAAGAACTAAGAAACCCAAATTCAAAGACAATCCATTAGTAAAAGTAAGTTTCCTTTCCCATATAGCGAAAATGATTGTAGAAGAACACTAAATTAAAGTAAGAGGGACATATGCCCAAACATAATCATCCTCTCCAACTGTCACAGTCAAATGCCAGGAGTAAGAGGAGGTACTTAAAACAAGAATAAAACACAAACTAAACTGTCATACATACTGTGACTCCATTTTTGACAGCTGACTTAAATAGAAGGAAATCTATTAATATTTTTTAAGCTATCAATATTTTTTTAAGAAGCAAAGAGTGGAAAGGAACTATCAGTTAATCTGCAAGTAATAATACCACAGGAGTATAGAATTAAAACATTAATGTCCAGAAAGATGAAATTTAAGAAAAGCTTTTAATAAGCCTAAATTTATTGGTCTTTTTGACATAATATACTGTCCTTTCAGATATTTCCTTGTGACTATGCAAGAATGGATGCACAGTTAATTGGTTTTCACTTATCAAGGCAGAAGCCTAGAGCATTAACCAAATGATCCATATCTAGTAACTAACATAACACCTTACACTTAAAAAGGCATTTAAAATAATCTGCTAAATAAACGCATGCAAAATATTTAGAACCAATTAAAGCCAATCTCATTATCATCATGTTTTAAGTTCTGCAAATGATAAATTATTATGAGTTGAACTAAGCATATCAATATTATATACACATTAGAAGGTATTTGTGGAACATGTGAGTTTTTAAAACTTTGGTTCAGTGACAGAGAAACAGCTTCCCTGGTTACTATACAGGCAGGAATTTGTTTACCCTGATTGGTTGAAATCAGAGCTAAATGACATTAATAGTTTTTAATAGCTCCAAAGGACTCCCAATGCCAAGACACTGGCCATCTGGCCAATCACATATGAGCTACACCACAAGCTTTGGAAAGTCTACTTTCAAAGGACACGTACATATATATGTACAGATGAATGCATGCATATACATGACATGTACATAACATGGCATTCTTTGGTAGTAATTCTTCTCATTGTAGTAACCTTTTAGAGATATGAGGTCCATGTAATTTCATTAAAATACTACCTTGGTCAATGTGAAATAAGTTTAAAACGTCCGTTGATTTATTTATCAGGACAAAAAAGTACTTTGTTTAGAACACCTAAATTTTAGAGTCATTTTGTTAAAACAACAAAACTTTATTATTCTTCTCAAACATTGTGTACAAAGCACAACTGTTTAGCTTCTCAAAATAATCAGAAATACATTACTTTCCATCTTATATATGAGGAGACTGAAGACCTTTATTTGTTTCTATACTTTTCTCAGATATCAGTTAAGCATATTTGTGTGGATCTATTTCTGGGTTCCCTCTTTTGTTCCACTGATCTATGCATCTATACTTCCATCAATATCACACTGTCTTAATTACTTGCAGTAATATAGTAAACCTTAAAATCCCATATAGAGGGATTCCTTGCATTTAAGTCTTCGTTTTAAAAATTGTTTTAGATATTCTAGGTCCTGTATAATTTTGAGTAGATATGGCTATTAAATCAAATCTGATTTACTGATCTGATATGGTTATCAACAATTTGTCTATATCCTCTCCTTATCTTTAATATTGTCCTTATGGTGGGGAAAGACAACAATGTATAGAGGAAAGAGCACGAAATTATTAAAATGATCTAGATTCAAATTCCAAATATGCCTCCCACTAATCTGTACATCTTTTTCTCATAAAAAGACACACCTTTTTCTTACCAAGTTATGTTGAAGAGTGAATAAAACTGAAGAGATAATACATGCTCAATAAATGTCATATTTTTCTCCCTTAAGTTTAGAAACATTTAAGATGGAATGGATTCTAATGTCTTTACAGGTAAAAAAAAAAAAAATCGCATTAGGTGTTAGAATTACTATATTCTCTCTTAAAAGTCTGTCTCCAACCACCATATAGGAGAGGCAGATAAATCCTATAGTAAGAGTAACTATCCAAGGACTTTGAAATTTTTGTTAGAATATTTGCTAGGGTATTTTATTGAAAATAGAGTCAATATCTCCTTATTTAGCTGGTAATAAGGGACACAAATCATTTAACTGCCATGTCAAGGCTAAGCAATATCAAAATCAGCTAGGACACTTATATTTTGTTTTTACTCTATGGGAAAGCATGTTCCTCAAAACTACACAGCAGGAGCCTACAAGACAGCTCAAATACTCCCAATACCCCCGCCATATCTTAAAACAACAACAAAATGAAACATGCAGAAAAACCTTACAATTCACAGAAAATTAATTTTAGAGCTAACTGCTAGCTTTTAACTGATATGCTTACTGTTGTTGTTGTTGGATAATGAGAACTATATGACTATTTCTCTTTTCACTTTGGCCTAGAGCTGTGGTTCTTTATCCTTGGCTGTACACCATAATCATCTGAGGAATGATGCTTAAGCCCCCACCAGATCAGTAAAGTATCAATCTCTCTGAGGCACTAGCATGGACAATGGTTTTAAAACTCAAAATCCATTCCAGCATTAGTGGTTAGTTAAGGTGGAAGAAAAATGAAAATGGAAGGTTCACCTCACAAAATATAAAGTATAACATAGCAACAAAATACAAATGTTAAAAGTACGTCATACAAAACACATCAAAAGTTTAAAAAAAATTAAATTCTCAGGCACAGGTACTGTAAAATGTAGATGGGCACCCCTCCAATGATCTCTTGGAAACACACAGCTGTAGTACTCATGCGGAATGTTTTCTGTATCTTGCAAAACTATTTTCTTACACGTGGTGCCCATGGACCCCACCATCGCCATCCCCACCCTGCATCTGCAGCTGCACCTGCAGCTGCACCTGCGCCTGCATCTTCGTGATCATTTCCTGCATGCGGCGAAGCTCTGCTTCCTTCTCCAACAGGATCTGGTCTTTATTCATGTCCTCGTTTTCCACTTTTCTGCCGCCTCTTTTGAGCCTCTCGGAATGGAAGTTTTCATAGTGAAGGTCCTGGGTCACCTCCTGGAGATCCTGCATGTGGGTGAGGAGCATCGTCTGCAGCTTCAGAAAGTCGTGCTATGGGATCTCCACCTCCACAACGCCCCATGCGTAGAGGCGGCCTCTGACCTTCTTGCCCTTGGCTTCAATCAACTGATTGGATCCAACCACAGAGAACAGGATACTGGCCTTGAGAAGTCTAGTCTGCTCTTTAAAGTCCTCATCTTCATCTGATTCTGCATCAGGTAAGTGATAGATTTTGATGCTATGTTCTTCAGTTTCATCCAGGATCAGTCAGTATGTATAATTAACACTGAATTTCTTTGATTTGACTGGCCTAATTGTTGAGCACTCTTGATTTCATTTCTAGAACATTCGGACGTAGCCAGCATGTGCCTGGGTGCTAGTGATGTGGACCCAGTGATACAGAAAGATGAGCTGGCGTCTGCAGGGCATTTACCTAGCAGGTCACCAAGATGGAGATCCTCCCTTGCTTCGCTTTGTTTTGAGCACAACACTTAAAACCAGTTTTGCTTCTATAATTCAATACTGTTAATTCATCTGCACATTTACTTTTTTACCAAGTAAAACAACAGAATTATTATCTAATATGTGTATACTAAAATAGCTCTTTTTAAAAAACAGGCAATTAGCAAATTTTAAGAAGTCTTTGGATTCTGATGCTAGGTCATTTTTTAAGCTGCTCTGCCGAGAACCTGCCACAAGCCACGTTTTGTAGTGTTCCCCACTGATACTAGTTACCCTCTGCTATGGACAGCGAGCATCCATGAGCTCCAGTTTTCACATTACAGCAGTGATTCTTACCCATGCAGAGAGAGCCAGTAAACGATTTTTACTCAACTAATATGAAAAGTTACTTTTTTAAGGAAAATTAATAAATGATATATTTAGAAACCAGACTTTTTACATTTTTATATGGCACTCTAATGTGCTTTCTGTAACTACAGGTTTATAAGACCTGCCTGAGCAGTGAGAATCAGGGTCCTTTGGGGGGTAGCCCTCTGAACCCAGACCTGTCCTGGGCCCTGAGGCTAATGGCCCCATGATGCCTGAATGCCGACCAGGTTTTCCTGATTTGGCTTTCCTTTAACTGGTTCTCTAAAATTTTTAATAGTTTTCTGAAAGGAGGCAAATAGCAGCAGTCATTTTTTTTTAATGTGCAGATTGTTACCCATTTTCAGCCACCATCACGTCCTTCGTTATGTGTACTACAAACCTCCCCGTATGTCGGGTGAGACTGAAAGACATTTCAAATCTGCACCGTGGTCTGACTGGTAGACCACCAGTCAGATCAGTCTTCTGTGCTCTGTGGTCTTGGCCCTTTCCTTCCTTCCAAGGGGTGCTGAGAGGCTCCAGGGCTTGCTTTTTTCAACATTTCTACTGACATTGGGAAAGTGGTCCCCAGAGAGTGATGGGTGAAAGGACACCTGGAGGGAGCAGGTGTTGGCTCCATGTTTTCATTTTGCTCTAACAAGAGGGGCAGAGATGCAGAAAACACTTCCCCTGAGGATGGGAAGAGTTTTTGCTTGGGCCAGACAAAATAAAGTGACGTGGTCAAAACACATTAGTCACAGAGGCGGGCTACAGAGAGTAATCAGGTGTTCTCGAGAACTTTGTCTTCCCACTGTTGCATAATGGTGACTAGTCACAAGCCTTAGTTTCAGGCACAGTTGTACAGAGTTCTTACCAAGAGAAAGTGTTAAGTGACTTTAGCACCTCCGTGCAAGGCCAGCTATCTGGGTTATTTTGGCATTAAGTACACTAGTAAAAGCTGTTTAAAAGGTGGAGCTGGGGGCACATGTACGTGTGGTGGCTGCAGGCCCCCCATATGTTTGGGTAGAACTACGAGGGCCAGCCGCCACCTGGAAAGGGTTATGCAGGGTGGGTGGACCTACATTGTCTCACTTCTACATCTCCCTCTGTTTTGCTGCCCAAATCTAAATAAATACTTTCACTTAGAGATAACAGCTTTCACTAAGAGATGATCTTTACCTATAGAAATGTATTTTGAGGGCGCCTGGGTGGCTCAGTTGGTTAAGCGACTGCCTTCGGCTCAGGTCATGATCCTGGAGTCCCTGGATCGAGTCCCGCATCGGGCTCCCTGCTCGGCAGAGAGTCTGCTTCTCCCTCTGACCCTCCCGACCCTCCCCCTCTCATGTGCTCTCTCTCTCAGTCTCTCTCTCTCAAATAAATAAATAAAATCTTTAAAAAAAAAAAAAAAAAAAAAAAGAAATGTATTTTGAAAACTTATTTTACACAGCAATTTTGTATCCGTTGAAACTAACCTTTTATCAATAAAGCACTACTGTTTGGCCATTTAAAAATAAAAAATAAATAAATAAATAAATAAATATATATATATATATATAAAAATAAATAAATAAATAAAACTTAAAATCCTAGAGGAGAACCTCTTCAACATCGGCCACAGCAAATTCTTTCATGATACATCTCCAAAGGCAAGAGAAACAAAAGAAAAAAATGAACTTTTGGGACTTCATCAAGATAAAAAGCTTTTGCCAGGCAGAGGAAACAGTAAACAAAACAAAGAGACAACCCACGGAATGGGAGATTTTTGCAAATGACATTTCAGATAAAGGGCTGGTATCCAAGATCTATAAAGCACTTCTCAAACTCAACACCCAAAAAACAAAGAATCAAGTGAAAAAATGGGCAGGAGACATGAACAGACATTTCTCCAAAGAAGACCTACAAATGGCTACCAGACACATGAAAAAATGTTCAACATCATTAGCCATTAGGGAAATACAAATCAAAACCACATTGAGATACCACCTTAGACCAGTTAGAATGGCAACAATTAACAAGACAGGAAACAACAAATGTTGGAGAGGATGTGGAGAAAGAGTAACCCTCTTACACTGCTGGTGGGAATGCATGCTGGTGCAGCCACTCTGGAAAACAGTATGGAGGTTCCTCAAAAAGTTGAAAATAGAGCTACCCTATGACCCAGCAATTGCACTACTGGGTATTTACCCCAAAGACACAGATGTAGTGAAAAGAAGGGGCACATGCACCCCAATGTTCCTAGCAGTGATGTCCACGATAGCCAAACTGTGGAAGGAGACGAGATGCCCTTTAACAGATGAATGGATAGGGGCACCTGGGTGGCTCAGTCATTGAGCGTCTGCCTTCGGCTCAGGTCATGATCCCAGGGTCCTGGGATCGAGCCCTGCATCGGGCTCCCTGCTTGGCGGGAGGCCTGCTTCTCCCTCTCCCACTCCCCCGCTTGTGTTCCTGCTCTTGCTAACTCTCTCTCTGTCAAATAAGTAAATAAAATCTTTAAAAAAAAAAAAAAAAAAAAAAACAGATGAATGGATAAACAAGATGTGGTTCATATATACAATGGAATATTACTCAGCCATCAGGAAGGATGAATACGCACCATCTGCATGGACATGGATGGAACTAGAGGGGATTATGCTAAGTGAAATAAGTCAAGCAGAGAAAGACAATTATCATATGGTTTCACTCATATGTGGAAAATAAGCAATAGCATGGAGGACATTAGGGGAAGGAAGGGAAAACTGAAGGAGGTGGAAATCAGAGGGGGAGATGAACCATGAGAGACTATGGACTCCGGGAAACAATCTGAGGGTTTTGGTTGGGGGGAAAGCCTGGTGATGGGTATTAAGGAGGGCACATGTTGTAAGAACACTGGGTGTTATCTGCAAATAATGAATCATTGAACGCTACATCAAAAAAAGAAAAGAAAAGGGGCGCCTGGGTGGCTCAGTCGTTAAGCGTCTGCCTTCGGCTCAGGTCATGATCTCAGGGTGCTGGAATCGAGCCCCACATTGGGCTCCCTGCTCAGCGGGAAGCCTGCTTCTCCCTCTCCCTCACCTGTATTCCCTCTCTTGCTGTGTCTCTCTCTGTCAAATAAATAAATAAAATCTTTAAAAAAAAAGAAAAGAAAAGAAAAGAAAAATTTCTGTTGTTCAAGAAAAAAAAAACCTCCCTGGTATATATGACAGTCAGAGTTGAGAACCCCAAGGAACTTCAAGGACAAATTTGCAATTCAACTATATTTTAAATGTATAGTAGACCCTTAGAGCCTGCTTACCTGTGTTCTATTTCACTCTCCAACCTTTCTCCATCCTTTCCATACATCTCCTACTTTGTTTTTCCTTATCCTGAATATCAAAATAGTTTTGTTATTGGATTGTATTTCCTATAAACCATCTCAAAGATTTTGTGAAATGAAGCAAGGTATAAGTAAAATTCTCGCTCTCACTCATGTACACACACACACACACACACACAGCAGGACCTACTTCAAATGTATAGATACAGGTTGAAATCTAGGAGCAAAATCAGTTACATAGAATGCCTCCAGGACAATTCAGAAAACATTTCTTTTATCTACAAAAACCCAATTAAGCTTAGCTCTAAGTCTCTCCACCTTCCAACTCCTTTCTTACTTCTCACCTAAAAACAAACCAGAAGAAAACAAAGTACACAAAAAAAGAAAACTACCAGCAAGAATAGTAAATAATCTTTCAAAATAACATATACATGTAAACATTATATAAGAAATTCTGACAAAGTACTAAGAGACTTACCTCAATATTCCAAGTGCTTACCAGATCTTCAGAACTGCTGCTAAAGGCAATGACAGCATCCACCAATAAATACATTTTCAAGAAGGGAAAAAATCTTGTATTTGTTTCTCAACATTAGAGATCAAGGAGACTATAAAGAGGGGTGGTACTGAAACAACAATATGGTCCACAATAGCAACAGCACCAAGTCAGGCCTCATTATGGAATGGTAAGATAATGATTAGCTCTCTTGATGAAATAATCAAGGTAGGGAAATACAAAGATCCTTTCCTGAAGGAACTAACTGGAATATTTCCAGACCAGACTAGTTTAAAAGAAAATAACTTTGGAGGAAACTGGGAAGGCACCTGTGGTAGAGAGAGCAGGACCCTATTGGCCCCTCCCTCTGATTCCAAATAAACCTGGTGAAAGCCCATAAGAAATACAGATGTCCCTATTCTCTTTTCTACATTCCAGAAAGTAGCACTGACCACTATTTTCAGAACGGCCCTCTGCACCCAGGGGCTGCTGACTATTTAAGACGAATACTGATGAAGCAAGAATTACAGGTCCAAGGATCATTTTAAAAGCATGAAAAGTAAAAAAAAAAAAAAAAAGCGTGAAAAGTTTGTTTTTTTTTTCTTTAGCTAAGTAATACATTTGCCTGTAGTAGTAAAAATTTTAAGCACACTAAGAAATCATCAGAGTGGTTTTCTCTTGTTCAAGTCAATATGAGAGAGGAGAAAGTTCATTTCGCTTTCTATCTCCCTATGCTGCAAAGATCTACTTAGCTTGGTATTAGTTCAGTGGCTAACACAAATACTTATATGGGCTGGCATGCATTAAATATCTGTTAAATTAAGTCCTATCAAAACACTCCTCGTATCTGTTTTTCCCTCTTACTTCTTCCCTCTTCTATCAGTTGCCAAATTCTAATTAGTTTATCTCTGCGAGTTCTATCCCATCAGTCCCCTCTTTTCTTCCCGTTTTGCCCTAGTTCAAAAATCTCACTACTACTTCCACTAATACAATAGCCTCTTAGCTGGTATTCCCCACCTTCAGTCTCTCCCCCACTCTAACCCCTCCTACACACGGCCATCAGTTATTTTTCAAAGCATAGATCTGGTCATATTAATCATGGCCTTGACAACCTTTAGTAGCTCCCCTTTACAAATTAACATTGAACCCTTAAACTGGCTTTAAAAGTCCCATACAATTGGGGCCTAGCCTACCTTTAATATATCCCCTACCTCACCTCACACTATGTCTTCACTCTCACATCACAGACTTATATCCTAGCAATATTAGATTCTCCCTTCCTCTAAGACTGCCTCCATGTGTTTGCTTATATTGTCCCCATCCACCAGAAATATGTTCCCTTCATCTCTGTCTGTGAAAATATTATCCAATCTCTACTGCCCTGTGCAAATTCCACATCTTTAACAAGGCATTACCAGATCTACCCCTAAACCACTACCACAACCACCTCATTGTTGATGGTCTTTTGATTCATATAATCAGTTTCCACACATGTCTATCTTGCCTACCTAAATGTAAACCCATGGGAGTGGGCTGAGACTCAGGGTGGTATATCTTTAGACATTTCACATTACAGTACTATGTACTGCACTGCCTTGTACCCTATAAACGCTTGATGAACTGAACGAATTCCTACCATTGCAAAAGTTCAGAAAGGGAAAAAAAAAAGTAAAAAGTAAATATCAATGAAACACCTCAATAGCCAGTTACAGCAAATGGTGCTCCTAACTTCATATTTTATCCCTGAATCATAGTGCTCCTAACTTCATATTTTATCCCTGACTCATCCTATCTGTGATTGCAAATATGATTACTATACTTCAATGAAATGCTCAGATATAGGAAGAAGTCTTAAGAAAAACTGTGCATAATAGGGAAAGCTGGGGGCTATGACCACAGCTATCTAAATCCCAAGATTTTAATATAGGTGACAGTAATTCAGAGTTTAAGGGCAGGGAAAGGGGAATAATGATGACTATGGGAAAAGAGAAGGAACTACTGTGTACTAGAGATCTACTATATGCAAAGCACCTCTTATTTATTCTGTTATCTTTAGGATTTTTTTAACAAAAACAGTCATGGTTAAATTTGATGAGGTTACACCCTTTTCAGTTAATTGTATTCACTATCTATAAAACATCTCCCAGCATTTTGTAATGAAACAGACTATTTTGTCCAAGAAATTAAGCTAGACACATTCCTGTTGCTATCCTACACACCCTCTTCTGAACAATAAACCCAAAGCATCAAAAGGCTAATTATTGGGGCACCTGGGTGGCTCAGTCATTAAGTGTCTGCCTTCGGCTCAGGTCATGATCCCAGGGTCCTGGGATCGAGCCCCACATCGGGCTCCCTGCTCAGTGGGAAGCCTGCTTCTCCCTCTCCCCCTCCCCCTGCTTGTGTTCCCTCTCTCTCTGTGTATCTCTCTGTCAAATAAATAAAATCTTAAAAAAAAAAAAGAAGATGTGGTGCGTGTGTGTGTGTGTATATGAATATTTCTCAGCTATAAAATATTATAAAATATAAAATTTTATAAAAATATTTCTCAGCTAAAAAATATTTCTCAGCTATAAAAAGAATTTGGAAGGACATGGATGGAGCTAGAGAGTATTATGCTAAGTGAAGTAAGTCAGTCAGAGAAAGACAAATACCATATGACTTCACTCATATGTGGAATTTAAGAAACAAAACAAACAAATATGGGGGTAAAAAAGAGAGGAAAACCAAGAAACAGAATCTTAACTATAGAGAACAAACTGATGGTTACCCAAGGGGAAGTGAGTGGAGCAATGGGTTAAATAGGTGATGGGTATTAAGGAAGGCACTTGTTATGAGCACAGGGTATTGTATGTAAATGTTGAACTACTAAATTCTAAACCTGAAACTAATATTACACTGTATGTTAAGTAATTGGAATTTAAATAAGAACTTGGGAGAAAAATTAATAAATAAAAGTACCAATTACAGTATAATATGATATGATATAATATGCAATTTGAAAACTATAATCAATTCCTCCTTCAGGAAGCAAGCACTCTCTCACCAAAAAACAACCAACCAACCAACTAAATGCATACTATAATGTACATAGCACTAACTCATGAAAAGTTCACTTTACTACATCCGGCTGTTCTTTATAACCCTTACCCAGGAATGCCCATTACCCAATCACACCTCAAGTAACATTCCCTCATCTTGACAAAATCCGGTCAAGAGCTAAAATTGTGTCTTCCTGTGGGGTGATGCTCTTTGAAGTCCCTATTCCTAGTATACCTAATTGAGACAGTCCCTGCAAGAGTTTTCACAACCAAAGCTTCTTGCTTATCCTATTTCCCTTCTCCCAAGAACCTTCTTCCCAATAGCCAAAAGAACCCATATTTCCCCTCTTAAGGCCAATTTTCCACCTCTCACTGGGACGAAGCTAGTTCTTATTTCGAACCTCCAACACATTTTCCCACAGGACAATTTTACAAACAGTGGTTAGGCTCTTCATCATTATAACTCCCTATTGCGTGCCCTGGTCTAAAAATGTAACTGTTAATAACTGTTTCCGGTGAAAAAGCATGTTCAGCGTCTCAAACAACCAATCCTCACACTTCTGAATAATTCAGAGGTTAACAACTGCCCATGAAACAAGACAAGTAAAAGATACTGAAAAAGACTCCACAGTATATAATAGAGCACATAATCTTTAATTTTACCAGGATTCAACACACACAAAAACTGACAGAAATCACTTTCTTTGACACTGAAGTTAACACATTCTCACTCACATTTTCTTTAAGGATTCCAACACATTTTCAAAAAATATATTCTACAATGAAAGTACCTAAGGTCCTAAAAACTATCATGATTGGGGCTGCAAAGCTCATGCTGAAGGGTTAACATTTCTAAAGCCAACATGAACAAACATGTAATTAAAAGTCAGTCGGAGAAAAACAAATATCATATGATTTCACTCATATGTGTAATTTAAGAAACAAAACAGATGAATATAGGGGAAGGGAAGGAAAAATAAGATGAAATCAGACAGGGAGATAAACCATAAGAGACTCTTAACTATAGGAAACAAACTGAGGGTTGCTGGAGGGGAGGTGGGTGGGGGGATAGGTAACTGGGTGATGGGCATTAAAATGGAACGCACTTGATGTAATGCCCAGTGGGTGTTATATGCAACTGATGAATCACTAAATTCTACCTCTGAAATTAATAATATATACTATATGTTAATTAAGTTGAATTGAAATTAAAAAATTTAAAAAAAAAGAAACTCTGGGAGGGGGCGCCTGGGTGGCTCAGGCGATTGAGTGTCCACCTTTTGGTTTTGGCTCAAGTCATGATCTCAGGGTCATGAGATTGAGTTCCATGTCGGGCTCTGCGCTCAGCGGGAAATCTACTTGAGATTCTCTCCCTTTGCCCCATCCTAGCTTGTGCTCAAGCTCACTCTCTCTCTCAAATAAATAAATAAATCTTAAAAAAAAAATTAAAAAATAAAGTCTGCGAGGTAAAATTGTTTCCTTCTTACCAAAAGAATACTGTTATAAACAAACAACAAAACCCTATTTTACATGCTAAACAGGTCTGTTCAGATGTAGCAGTTTTCACCTAGAATATTTTTAACTAAGTCACTTGAAGCATTAAACCTAATCAATCATAACTATTTTAGACAAAGGAGGCAGAAATACTATCTTTGCCACATTACCTTCACCTTTTGTTTTACAAGATTTAGCAATTTTCACGTGAGTATTTTTCCAAATTGATGAGTTAGAGAGACCCATTGTTAAATCTCTAAAACATACTGCAAACAATAAAAACACCATATGTGGTAATTATGATTCAAAACATTTCTCCATTCTAATTTAACAAAAATAATAAAATAGTAGGCATGCAAAAGGCTCTCCATCTCCCACCCCATCCTTATAGACAAACATTTAATTGTTTTTATATACCAGATACCTGAGACTGTAAGTCAACTGATTACATACATGAATAAAAAATTCCTCTCCCTTTGAATGGTCTTGCTAGAAAATTCTTGCAAGTATGAAACATCCTTATATTCCAAGAAGAAATGTACCTTTCTTCACTTATCCTGTTCTTAAGAGATGTAGAATATTAAAATGTATTTTGGAACTGCTTAGTTTACTAGTAAAATATTTACTATAGGGGAGAGGGTTCAACTTTAGACTCCTTCTGAATTTATTTCTATTATATTTCTTGTTAAATGTTATCCTGGCACGGAATTTTAACCACAATTTAGTTGGAAATGTGAAAAAGAAAAAAGAATGATTTAAACAGAGAACAGTCCAAAGTGTATTTTTAAGGATGGAGCAAGTACTTGAAGACAATTTAGCATCCTAAGATGTGGAGGATTGTGATTGCTAGTCCTACCTCAAAATATCCTACTGTGAGTCAGTTTGGCATTCAAGACTTTTTATGAGGTCTACTGTGGCCTCTACTGGAGTATTAAGCTGCTAATCATTAAGTTATTAGAAAAGGATCTGACTTTCTATCCCAAAAGGCTCATTTTTAGAGTTTAAATGCTGCCCGCTTCTAACAACAACAATAGTAACAACACTAAAAACAGAATACCTGTGCACATCTAAGTTTTCACTGCACAGCTGACCTAAGTCCAACCAGAACAGTTTCAGAGGAGCGGGAAGAGAGGAGAACCAAAATATTCTGGTTGAACCTCAAACTCTTCCAAAGATTCATCTTACAAGGGCTAGGGTTTACTTTGTGTTTTCTTTTACTGACCAACGGGGCGGGGACAGCAATTGGGGAAAGAAGGATAGGAGGAAGAGGGTGGTAGAAATGAGGGGACCACAGAACATCGCCTTAACGTCAACAAAGAAACCTGGGCACAAATTAATCTCCACTTGGGTTGTTACAAAACCCACAGCATGCCATGCAGAAACTAGAAAGCTAAGTAAGGAGCACACATCCCTATGAGCAAATGTCCCCAGAGTTATTCTGTCACCTAGGTGTGTGTTTTGGTTTGGTTTGTGTGTATGTGTGTGTGTGTTTTGTTTGTTTTGTTGTTGTTTTGCGCTGGGTTCCTAAAACACCCGGGTTCAACAGCCTGCTGGAATCAGCAGCTGTCCGTGAAAGTGGTCCCAGAGAGCAAACCTGGCGCAACAGAGAAAGAGGAATGTGCTGAGCCAGGAGCGGCACCTGGCGCGTTCCCCAGTCCCACTCCAGGTCGCAAAGTGAAGAAACTTAGTCACAACTCCAGCGTGGCCCGGGAGGCAGAAGCTCCTTCTGAGATCGAGCCCGGGCCGCGGCTGCTCGGACTCCTCAACGCCCTAGCCCGCCGTCTCCCGAGCGAAAGCACAGTTGGGGTACTGCGTGCTTCGCCGTCCCGCAGCCTCAAGGGAGCTTGCCTGAGCACCCCGCTCCCTAGCCCCACGACCTTCTCTCTCGGGCCTCCAGCCAGGGTCCTGAGGGAAGGGGGGGGTGGCTCCAGCCCTTGGCCACCACACTAACCTCGCCGCTGCTCGCGCCGCCTCCGAAAACCTCCATTTCTTGGTTCCAGAGCTCGTCCTGAGGAGAAAACGGTAGCATCGCCCCTTCAGGAGCACTTGAGCAGGAGCTGCCAACCACTGGCGCAGCCGCGCATCCCGTCGTTTGAGCTTGCCGGCCGCCGCCACCACCACCAGAACCCCCTAGTTATGAAGCCCCTCCTTCAGCGACCGCTGCCCTAGCTGCAGGGTGCCCTCAGAGGCTGTGAGCGGAGGATCGCCGCCGCGGGCAGCCGCTCCCCATAGACAGGAAAACTGTGCTGCCTCACGGAGAGCTCTACTCGGCTTGTGCTCACCACTGCCGCCACCGCGACTGTAGTTCGGCGTTGATTCTGTCCCCCACCCAGTTTCCTAGGGCCCCCTCCCAGTACCCAGCTCCGTCAATATGGCGGCAGCGGCGGCGTTACCTGTGCAGCGCCGGGAACAACCCCCCCCCCCCGCCCCCCGCCCCGGGCGGCAGCACAGTAGCGTCACCCGAACGTCAGTGGAGATTCCCCAGCCTAGGGTGAAGAGGGGGTGGGAACAAAGAGCGGGGGTGAATACCGAAGACCGCGTGGTTGGGGGTGGGTAAGAGAGGAGGAGGACGCGCTGGGCGAGGAGGCGGGAGAAGAGTAGTAAAGCCACTGGAGCGCCGCAGTAAACCTACCCACTACATGGAGCATGCGCGTCGCTGTTCACACATGCTCAGCAGGCCCTCCCAAGTCTACGAAGCCGGCTTGCAGGCGGGAGGATTCCCAAAATGAATGTGGGAAGCACTGGAGGAGCATTGGAGGAGTCAGTGTCAGGGGAGGACTCCAGGAATATCTGCTTGCAGGGCTCACAGAAGGCGGTGTCCTATACACCGAATCACACCCATTTTTTTATAGTGACGAATAGTGGAGCGGGGATTTTATACATTGGGCTTCTAGAAACTGGAGGCAGGAAGAAAATGCATTTAAAATAAACTAGTATACCTGCACTCCCTAACTCTTCCACCCCCTGTCCCTCTCAGCATTTCCATAGTATTGATGACATGCAGTGTTTCTAGTGTTCACACACACATGCACACAAATATGTCACTTATTGAACTCTACTTGTGGCATTGAAGGCAGAATGTACGAAGCTAATTTCACCCCTACCTTGCTCTGAAGGTATTAGACCTGTAGTGAAATAATCATTTTTCTATCTTCTTCCAATGGAACGTTTACTGCTTTGCTACTCTGAGCCACACACTGTACTAGGAGCTAGCGATATAACTAAGATAAATAAAGTGCAGTCTCATACACGGGGGATGATCAAGATCTTTACTGAAACACTTCAGAACCCATGGTAAAAAAGTGATTCCACCTTTGACACTTCAAGGAGACTTAAAATAGCAAAGGTAACAGCGACAAGGCGGCTCAGTACCTTGGAGAGGTTTCTAATGGTCAATGTAAAACGCAAGCACCCTTTCCCCACTGCTACACCTAGGGCTGCTGTGTTGTGCTCGAGGAAAACACTGAACTATGCCCTCCATTTATTTCACCATCTGGCGTCCAGCACTATGTAAGTAAAAAGCAGACCACAGAGGTTGGCACTGAATAGCAAACAAGGATCACTAAAGGCGCCCTCCCACCCACACTGCTTAAAATCCCAGGGAAAAGAGTAAGCTTTACAAATATGATTCTGTAAAAGTGAAAACTTTCAAAGTGGTGGGTGCATGGAGCTATAAACAGTGAAAATGTGCATGTGCACACACTTGCATAAATTCCTGTTTGGCTGAACTGGCAGTGTTCTTAAATAAGGCCCACCATTTTGAGCACTGGATCTCATCCTTTCTTGCCACTCAAAGGCTTTGTTCTGCAATTCTCCATCACCAACCCCTTAGCATCATATATTTTTGTCCCTCTACTGGACCTTTCCCATCAGCAAAAATGTATTGTTGTTACTGACCTTAACTTGCTGAACTACTCACTAACATTTGATGCAGTTTATGACTCCTTTATTTTTTTTTTTTTTAATGACTCCCTCCTTATTTAAACATTTTCTTCACTTGGCCTCCAGAACAAAACTGTTCATTTTCCTCCTACATCACTGGCCATTTCTTCTCAGTGCCCTTTGCTGGACAATCCCTCATTTTCCCAGTATCTAGAAGTAGAAACTTCAGGGTTCCATTCTCCATCTATCTTTCCCAACAGCCTAGGTATTTCCATAACCCACCCATTTCCATGGCTTAAAATATCATCTCTATGCTGAGAACTTTCAAATTTTATCTCTAACCACAAACTCTTGAAGTCAAGACTTGTACATGCAACTGTCTATTTTACTTAGATCTAATAGGTATCTCAAACTTAATCTATTCAAAACTGAATTCTTGATTCAACCTCAACCAATGTGCTCCTTGCCTGGACTTCTCCAGGCAGTTAATGACCTCCACCATCCACCTAGTTTGCTGCTCAAATGTCACTTCAGAGTGCTTCTATGACTGTCCTTTCTACAGCGCAATCCCCATAACTCTCTAACCACCCCCTGCCTTTTCTTCATAACAGCAATCAACATAGGGTCTATATTTGTTTATTTTTTCCTATGAGCACCAAATATACTGCCTGGACCATAATGGAGCTCAGTAAATATTTACTGAACAAATTAGTGTGTCCTTTGCTATTATTGTTTTGTGCATTTGATAAATACATCACATCAACGATATCAAGAAGCTTCCTCACTATGAATGTATTTCTTTTTTTTTCTTTTTCCAAATTTTTATTTAGATTCCAGTTAGTTAACATAAAGTGTAATATTAGTTTCAGGTGTAGAATTTAGTGATTCAACACTTCATACAACACCCAGTGCTCATCACAGCCAGTGCCCTGCTTAATACCCATCTCCTATTTAAGCCATCCCCTCTTTCAGGAACCCTCCATTTGTTCTCTATAGTTAAGAGTCTCTTCTTGGTTTGCCTCTTTTCCCCCCCATGTTCATTTGTTTTTTAAATTCCACATATGAGTGAAATCGTATGGTATTTGTTTTTCTCTGACTGACTTTTTTCACTTAGCATAATACTCTCTAGCTTCATCCACGTTGTGGCAAATGGCAAGATTTCATTCTTTTTATGACTAAGTAATATTCCACTATGAATGTATTGGGTTTCTGTGTTAAATTTAGCCTTCATATATGTTCATTCATTCAACATTCCTCTTAGCTTATAAACATACATACATCTCTCTCATTTAAAAAAATCAAAACCCTTTCCTCAACTCAAGGATTTTAATAAATTCCTGTTTCTCAGTTCTTTCAGTTAACATGTCCCATTATGTCTACCTCAAATATTTTTTTTATTTTTTTAAAGATTTATATTTATTTATTTGAGAGAGACAGAATGAGAGAGAGAGAGCACATGAGAGGGGGGAGGGTCAGAGGGAGAAGCAGACTCCCTGCCGAGCAGGGAGCCTGATGCGGGACTCAATCCAGGGACTCCAGGGTCATGACCTGAGCTGAAGGCAGTCACTTAACCAACTGAGCCACTCAGGTGCCCTCAAATATTTTTTTTAAATATCTGCTCCATCCTCCATTGTCATTGCCTCAGTTCACCTCATAGAATATGTCCTTGAACTAGTGATACTAATGATTCCTCTTATCTTGTCTTTCTGACTCTAAATTTATACTCTTTCTCCAATCCATCCTCTTCACTGGCAGCCCAGGAATCAAAATTCCTCAATGATACTCCATCATCTCTAGTAAAATATCCACACTTGTTATCTCTGAATGCAAATGTTCTCACCAACTGGCCTCTGACTATCTTTCCAGCTTCATCTACCATCGCAAATTCCAGTCAGATCTATGCACATCTTATTGTATCTTCCCTATCTTAGTCTTCCTAAACAACTTACTTTTAATAGCAGTCAATACTAACAACTACTATTTACTGAGAGCCCACTATGCTCCAAGCATATGCTCTTCATGAATTCATTTAGCCCTTATAACAATTTGTAAAAATTTGTATTATTTGTATTTTACAGATGAGGAAACTGAGCCTGGAAAAGATTCAGTGATTTTACCAAGACCTCACAGACATTAAATGGAAATTCTAGAATTAAAACTACATCTGTCTGATGCCAAAACTTCTACCCCACTCTGTTGCTCTGTGAAACACCTCTGATATTACCTTCCCCTCTCCATACCCTCCTTACATTCATCCCTGGGGAAAATTAGTCACCCATTCCTCTTTACTTCCATAAAATCTTTTCCATATCCTTATTTCAACACTTCTTTAATTTTCTTTACTAACAAACTTTGAGAATTTGATGTTAGTGAATTAACCTATTAAGCTCTGTACTCACAGGATATGTCTGGTGCTCAATACATTGGACGGACAAACAATATTTTTCTGCTCTAGCCAGACACTGTGTTAAAGCTGTGGGCTAATATAAAAATGTATGACAGTACTTAACTCTGCAGAGTTCAATGCTTATTTGCTCTATTTTGATTTCTTATGCCAAAGACATAGTGTCTGATTTTAAGTTACTAGTAACCAGGACCTATTATATACAATTTTGACTAGCTCAGAGGTCCTTAGCTTCTTGGTGAAAAACATGATGACTTTATTTAGCACAAAGGCAGGTATTAAGGAAGACTCAAGCTTCAGTCTTCTGCAAAGTATACATAGCAGAGATTCTTGCTTTCTCTTTAGTCTTCAGGAAATGTTTAGCCTGAAATTTTCTGTATGCCTATGTATCTCTAGATTTCCAATTATTGGAGCATAACATTAGAAGTTTACACAATATTTAGTAATATTTCGGTGACTCTGGAACTGGGATGTACTATATCTAGTCTCTAAATAATATATTGTTCATCACAAAAAGGTAATGAGATAGGCTCCAGCATTAGATCATGTGTTCTGAGTATTTTCAGGGCTAAGGAAAAGGTATACTTAAACATTCAAAGTGACTTATTTACCCTGTGATAAATGACACACATTGGATTACCAGGGTCAAAGGTGAAAATAAGTGGTCATGTAATTTAACTGAATAAAGTTAACTGACCCATATAGAGATAAATCTTTCTTGGCCCCAATAAAGAGGTGTAAAATATAAACTAAGGGCCTTTGATCAACAGATCACAGACCACCCAAGATTCTACACTATGGTTCTGATTTTTAAACTGTAGTATTTACAATTAATGCATATTTGGTCTATAATTATAGAAAGAGCCACTTAGTCACTCAGTATTCTATGCTTATTTCCCCAAAGTTTGTAACCCAAATAGCTGGAAAATGGTGAGCCAACATAGAACATAAAAGCATTATTAGGAAAATATTCAAACATTTCATTTTGAAGATATTCAGACATAAATTATAAAAGTAGATTCATGTACACAAACAGAGAAGTTTTAAGTGTTTAATAAATACTTATAATCTTTAGATAATTCCTTGGGAGTGCCAGAGAACTTTCATTCTCTAAAAATAATGAATAACTTTAGGCCTTCTACAAATCAATTTCAAAAGGGGAGCAATTCACTTACTTATCAAATGTAAGCTCATTACTGCTTTTTGTTGAAATTAATGAAATTAAACAATAAATAAATGATAAATATTATCAAAGTTTAATAGTTGTTCTTCTTTGGACAGTAACTAAAGTTTATCGTACATAGAAAGTGAAAGCCCTTAATAATACTAGAGATTAGGAAGAGTAGTAACCATCATTTGTAGTCTAACTCTTAAGATATTTACGAAAGATACTTACATTTCATGAGTTAACTTCAACTCATTAAATTGTAATAATGGTATGTGCTACAAAGGCATTCCACTGTATCACATATAAGGAAAATATCAAGCAGTAAAATTTATTTTCTTTTTATTTCTACATCTCTTCAAAGCATGTCAACATATTAGGTTATAATGCTATTTTCTGAGGAAAAAACAGTTGATCTTACTAGTAGGTTTACCAAAATGATGGAATGACAGGAAACGAATTCCAAGGATGATGTAAATAAATATAATAACCAGTAATAGTTGACAAAATGGATACATTTTTATAAGCCAAAGGAATATACCACATGTAAAGGCAATCTGGCTGCCCATGTCCTTCACAGCATTGTTCACAAAGGTTGAGTTAGCCGATTTGACAAGTAACTTGGTGTCTCTTCCTTAATTCACAATTTTCCATTGGGTCCCTAACAAATCCTGGAACCTTGTTGAGGAGAGTTCCTTATGAGATAAGGTGACCATTCACTGATTAAGAATATGGGAGTAGTTTTGCTACCCTATACAAACATCAAACATACTCATAAATCTGTAAAGCAATTAAAATATATAAATGTGTGCAACTACCAATTTAATTAGTTTCAGAACGTCTTTGCATATAATTCACAAAGCTGTTTTCACCTACAATAACATGTAATTAGAGTTCTCATGACTGAAGTAATGATAAAAGGTTTCCCTGGTCCCATCCATACCTGCTTACTAGGTTTTCCAAATATTTAAGGTTTCTAAATAAAATTTACATTAAACTGAACTAGATAATTTTAGGCTTACTGTCATGGTCTTATTAACAGCATACTCTTAAGTCACTGCTAAGTATGCCTCAGAATTTTCTGCAGGGCTTTCTCAAAACACAGATTGCTGAACCCCACTGTTTCTAATTCAATAAATTGAGGTTGGAAACTGAGTGTTTGCATTTCTACCAAGTTCCTAGGGATTCTTCTGATGCTGGTTTGGGGACTGCACTTTGAGAACAACTGCTTTTTAAGTTATAATTAGCCAAAGCAAGAGATAGATATTTTAGAGTAATTTTGTTCAAAAAGCCTAAATAATTCATTTTAATTTCAGATCTTTTGAACTCATATGACATATGAATAGAGACTTGGAAAGTAAATTTAAATTTAAATATAAATTTTCAAAGGAAAACCTATAGAAGGTTCAAACCCTATTGAGGCATTTCAAGACCATATAAAAACAGTTTGCATGTTAATAACTTATTCTTAGTGTACAGAGTCGAATATAATAAAAAGTGACTTTTGTCTGATGCCCTGTTTTAGGTATTCAAGTAGGAAAATGGGCAAATTTGGAGGTGACTACAGAAGAAAAGGATCAAGACAACTTCAGGTAGACGTGGCGTAATACCCTGGATAGCTCCCTGGAATAGTTGTTGCTTTGAGTCTAAGCCTGATCTCACCTAAGTAAGCCTCTTTTCTACTTAGAGCCCCACTCCTTGTTAGAATTCTGAATGTTCAAGAACGCCACAAATTTATATAAAGTTGAGTCCCTAGGAACTAGGGGGTAGAGGATTATTTATATTTCCTAAGTAATATTTGGACCCCCTGTCAGATGAAAAGGATATATATTTTCATCTGATTTGGAGTAACAGAGACATCCATAATCCCAAGGAGGCCTATGTCAGGGTCTAGACATATGTAGATAAAACAAGACATTTCAAGGGGCGCCTGGGTGGCTCAGCCCTTAAGCGTCTGCCTTCGGCTCAGGTCATGATCCCAGGGTCCTGGGATCGAGCCCCGCATCGGGCTCCCTGCTCCGTGGGAAGCCTGCTTCTCCCTCTCCCACTCCCCCTGCTTGTGTTCCCTCTCTCGCTGTGTCTCTCTCTGTCAAATAAATAAAAAATCTTAAAAAAAAAAAAAGACATTTCAAACTAAGAATTGGCTTTCATCCTGAAACTGAGAATCATTTTCATTATTTCCTTTCTGTATTTAGTGAGTGAGAGTTCATTTAGCTCCTAAATTATTTATTGAACTGACCTAAAGTCTAGTCTCAACAGGTTTTCAAAGTGAACGTAATACAAAATAGTCTTACAACTTCTTAATATGTTCCTAGAAAATACATCTTATATAAGCATTGAAAGTTCTTAAAGGCAACACAGCTTCTACCTAACTTCTCTGCTTTTTACAACTTTTAGTATATTTAAATGGAAATTTAATTAAAGCAAGATTAAAACCTATTTTAAACAAAAAATTGTACATGCTTAATGTGTACAATATGATGATTTGGTATACATATACACGTAAAGGATTACTATAGTCAAGCTGATTAACATATCATTTCTTCATAGTTACCATTTTTTTGTGTGTGATGAGAGCACCTGAAATCTATTCTCTTAGCAAATTTCCAGTATTAAATATAGTATTATTAAAAATAGCCATCATGCTGTAGATAATCTCTAGACTTATTCATCCTACATAACTGCAACTTTGTATTCTTCACTCAATATCTCCCCATTTCCTTTGCTTCCTTGCCCCTGGTAACTACTATTCTACTTTCTGCTTCTTTGTATTAGACTTTTTTAGATTCTACATGTAAATAAGAATACCCAGTATTTTTCTTTTTGTGTCTGGTTTATTTCACTTAGCACAATTTCCTCCATGTTCATCCATGTCATTACAGATAGGGGGATTTCCTTCTTTTTCATAATTAGATAATATTTCAAATATCACATTTTCTTTATCCATTCACTGATTGACAGACTGTTTCTATATTTTGGTTATTATGAATAATGCTTCAGTGAATATGGGAGTGCAGATATCTCTTCAAAGTACTGAATTCATTACTTTTGGGTATATCTCCTGAGGAGAAATTGCTGGATCATATGGTAAGTTCTATTTTTAGAACTCTACCCTTACTTGGAGGTCAATCAATGGTATTTCTTGTCTTATGAATTTTAATCCATTTGAAGAAAATAAGTTCAAATTTTACTTAAGTGGATAGTATTCAAACTGACTCTAATATGATACCCTAAAAACCCTTTGTTATTTATCATATGACCTTTAAATTAGAAAAATATATTAAAAACACAAATACTGTAAATTAAATCAGGGAAGATTTTGCAGCCTTTTAAAAATAATAAAATATTGGGGCGTCTGGGTGGCTCAGTTGGTTAAGCGACTGCCTTCGGCTCAGGTCATGATCCTGGAGTCCCGGGATCGAGTCCCGCATCGGGCTCCCTGCTCGGCAGGGAGTCTGCTTCTCCCTCTGACCCTCCTCCCTCTCATGCTCTCTGTCTCTCATTCTCTCTCTCTCAAATAAATAAAATCTTTAAAAAAAAAGTATTTAAAAATAATAAAATATTAACATTGGAATACACCTTAGACCTAGAATAGATAATTGGGCCTATATAAAAGGAGATGTGATACTAAAGGAAACTCATATATGTCCTCTCCTTCAATATCCTTTAAGCAAATTGATTACTTAAGAAGATATTAACCAAAGTTCCACTTCAACCTAGGATGTAGAAAAGATGGAAAGAGCATCACCTTTACCCTAACAACAACAAAAAAGGCAAATAAGCAACAAAATCATAACATTTCTTGAACCCATAAGAGTTGATGTCAAAGGACAACAGAATAGCCCCAAATCCAAAGACAAGACTTCCAAGGACAGACAGAATGCAAATTGGTTCACCTATAGCAGAACACTAGGGTACTAGACATAGGGTGCAATAAAACAGTAAGGAGAATTGAGTTAAATATTTCAGTGAATTGCCTAAAGCCAAATGTGGAATAGCATGACATCATAGAATTTCTTGGAGTTGCAGAGAAAAGGGAAGTTGGCATCCACTCTCAGGCTATTCTCCACAGACTTACATCTGGTGATCATGAAAAGGATGGATGGCAGGGCAAAATATCAGATAAAGCCTCCCTGAACATTGCAGGCCTGCAAGAGGAGGACAGCTATTGTTGCAGGAAAAGCAAAAATATTGCACAAATGTTACTGAGTGGTGGTGGGGGGGGGGGTAGCACACATGGTTACCTCTTAGGAAACTTGTGAACACCCACTGCATCTAAGGAAGGGTAAAAAGAAAAAAAAAATTCTATTTCTTAAGAGAAGGAAAGAAAATTGTCCTGGACACAGATAATTAGAGACTTCTTACCAATGGGAATGGGCAAAAAAATTCCCTCAAAGGCTCACAAAGATATAAGGTAAAATTTGGCTGCCATGTAGAAGAGAGGCAGTATCACTGAAAAACCACTCTGGAAAACAAGGGACTCAAGCCTGCCTAAGACTGAGGCTGAACTGGGACAATAAAGAAACATCCTTGTCACACTACCATGCTAGCATGTACTAAATAAAAAGCAACAGCAAATTAATTGATTATGAATCTTATTATAAAATGAAAAACTGGGCACCTGGGTGGCTCAGTTAGTTAAGCGTCTGCCTTCGGCTCAGGTCATGATCCCAGGGTCCTGGGATCGAGTCCCACATCGGGCTCCCTGCTCTGCGGGGAGCCTGCTTCTCCCTCTCCCACTCCCCCTGCTTGTGTTCCCTCTCTTGCTGTATCTCTCTCTGTTAAATAAATAAATAAAATCTTTAAAATAAATAAATAAATAAATAAATAAATAAATAAATAAATAAATAAATGAATGAATGAATGAATGAATGAATAAAATGAAAAACTATAGAGGCGCCTGGATGCTCTTGAATTCGGCTCAGGTCACAATCTCAGGATCGTGGGATCCAGCCCCTGTGTCCAATGCAGAATCTGCTTCAGCTTCTCTCTCTCCCTCTCCCCTTTGCCCCTCCCCCTGTCATGCTCTCTCTCTCTCTCGATAAATAAAACCTTTAAAAAATAAAATAAAATGAAAAACTGTAAAACTTCTCAAAGTAAACAGGAAAAATCTTTGACTTAGCATCACAAGTCTTAGGTGAAGAGTTCTTAAATATGAAACCAAAGCCATTATCCATGCAACAATGAGTTGATAAATTAGATCTCATCAAAATTAAAATATTTTGTTCTGCAAAGATCCTATCAAGAGTAAGAAAATATAAGCTGAAATCGGGAAAAATATTTGGAAATCACACATATGACAAAAGCCTTGTACCCAGAACATGTAAAGAATTCTGTAACCTCAACAGAAAAAAAGGACGCAATTAATGATGAATACAGCTTTGTAATACAGCTTGAAGTCCAGAACTGTGATGCCTCCAGCTTTGCTTTTCTTTTTCAAGGCTGCTTTGGAAATTCAGGGTCTTTTGTTTTTCTATATAAATTTAAGGATTTTTGTTCTAGTTCTCTGAAAAATGTTGTTGGTATTTCAATAGGGATTGCATTACATGTATAGATTGCTTTGGGTAATACAGACATTTTAACAATATTTGTTCTTCCAATCCATGAGCATAGAATATATTTCCAGTTCTTTGTGTCATCTTGGATTTTTTCATCAGTCTTTTATTGTTTTTAGAGTACAGACCTTTTATCTCTTTGGTTAAGTTTATGGATGGATCCAGAGAATATAATGGTAAGTGAAATAAATGTTAAATTGATGAAGACAGTAAAAAGACCAATGGTTATTGGGGATTAATGGATAAGGAAGGATGAATAGGTGGAGCACAGAGGCATTTTAGGGCAGTGAAACTATTCTGTAGGATGCTATAGTGGTAGATATAGGGAATTATAGATTTGTCAAAACCTACGGAATGTATAATATCAAGAGTAAACCTAAATGTAAACTGTGGGCTTTAGTGATAATGATGTTTAAGTGTACATCCATCAATTGTAACAAATTTACCACTCTGGTATGGAATGTTGATAGTTGAGGAGGCTGTGCATATACACAAGCAAGAGGCATATGGGAAACCTCTGTATAATCTATTTTGCTATGCACTTAAAATTATTCTTTAGTCTATTTAAAAAATGAAATATTTAACATTGTCATGGTATGAAGTTTCTGTTCCCCTAAATTAGACTGCTTATGTTAGAAAAGAAGAAATGTCTCCAATCAATAACCTAAACTTTAACCTTAAGAAAGTAGTAAAAGAAGAGCAAATTGAATTCAAAACAAAGAGAAGAAAAGAAATAATAAAAAATAAGACTGTAAATCAAAGAAATTGGAGACAGAAAACAATAAAGAAAATCAATAAAAACCCCAAATTGGCACTTCTTGAAAAGATGAATTGAACTAATAAACCATTATCTGTACCAATCAAGAAAAAAGAGAGAAGGCTGCCAACCTGTGGAATTAGCCCGTGTCCATTGATAGATGAATGGATAATGAAGAAATAATGAAGAATACACATATATAAAATAGAATATTATTCAGTCATTAAAAAAATGAAATTGTGTCATTTGAAACAACTTGGAGAAAGCTAGAGAGTAAAATGCTAAGCAAAATAAGTCAGAGAAAGATAAATACCATATGATGTCAATTACATACAGAATTTAAGTAACACACAAAAAAATGAGCAAATGAAAAAAGAGACAGAGTCAAACCAAGAAATGGATTCTTAACTATAGAGAACAAACTGATGGCTACCAGAGAGGAGGTGGGTGGAGAGGATGGGTGAAATAGGTGATGGAGATTAAGAAGTACACTTGTCATGACGAGCATTGGGTGATGTATGAAATTGTTGAATCACTATATCGTTCACCTGAAACTAATATAACACTGTATGTTAACTATACTGGAATTTAAATAAAATAAAAATTATAATAATGAAAAGGAGAGATAGAAGGCATAAATTACAGATACCCAGAAATGAAATAAAGCACATCACTACAAATCCTGCAGATATGAAAAGTATAATAAAGCATATTAAATATAAATTTTATGCCCATAAATCCAAAAACTTAGATAAAATGTGTGAATTTCTTGAAAGAAACAAACAACAAAAGCTTTACTCAAGAATAAATAGTTATTCATCGGGCTCCCTGCTCCGCGGGAAGCCTGCTTCTCCCTCTCCCACTCCCCCTGCTTGTGTTCCCTCTCTCACTGTGTCTCTCTCTGTCAAATAAATAAATAAATAAATCTTAAAAAAAAAGAATAGTTATTCAATAGAATATTATTCAGCCATAAAAAAATGAACTACTATAGCATACAACATGCATGAACCTTGAAAACATGCTAAGTCTAAAAAGCCAGACACAAAAGACCACATATTATATGATTCCATTTATATAAGTTGTCCACAATAGGCAAATCCATAAAGACAGAACCCAGATTAGTAGTTTCCAGGGTATCAGGGGAGAGGGAAATACGGAGGGACTATTAATGGCTACTGGGGTTTTGGAGGGGTGATAAAAATATTTGGGAATTATATGGTGGTGATGGTGATACAATATCATAAATATACTAAATTCTACCTTTAAAATATATTTAAATTAAAATTTAAAAAAAAATAAAAAAAATAATTTATTTATTTGACAGAGAGAAACACGGTGAGAGAGGGAACACAAGCAGGAGGAGTGAGAGAAGAAGCAGGCTTCCCACTGAGGAAAAAGCCAGATGCAGGGCTTGATCCCAGAACCCTGGGATCATGACCTGAGCTGAAGGCAGACGCTTAACGAATGAACCACCCAGGTGCCCCTAAATTCTACACTTTAAATGATGAATTTTATAGTACATGATTATATCTCAATAAAAATAGCATGACTATCCCAGTAAAGTAATTGAATTCATAGTATAAAACTTCCAACAAAGAAAATTCAGGCCCAGATAGTTTGACAGGTAAATTCTAACAAATACAGAATTAAGAAATATTACCATGAAGATGCAGCTTGGGAAAGAAACAGATCATGGCCACTGTGGTGGGGAGGGAGCTCTGGTCCAGAGAAAGGTGAGAAACAGACTAGCACACAAAGAAGTGCACAGGGAAAATTAATCCCCATAGCAATTGGATTGCAAAATGAGAGAGACTGAATTTCATAAGTTCTTGCAACCAACCAGGTGTAAAACCTGGAGTTTTAAAGGTCAACATGCTTGGCTATGAGAGAGCCAGGACATTATTGGGGCTGCTCTTGGAGAGAAGGCAGGAAAGCAACCCATGGACATGCAGCATAGAAAAATGATCTGAAGAGTGCCTGTGGCACATAGCGAGGAGGTTATTCACTCATCTCAGAGTGCATCCCAGATAAAAGACAGTCACAGAGAGACAGCTATGGGAACAAAGGAATTAGGTGGTGCCATTTCCCTTGCCTTCCCCTCAGCATAAACAAAGGGCCATCTGAGGGAACCAGCAGAGCATCAACACTCACTACCTAACTTGCTTACACCAAGACCCCACCCCTGCACTCCTGTGGAATTTTCCTTCACAGTTAGGTTTACCTCAGTCCCAGCTCAGCAGGCCCCTTTCCCCAGAAGACCATCCCAAACCCCTGCTCACACCACATCACCCAACATGGGAGTTTTCAGAGACTCAATTCCAGTGGCAATGGCAACTGGTCTCATCTCACAAACAGACCAGAGCACACCTAGATAAAATGTGCCAAATTCAGGCTAGGGACTAAACACTGCCCACAACAGGCAAGGAGAGCCTCTGAAGACAACTGGCCTGAAGGATAAAGAGGCTAGAACAAAACAACAGAGCATACTCATCACACATTGGAGACATTACTGGAAGCGCCAGGCCCTGTGGAATAGAGGACACTACATGGTAGGGCACTACAGGACCTTTTCTACATAAGGCTATTACCCTAGAACAGGAGATGTAGCTGACTTCCCTAACATGTGGAAACGGGAAAAGAGACTTAGATAACATGAGAAACAGAGAAATTTATCCCAAATAAAAGAACAGGACAAGGCCACAGTCAGAGATCTACACAAAACAGCTAAAAGTAACATGCCTGATAGAATATTTAGGGGACTAATCATAAGGATACTCAATAGACTAGAGAAAAGAGTGGAAGGTATGAATGAGACACCTAACAGAGATATAAGGAATAACATAGAGATAAAGGGCCCAATAAGTGAAATAAGAAACACACTTGATGGCATGAACAGCAGGCTGGAAGAAACAGTGGAATAAATAAATGACCAAAAACACACAGTAATAGAAAGTAATCAAGCTGAATAAAAGAGAGAAAAAGGAATTATGCAAAATGAGAATAGAAATAAGGAACTCAGTGACTCTATCAAATGTAATAACATTCATATTACAGGAGTCCCAGAAGAAAAAGAAAGAAGAGAGGGTCAGAAAATTTATTTGAAAATATAAGAAGTGAAAAATTCCCTAATCTTGGGAAGGAAACAGATATCTAGATCAATGAGGCACAGAGAACTCCCAACAAAATCAACAAAAGCATATCCACATCAAGACATATTGTAATTAAATTGGCAAAATACAGTGACAAAGAAAAAAATTAAAAGAAGCAAGACAAATGAACGTAGTACCATCAAGGGAAAACCCATAAAAGCTAACAGAGCATTTTTCAGCCACAACATTCCAAGCCAGAAGGGAGCATGATATATTGAATGTGCTGACCTGGAAAAATATGAAGCAAAGAATACTGTATCCAACAAGGCTATCATTCAGAATAGAAGGAGAGATAAAGAGTTCCACAGACAAACAAAACCTAAAGGAGTTTATAACCACTAACTCAGCCCTACAAGAAATGTTAAAGGGGAATCTTTGAGTGGAAAAGAAGGACCAAAAGTCACAGTAAAAAAGTAGGAAACAAAAGCAATAAAAATAAATATTTCTGTAAAAAATAAGTGAAGGAACTCAAAAAATAAAAGGATGTGAAACATGACAACATATATATCTTAAATGTGGGGAGGAGAGGAGTAAAGAATAGATTGAAACTTAAACAACCATGAACTTAATATAGACCGCTATATGCAGAAGATGTTACATACAAACATAATGGTAACCATATATCAAAAATGACTAGTAAGTATGCAAACACTAAAAAGAAAGAAATACAAATGTATCACTAAAGAAAATCAGGAAACCATGAAAGATAGAAGGAAAATAAAGGATCCAAAGAAATCACCACAAACAACCACAAAATGAACAATGAAATGACAACAAATGCATATCTATCATTAATTACTTAGAATGAAAATGGACTAAATGCTCCAATCAAAAGATATAGGGTGACAGAATGGATAAAAAACAAGGCCCATCTATACACTGCCTATAAGAGACACATTTTAGACCTAAAGACACCTGCAGATTGAAAGAGGGGTGATGGAGAAACATATATCATGCAAATGGCTGTCAAAAGAAATAGTAGCAATACTTATATTGGACAAAGTAGACTTTAAAACAAAGACTGTAACAACAGACAAAGAATAACACTCTATAATAATAAAGGGTACAACCCAACAAGAAGATATAATAGTTGTAAATATTTGTGCACACAACATGGGAACACCTAAATACATAAAACAGTTTATAACAAACATAAAGTAACTTATTAATAATACAATAATAGTAGGGGACAGTCACACCACACATCAATAGACAGATGACAATTTCCCTAATCTGGGGAAGAAAACAGATATCAAAATCCAAGAGGTACAGAGATCTCCCATCAAATTCAACAAAAGCTGGCCCACACCAAGACATATCGTAGTCAAATTCACAAAATACACTGACAAGGAAAGAATCCTGGAAGTGGCAAGGTAAAAAAGACCTTAACCTAGAAGGGAAGGCAAATCAGGGTCATAGCAGATCTGTCCACAGAAACATGGCAGGCCAGAAGAGAGTGGCATGATATATTAACATGCTGAATGGGAAAAATATGCAACCGAGAATACTTTATCCAGCAAGGCTGTCATTCTGAGTAGAAGGAGTGATAAAAGAGTTTCCCAGAAAAACAAAAACTGAAAGAGTTCATGATCACTAAATCAGCCCTGCAAGAAATATTCAAGGGGACTATTTGAGTGGGAAAGAAAGATCAAAAGCAAAAAAGACTAGACAGGAAGACAGAAAATCTCCAGAAACAATGACTTTACAGGTAATACAATGGCACTAAATTCATATCCATCAGTAATTGCTCTGAAAGTAAATGGACTAAGTGCTCCAATCAAAAGATGTAGGGTATCAGAATGGATAAAAAACAAGACCCATCTATAGGTGCCTACAAGAAACTCATTTTAGATCTAAAGACACCTGTGGATTGAAGCTGAGGGAATGGAGAAATATTTATCATGCTAATGGACATTAAAGAAAGCTGGAGTAGCCAAACTTATATCAGACAAACTAGATTTTAAACCAAAGACTACAACAAGAGATGAAGAAGGACACTATGTCATAATAAAGGGGTTTATCCAAAAGAAGATTTAATAATTGTACATATTTATGCCCCTAACTTAGGAGCACCCAAATATATAAATCAAATAATAACTAACATAAAGAAACTCACTGAAAACAATACAATAATATGATGGGACTTTAACACCCCACTTACAGCAATGGGCAGAATATCTAAGCAGGAAATCAACAAGGAAACAATGGCTTTGAATGACACATTGGACCAGATGGACTTAACAGATATATTCAGAACATTTTAACTAAAGCAGCAGAATACACATTCTTTAGGAGTGCACATGGAATATTCTCCAGAATAGATCACAACCTGGGTCACAGATGAGCTGTCAATAAGTACGGAAGTATTGAGATCATATCATGCATCTTTTCATACCACAATACTATGAAGCTTGAAGTCAGCCACAAGAAAAAAATTGGAAAGACCACAAATACATGGAGGTTAAAGAACATCCTACTAATGAATAAATGAGTTAACCCAGAAATTAAAGAAGAAATAAAGAAATACATGGAAGCAAATGAAAATGAAAACACGACAGTGCAAAACCTTTCAGATGTGGTAAAGGTAGTCCAAGAGGGAAGTATATTGCAATCCCAGCCTACATCAAGAAACAAGAAAAGACTCAAAATACAACTGAACCTTACACCTAGAGGAGCTAGAAAAAATAAAAACAAATAAAGCCTAAAGCCAGAACAAGAATGGAATTAATAAAGATTAGAGCAGAAATAAATGATAAAGAAACAAACAAACAAAAAAACCCCAGAAGAACACATCGATGGAACTAAGAGCTGGTACTTTGAAAGAATAAATAAAATTGATAAAACCTTAGCCTATGAAAAAGAAAAGAGAAAGGACCCAAGTAAATAAAATCATGAGTGAAAGAGGAGAGATCTCAACCAACACCACAGAAATACAATCATAAGAGAATATCATGAAAAAATTATATGCCAACAAACTGGGCAATCTGGAAGAAAAAAAAGGGAATTATTAGGACCTTATCATGATAAAATGCTTCTACACAGTGGGGCACCCGGGTAAGTCAGCTGGGCATCTGACTCTTGATTTTGTATCAGGTCATGATCTCAGTGTCTTGAGATTGAACCCCACATTGGGCTCCACACTGTGCAGGGAGCCTGCTTGGGATTCTCACTCACTCTCCCTCTGCCCCTCCCTTAGCCCTCTCTCTGTCTCTCTGTCTGTCACTCTCTTTCTCTGTCTCAAAAAAAAAAAAAAAAAAAAAAGGATTCTTCACAGTGAAGGAAAAATTCAACAGAACTAAAAGGCAACTTATGGACTGGGAGAAGATATTTGCAAATGACAGCAGATAAAGGGTTACTATCCAAAATCTATAAGGAATTCATGAAACTCAACACCCTAAAAAGAAACAATCCAGTTAAGAAATGGGCAGCAAACAGTAATAGACATTGTTCCAAAGAAGATATCCAGATGGCTAACAGACACATGAAAAGATACTCAACATCACTCATCATCAGAGAAATACAAATCTAAACCAACATGAGCTACCACCTCACACCTGTCAGAATGGCTAAAAATAACAACACAGGAAACAACAGATATTGGCGAGGATGTGGAGATAAGGGAACCTTCTTGCACTATTGGTGGGAATGCAAACTTGTGCAGATACCGATGAAAACAGTATGGAGGTTCCTCAAAAAGTTAAAAATAGAACTACCATAGGACCCCACAATTGCTCTACTAGGTATTTACCCAAAGGATACAAAAATACAGATTTGAAAGCAGACAAGCACTCTGATGTTTTAGCAGCATTATCTACAATAGCCAAAATATGAAACAGCCCAAATGCCCATTGAGTGATTACTGGATAAAGAAGATGTGGTATATATATACAATAGAATATTAGTCAGCCAAAAAATAAATCTTTCAATTTGCAGTAATGTGGATGGAGTTAGAGTGTATGCTAAACAAAATAAGTCAGTCAGAGAAAGACAAATACCATATGATTTCTGTCATAGGTGGAACCTAAGAAAATAAACATATGAATGTATGGGAAGGGAAAAAAAGAGAGGGGGAAGCACACCATAAGAGACTTAATGATAGAGAACAATCTGAGGGTTGATGAAGGGAGGTGGGGAGGATGGGATAAATGGGTGACGAGAATAAAGAAGGACACTTGTTATGATGAGCAGTGGATGTTATATGTAAGTGATGAATCACTAAATTCTACTTCTGAAACCAATAGTACACTATATGTTAACTAACTTGAATTTAAATAAAAACTTGAAAAAAAAAAGAAAAAAAAAACAATAGAACAGATCAATATAACCAGAAGCTCATTCGTTGAAAAATTCTGTAAAACTGATAAACCTTTAGCCAGACTTACCAAGACACATCAAGAAATTACTCAGAGCCATCAAAAGGAATGAAATGTTGCCATTTGCAATGACGTGGATAGAACTACAGTGTATTATGCTAAGCAAAATAAGTGAGTCAGAGAAAGACAAATACCATATGATTTTACTCATATGTGGAATTTAAGAAACAAAACAGATAAATAGGGGAAAGGAAGGAAAAATAAGATAAAAGCAGAGAGAGAGGCAAACCATGAGACTCTTAACTATAGGGAACAAACTGAGGGTTGCTGGAAGGGAAGTCATTGGGTGAAGGGCATTAAGAAGGGCACTTGATGAAATGAGCACTGGGTATTATATGCAACTAATGAATCACTAAACTCTACCCTGAAACTAATAATACAGTCTATGTTAACTAACTTGAAGTTAAATCTTAAAAATGAGAATAAAGAAGAAAGACA
This sequence comes from Mirounga leonina, assembly GCF_011800145.1. Lineage (NCBI taxonomy): Eukaryota > Metazoa > Chordata > Mammalia > Carnivora > Phocidae > Mirounga > Mirounga leonina. The sequence goes on from NW_023270513.1 coordinate 14,242,250, forward strand.
AAATCCTCAAATAAAATCACAGTTGAGAGAAGAGAGATAATAACACTACAGAAATGCAGACAATTATAAGAATATTATGAAGAAGCATATGGCAATGAATTAGATAATCTAGAAGAAATGGATAAATTCCTAGAAACATATGAAATAGCAAAATGGAAACAGGAAGAAATGGAAAATTTGAACAGATTGATAACTAGCAAAGACAATGAATCAGTATTCAGGGTGCCTGGGTAGCTCAGTTAGTTAAGCACCTGACTCAATTTCAGCTCAGGTCATGATCTCAAATTTGTGGGATTGAGCCCACACTGGGCTCCAAGCTCAGTACAGAGTCTGCTAGAAATTCTCTTCCTCTCCCTTTCCCACTGCCCCTCCTCCCCTCTCTCTCTTTCTCTCTCTCAAATAAATAAATAAATAAATAAATATTAAGGGAAAAAGAGAAAAAAAAAGAAAACAAATCAGTAATCAAAAAATTTCCAACAAGCTAAAGTCTAGGATCAGATGGCTTCAAACACAAATACTACCAAAAATTTAAAGAAAATTTAATGCCCATTCTCAAAGTATTCCAAAAAGTAGAAAAGGAAGGAAAACTTCCAAATTCATTCAATGAAGGCAGCATTACCCTGATATCAAAAGCAGATAAAGACACTATAAAAAAGAGAACTACAGACCAATATCCCTGATGAATATGGATGCAAAAATCCTCAACAAAATACTTGCAAAGAGATTCCAACAAAAAATTAAAGAAATCATTCACCATGATCAACTGGGATTTATTTCTGCATTGCAAGGACAGTTCAGTATTTGCAAATCAAACAACATGATTTATCACATCCATAAGAGAAAGGATAAGAACAATATGATTATTTCAATGTGATGCAGAAAAGGCATATGATGAAATAAAACACCCATTCATGATAAAAACCCTCAACATAATGTTTAAAGAGAATGTACCTCAACATAATGAAAGCCATATATGAAAAACCCACAGCAATAATCATCCTCAATGTGGAAAAACTCAGAGTTTTTCCTCTAAGGTCAGGAACAAGACAAGGATATCCACCCTGCCCAATTTGTTTCAACATAGTATTGGCAGTCTTAACCATAGCAATCAGGCAAGAAAGAAAATGAAAACACCCAAATTGATAAGGAAGAAGTAAAACTGTTACTCTTTGCAGATGATATGTTACTATATTAGAAACCTGTAAAGACCTCACCAAAAAACTACTAGAACTGATAAATTAAATCAATAAAGTCACAGGATATAAAATTAGTATACAGAAATCTTGTTGCTGGCTTTAGCCAGACTTACCCAGACACATCAAGAAATTACTCAGAGCCATCAAAAGGAATGAAATGTTGCCATTTGCATTGACGTGGATAGAACTAGAGTGTACTATGCTAAGCAAAATAAGTGAGTCAGAGAAAGACAAATACCATATGATTTTACTCAGAAATCTGTTGCATTTCTTTACACTAATAATGAAGGAGCAGAAATTAAGAAAACAATCCCATTTACAACTGCACCAAAAATAATAAGATTCCTAGGAATAAACCTAACCAAAGAGCTAAAAGATCTGTATGCTGAAAACTATAAAACACTAATGAAAGAAATTGAAGACAACACAAGGAAATGGAAAGATATTCCATGCTCATGGATTAGAAGAACAAACATCATTAAAATGTCTATACTACCCAAAGCATTCTACACATTTAAAGCAATTCCTGTCATAACACCAACAGTATATCACAGAACTAGAAGAAACAATCCTAAAATTTGTATATAACCACATAAGACCCTGAATAGCCATAGCACTCTCGACAAAGAAAGGCAAAGCTGGAGGCATCACAATTCCAGATGTCAAGTTATATTACAAAACTGTAGTAATCAAAACAGTATGGCAGCGGCACAAAAATAGGCACATAGATCAATGGAACAGAATAGAAAACCAGATATAGGGCGCATGGGTGGCTCAGTTGGTTAAAGCGACTGCCTTCGGCTCAGGTCATGATCCTGGAGTCCCTGGATTGAGTCCCGCATCGGGCTCCCTGCTCGGCGGGGAGTCTGCCTCTCCCTCTGACCCTCCCCCCACTCATGTGCTCTCTCTCATTCTCTCTCTCTCAAATAAATAAATAAATAAAATCCTAAAAAAAAAAAAGAAAACCCAGATATATACCCACAACTATATGATCAATTAGTCTTTGACAAAGCAGGAAAGAATATCCAATGGAAAAAAAGACAATCTTCAACAAATGGTTTGGGAAAAGTGGACAGCAACATGTAAGAGAAAAAAACTACCACTTTCTTCCACCATACACAAAAATAAATTCAAAATGGATTAAAGATCTAAATGTGAGACCTGAAACCATAAAAACCCTGAAAAGAACACAGCCAGTAACGTCTTTGAAATTCAACATAGCAACTTATTTCTAAATATATCTCCTAAAATAAGGGAAACTAAAGTAAAAATAAACTATTGGGACTACATCAAAGTAAAAAGCTTATGCACAGCAAAGGAAACAATCAACAAAACTAAAAGGCAACCTATGGAATGGGAGAAGATATTTCCTCATGATATATCTGATTAAGGACTAGTACACAAAATATATAAAGTATAAAACTTAACAGCCAAGGCGGAGCAACATGGCAGAGGAGTAGGAGACCTTGGATTTCGTCTCCTCTCAGGAATTCAGCTGGATAGGGATCAAACCATTCTGAACACCTACGAACTCAACTGGAGATTGAAGAAAAGAATAGCAACAACTCTCTCATCAGAAAAGTGACTACTTTCTGGAAGGTAGGACGTGTGGAGAAGTGAATCCAAGGCGATATTCGGGAGGATAGACGGCGGGGGAGGGGCCTCCGTCGGCCGCTTATGGCAAGTGATAGAACCACGGAGCACAAAATCGGAACATTTAAAAGTCTGCTCCGCCGAGGGACGTCACTCTGGTGGCTAAGCGGGGGGTGGAACCCTCCGGGACAGTGTGGTCTCAGGACCCTCGGAGTCACAGAAAGACTGGGGGTGCCTGAGTGCGGCAGAGGTCCCAGGTAACGGAGCAGGGAAGCTGGCTGCAGAGGCGGAGCCCAGGCGCGGGCTCTCAGCTCGGGGTTGCCATAAACCGTGATCCGCGGCACAGTCGGGCCACTGCTCCTCCAGCAGGGACCCAACAAGCGGCAGATCCAGGGAGACTCACCTTCCTCCCTTGGGAGGAGTGGCACGGGAGCGCAATGCAGGGATCTGCTGGGTTTGGAGACTCCACCCGGGGTCGGGTATCAGAGATAGAAACACGCAGTCACAGGCTGGGTGAGCACGGAGTGCGGCCAGAGACCGGGGAGACGGGAGTGACTGACGGCTTTTCTCTGGGGGCTCACTGAGGAGTGGGGCCCGAGTTCTCGGCTCCTCCGGGGCAGAGATTGGGAGACCGCGATTTTCACTCTCTGCATCCAAAGCTGTACGGAAAGCTTGCAGGGAACAAAAGCTCTGGAGAGCAACCCGAGCAGATTACTTACCCTGGACCGGGCAGGGGCGGGGCACTTCCGCCTCCGGCAAAGACATTTGGGAACCATGGCAACAGGCCCCTCTCCCAGAAGATCAGCGAGAACAGGCAACCAAGACCAAGTTTACCGATCAATGAGAACGGCAGAACTCCAGCGCTAGGGGAATACTACACATAGAATTCATGGCTTTTTTACCATGATTTTTTAGTCTTTCAAAGTTAAGTTGGTTTTTTTTTTTTTTAACTTTTTTCTTTTTTCTTTTTTCTTTTTCTGAATTTTTCTTTTTCCCTTTTTCAACCAACATCTTATCAATCCCTTTTTTAAAAAACATTTTTATTTTTCATTTTTAGAGTCATATTCTATCCCTTCAGAGTAGTTACCCGTATTTTTGGCATATTTACATAATTTGTTCTCTCTTTAAAATTTTGAGATAGTTTCTTCTAACCGATCAAAATATACCCTAAATCTCTAGTATATGGTTTTTTCTACTCCCCTGCCTGATAACATTCTCTCCCTTTTCTTTTTTTTTCTTTTTTTAAATCCTCTTCTTTCTTTTTTCAAACAACTTCTTATCAATTCCATTTATAAAATTTTTTATAATTTTCATCTTTACAGTCATATTCCATCCCTTCATCATATCAACCCTTATTTTTACACATATATAAGTTTTTCTTTCTTTAAAATTTTGGGAGGGACTTTCTTCTAACACACCAAAATACACCCAAAATCTAGTGTGTGGCACTGATCTATATACCAGCCTGAGCATATTTGAACACATTCTGGGTTTTTTTGTTGTTGTTGTTGTTTTGCTTTGTTTGTTTTTATCTTTATCTTTTTCTTTTTCTTTTTTTTCTTTTTCTTTTTTCTCTCTTTCCCTATCTTTTCCCACTGCTTCAGGTCTTTTCTGATTTGTTTAGAGTATATTTTCTGGGGATGTTGTTACTCTGCTAGCATTTTGTTGTCTCATTAATCTATTCTCCTCTGCACAAAATGACAAGACGGAAAAAATAACCTCAACAAAAAGAACAAGAGGTAGTACCGACTGCCAGGGATCTACTCAATACGGACATTAGTACGATGTCAGATCTAGAGTTCAGAATCATCACTTTAAAGATACTAGCTGGGCTTGAAAAAAATATGGAAGTTATTAGAGAAACCCTTTCTGGAGAAGTAAAAGAACAAAATCTAACCAAGTAGAAATCAAAAAGGCTATTAATGAGGTGCAGTCAAATATGGGGGCACTAACTGCTAGGATAAATGAGGCAGAAGAGAGAATCAGTAATATAGAAGATGAAATGATGGAAAATAAAGAAGCTGAGAAAAAGAGAGATAAACAACTACTGGATCACAAGGGCAGAATTTGAGAGATAAGTGATACCACAAGACGAAACAACATTAGAATAATTGGGATCCCAGAAGAAGAAGAAAGAGAGAGAGAGAGGCAGAAGATATAATGGAGCAAATTATAGCAGAGAACTTCCCTAATTTGGGCAAGGAAACAGGCATCAAAATCCAGGAAGCACAGAGAACCCCTCTCAAAATCGATAAAAATAGGTCAATACCCTGACATCTAATAGCAAAACTTACGAGTCTCATAGACAAAGAGAAAATCCTGAAAGCAGCTCGGGAGAAGAGATATGTAACCTACAATGGCAGAAACATTAGATTGGCAACAGACCTATCCACAGAGACCTGGCAGGTGAGAAAGGACTGGCAGGATCTATTCAGAGCACTAAATGAGAAAAATATGCAGCCAAGAATACTCTATCCAGCTAGGCTGTCATTGAAAATTGAAGGAGAGATAAAAAGCTTCCAGGACAAACAAAAACTAAAGGAATTTGCAAACACAAAACCAGCCCTACAGGAAATCTTGAAAGGGGTCCTCTAAGCAAAGAGAGAGCCTAAAAGCAACATAGACCAGAAAGGAACACAGACAATATACGGCAACAGTCACCTTACAGGCAATACAATGGCACTAAATTCCTATCTTTCAATAGTTACCCTGAATGTAAATGGGCTAAATGCCCCAATCAAAAGACACAGGCTATCAGACTGGATTAAAAAACAAGACCCATCAATATGCTGACTGCAAGAGACTCATTTTAGAACCAAAGACACCCCCAGATTGAAAGTGAGGGGGTGGAAAACTACTTACCATGCTAATGGACACGAAAAGAAAGCTGGGGTGGCAATCCTTATATCAGAAAAATTAGATTTTAAACCAAAGACTATAATAAGAGATGAGGAAGGACATTATATCCTACTTAAAGGATCTATTCAACAAGAAGATCTAACAATTGTAAATATCTATGCCCCTAACATGGGAGCAGCCAATTATATAAGGCAATTAATAACAAAAGCAAAGAAACACATTGACCACAATACAATAATAGTGGGGGACTTTAACACCCCCCTCACTGAAATGAACAGATCATCTAAGCAAAAGATTAACAAGGAAATAAAGACTTTAAATGACACACTGGACCACATGGACTTCACAGACATATTCAGAACATTCCATCCGAAAGCAACGGAATACACATTCTTCTCTAGTGCCCATGGAACATTCTCCAGAATAGACCACATCCTAGGTCATAAATCAGTTCTCAACCAGTACCAAAAGATTGGGATCATTCCCTGCCTATTTTCAGACCACAATGCTTTGAAACTAGAACTCAATCACAAGAGGAAAGTCGGAAAGAAGTCAAATACATGGAGGCCAAAGAGCATCCTACTGAAGAATGAATGGGTCAACCAGGAAATTAAAGAAGAATTTTAAAAATACATGGAAACGAATGAAAATGAAAATGCAACTATTCAAAATCTTTGGGATGCAGCAAAGGCAGTCCTAAGAGGAAAGTATATAGCAATACAAGCCTTTCTCAAGAAACAAGAAAGGTCTCAAGTACACAACCTAACCCTACACCTAAAGGAGCTGGAGAAAGAACAGCAAATAAAGCCTAAACCCAGCAGGAGAAGAGAAAT